>NC_134511.1:28718620-29025143 GCF_027942865.1 Odontesthes bonariensis
GTTAAAAACTGGCTGCTGCTGTAAAAAACCTGGCTGCTTTGAAAGCCTGGCTGCTGCTGTTAAAGCCTGGCTGCTGCTGTGAAAGCCTGAATGCTGCTGTTAAAGCCTGGATGCTGCTTTTACAGCCTGGCTGCTGCTGTTAAAGCCTGGCTGCTGCTGTGAAAGCCTGAATGCTGCTGTTAAAGCCTGGATGCTGCTTTTACAGCCTGGCTGCTGTGAAAGCCTGGCTGCTGCTGTTGAAGCCTGACCGCTGCTGTGAAAGCCTGGCTGCTGCTGTTAAAGCCTGGCTGCTGCTGTGAAAGCCTGGTCACTGCTGTTAAAGCCTGGCTGCTTAAATGCTTGGCTGCTGTGAAAGCCTGGCTGCTGCTGTTAAAGCCTTGCTGCTACTGTTAAAACCTGGCTTCTGTGAACGCCTGGCTGCTGATAAAGCCTGGCTGCTGCTATTAAAACCTGGCTGCTGTGAAAGCCTGGCTGCTGCTGTTAAAGCCTTGCTGCTACTGTTAAAACCTGGCTTCTGTGAACGCCTGGCTGCTGATAAAGCCTGGCTGCTGCTATTAAAACCTGGCTGCTCTGAAAGCCTGGATGCTGCTGTGAAAGCCTGACTGCTGTGAAAGCCTGACTGCTGTGAAAGCCTGGCTGCAGCTGTTAAAGCCTGGCTGCTGCTTTTAAGGCCTGGCGGCTGTGAAAGCCTGGCTGCTGCTGTTAAAGCCTGGCTGCTACTGTTTAAGCCTGGCTGCTACTGTTTAAGCCTGGCTGCTGTGAAAGCCTGGCTGCTATTGTTAAAGCCTAGCTGCTCTGAAAGCCTGCTGCAGCTATTAAAGCCTGGCTGCTTTGAAAGCATGGCTGCTGCTGTTAAAGCCTGGCTGCTTTGAAAGCCTGGCTGCTATTGTTAAAAGCTTTCTGCTGTTAAAAATTGGCTGCTGCTGTAAAAAACCTGGCTGCTTTGAAAGCCTGGCTGCTGCTGTGAAAGCCTGAATGCTGCTGTTAAAGCCTGGCTGCTGCTTTTACAGCCTGGCTGCTGTGAAAGCCTTGCTGCTGCTTTTGAAGCCTGACCGCTGCTGTGAAAGCCTGGCTGCTGCTGTTAAAGCCTGGCTGCTGCTGTGAAAGCCTGGTCACTGCTGTTAAAGCCTGGCTGCTTAAATGCTTGGCTGCTGTGAAAGCCTGGCTGCTGCTGTTAAAGCCTTGCTGCTACTGTTAAAACCTGGCTTCTGTGAACGCCTGGCTGCTGATAAAGCCTGGCTGCTGCTATTAAAACCTGGCTGCTCCGAAAGCCTGGATGCTGCTGTCAAAGCCTGACTGCTGTGAAAGCCTGACTGCTGTGAAAGCCTGGCTGCTGCTGTGAAAGCCTGAATGCTGCTGTTAAAGCCTGGCTGCTGCTTTTACAGCCTGGCTGCTGTGAAAGCCTTGCTGCTGCTGTTGAAGCCTGACCGCTGCTGTGAAAGCCTGGCTGCTGCTGTTAAAGCCTGGCTGCTGCTGTGAAAGCCTGGTCACTGCTGTTAAAGCCTGGCTGCTTAAATGCTTGGCTGCTGTGAAAGCCTGGCTGCTGCTGTTAAAGCCTTTCTGCTACTGTTAAAACCTGGCTTCTGTGAACGCCTGGCTGCTGATAAAGCCTGGCTGCTGCTATTAAAACCTGGCTGCTCCGAAAGCCTGGATGCTGCTGTGAAAGCCTGACTGCTGTGAAAGCCTGACTGCTGTGAAAGCCTGGCTGCTGCTGTTAAAGCCTGGCTGCTACTGTTTAAGCCTGGCTGCTACTGTTTATGCCTGGCTGCTGTGAAAGCCTGGCTGCTATTGTTAAAGCCTAGCTGCTCTGAAAGCCTGCTGCTGCTATTAAAGCCTGGCTGCTTTGAAAGCATGGCTGCTGCTGTGAAAGCCTGGTCACTGCTGTTAAAGCCTGGCTGCTTAAATGCTTGGCTGCTGTGAAAGCCTGGCTGCTGCTGTTAAAGCCTTGCTGCTACTGTTAAAACCTGGCTTCTGTGAACGCCTGGCTGCTGATAAAGCCTGGCTGCTGCTATTAAAACCTGGCTGCTCTGAAAGCCTGGATGCTGCTGTGAAAGCCTGACTGCTGTGAAAGCCTGACTGCTGTGAAAGCCTGGCTGCTGCTGTTAAAGCCTGGCTGCTACTGTTTAAGCCTGGCTGCTGTGAAAGCCTGGCTGCTATTGTTAAAGCCTAGCTGCTCTGAAAGCCTGCTGCTGCTGTTAAAGCCTGGCTGCTTTGAAAGCATGGCTGCTGCTGTTAAAGCCTGGCTTCTTTGAAAGCCTGGCTGCTACTGTTAAAACCTTTCTGCTGTTAAAAACTGGCTGCTGCTGTAAAAAACCTGGCTGCTTTGAAAGCCTGGCTGCTGCTGTTAAAGCCTGGCTGCTGCTGTGAAAGCCTGAATGCTGCTGTTAAAGCCTGGATGCTGCTTTTACAGCCTGGCTGCTGCTGTTAAAGCCTGGCTGCTGCTGTGAAAGCCTGAATGCTGCTGTTAAAGCCTGGATGCTGCTTTTACAGCCTGGCTGCTGTGAAAGCCTGGCTGCTGCTGTTGAAGCCTGACCGCTGCTGTGAAAGCCTGGCTGCTGCTGTTAAAGCCTGGCTGCTGCTGTGAAAGCCTGGTCACTGCTGTTAAAGCCTGGCTGCTTAAATGCTTGGCTGCTGTGAAAGCCTGGCTGCTGCTGTTAAAGCCTTGCTGCTACTGTTAAAACCTGGCTTCTGTGAACGCCTGGCTGCTGATAAAGCCTGGCTGCTGCTATTAAAACCTGGCTGCTGTGAAAGCCTGGCTGCTGCTGTTAAAGCCTTGCTGCTACTGTTAAAACCTGGCTTCTGTGAACGCCTGGCTGCTGATAAAGCCTGGCTGCTGCTATTAAAACCTGGCTGCTCTGAAAGCCTGGATGCTGCTGTGAAAGCCTGACTGCTGTGAAAGCCTGACTGCTGTGAAAGCCTGGCTGCAGCTGTTAAAGCCTGGCTGCTGCTTTTAAGGCCTGGCGGCTGTGAAAGCCTGGCTGCTGCTGTTAAAGCCTGGCTGCTACTGTTTAAGCCTGGCTGCTACTGTTTAAGCCTGGCTGCTGTGAAAGCCTGGCTGCTATTGTTAAAGCCTAGCTGCTCTGAAAGCCTGCTGCAGCTATTAAAGCCTGGCTGCTTTGAAAGCATGGCTGCTGCTTTTAAAGCCTGGCTGCTTTGAAAGCCTGGCTGCTATTGTTAAAAGCTTTCTGCTGTTAAAAATTGGCTGCTGCTGTAAAAAACCTGGCTGCTTTGAAAGCCTGGCTGCTGCTGTGAAAGCCTGAATGCTGCTGTTAAAGCCTGGCTGCTGCTTTTACAGCCTGGCTGCTGTGAAAGCCTTGCTGCTGCTTTTGAAGCCTGACCGCTGCTGTGAAAGCCTGGCTGCTGCTGTTAAAGCCTGGCTGCTGCTGTGAAAGCCTGGTCACTGCTGTTAAAGCCTGGCTGCTTAAATGCTTGGCTGCTGTGAAAGCCTGGCTGCTGCTGTTAAAGCCTTGCTGCTACTGTTAAAACCTGGCTTCTGTGAACGCCTGGCTGCTGATAAAGCCTGGCTGCTGCTATTAAAACCTGGCTGCTCCGAAAGCCTGGATGCTGCTGTCAAAGCCTGACTGCTGTGAAAGCCTGACTGCTGTGAAAGCCTGGCTGCAGCTGTTAAAGCCTGGCTGCAGCTGTTAAAGCCTGGCTGCTGCTTTTAAGGCCTGGCGGCTGTGAAAGCCTGGCTGCTACTGTTAAAGCCTGGCTGCTACTGTTTAAGCCTGGCTGCTACTGTTTAAGCCTGGCTGCTGTGAAAGCCTGGCTGCTATTGTTAAAGCCTAGCTGCTCTTAAAGCCTGCTGCTGCTATTAAAGCCTGGCTGCTTTGAAAGCATGGCTGCTGCTGTGAAAGCCTGGTCACTGCTGTTAAAGCCTGGCTGCTTAAATGCTTGGCTGCTGTGAAAGCCTGGCTGCTGCTGTTAAAGCCTTGCTGCTACTGTTAAAACCTGGCTTCTGTGAACGCCTGGCTGCTGATAAAGCCTGGCTGCTGCTATTAAAACCTGGCTGCTCTGAAAGCCTGGATGCTGCTGTGAAAGCCTGACTGCTGTGAAAGCCTGACTGCTGTGAAAGCCTGGCTGCTGCTGTTAAAGCCTGGCTGCTACTGTTTAAGCCTGGCTGCTGTGAAAGCCTGGCTGCTATTGTTAAAGCCTAGCTGCTCTGAAAGCCTGCTGCTGCTGTTAAAGCCTGGCTGCTTTGAAAGCATGGCTGCTGCTGTTAAAGCCTGGCTTCTTTGAAAGCCTGGCTGCTACTGTTAAAACCTTTCTGCTGTTAAAAACTGGCTGCTGCTGTAAAAAACCTGGCTGCTTTGAAAGCCTGGCTGCTGCTGTTAAAGCCTGGCTGCTGCTGTGAAAGCCTGAATGCTGCTGTTAAAGCCTGGATGCTGCTTTTACAGCCTGGCTGCTGCTGTTAAAGCCTGGCTGCTGCTGTGAAAGCCTGAATGCTGCTGTTAAAGCCTGGATGCTGCTTTTACAGCCTGGCTGCTGTGAAAGCCTGACCGCTGCTGTGAAAGCCTGGCTGCTGCTGTTAAAGCCTGGCTGCTGCTGTGAAAGCCTGGTCACTGCTGTTAAAGCCTGGCTGCTTAAATGCTTGGCTGCTGTGAAAGCCTGGCTGCTGCTGTTAAAGCCTTGCTGCTACTGTTAAAACCTGGCTTCTGTGAACGCCTGGCTGCTGATAAAGCCTGGCTGCTGCTATTAAAACCTGGCTGCTGTGAAAGCCTGGCTGCTGCTGTTAAAGCCTTGCTGCTACTGTTAAAACCTGGCTTCTGTGAACGCCTGGCTGCTGATAAAGCCTGGCTGCTGCTATTAAAACCTGGCTGCTCTGAAAGCCTGGATGCTGCTGTGAAAGCCTGACTGCTGTGAAAGCCTGACTGCTGTGAAAGCCTGGCTGCAGCTGTTAAAGCCTGGCTGCTGCTTTTAAGGCCTGGCGGCTGTGAAAGCCTGGCTGCTGCTGTTAAAGCCTGGCTGCTACTGTTTAAGCCTGGCTGCTACTGTTTAAGCCTGGCTGCTGTGAAAGCCTGGCTGCTATTGTTAAAGCCTAGCTGCTCTGAAAGCCTGCTGCAGCTATTAAAGCCTGGCTGCTTTGAAAGCATGGCTGCTGCTGTTAAAGCCTGGCTGCTTTGAAAGCCTGGCTGCTATTGTTAAAAGCTTTCTGCTGTTAAAAATTGGCTGCTGCTGTAAAAAACCTGGCTGCTTTGAAAGCCTGGCTGCTGCTGTGAAAGCCTGAATGCTGCTGTTAAAGCCTGGCTGCTGCTTTTACAGCCTGGCTGCTGTGAAAGCCTTGCTGCTGCTTTTGAAGCCTGACCGCTGCTGTGAAAGCCTGGCTGCTGCTGTTAAAGCCTGGCTGCTGCTGTGAAAGCCTGGTCACTGCTGTTAAAGCCTGGCTGCTTAAATGCTTGGCTGCTGTGAAAGCCTGGCTGCTGCTGTTAAAGCCTTGCTGCTACTGTTAAAACCTGGCTTCTGTGAACGCCTGGCTGCTGATAAAGCCTGGCTGCTGCTATTAAAACCTGGCTGCTCCGAAAGCCTGGATGCTGCTGTCAAAGCCTGACTGCTGTGAAAGCCTGACTGCTGTGAAAGCCTGACTGCTGTGAAAGCCTGGCTGCAGCTGTTAAAGCCTGGCTGCAGCTGTTAAAGCCTGGCTGCTGCTTTTAAGGCCTGGCGGCTGTGAAAGCCTGGCTGCTACTGTTAAAGCCTGGCTGCTACTGTTTAAGCCTGGCTGCTACTGTTTAAGCCTGGCTGCTGTGAAAGCCTGGCTGCTATTGTTAAAGCCTAGCTGCTCTTAAAGCCTGCTGCTGCTATTAAAGCCTGGCTGCTTTGAAAGCATGGCTGCTGCTGTGAAAGCCTGGTCACTGCTGTTAAAGCCTGGCTGCTTAAATGCTTGGCTGCTGTGAAAGCCTGGCTGCTGCTGTTAAAGCCTTGCTGCTACTGTTAAAACCTGGCTTCTGTGAACGCCTGGCTGCTGATAAAGCCTGGCTGCTGCTATTAAAACCTGGCTGCTCTGAAAGCCTGGATGCTGCTGTGAAAGCCTGACTGCTGTGAAAGCCTGACTGCTGTGAAAGCCTGGCTGCAGCTGTTAAAGCCTGGCTGCTGCTGTTAAGGCCTGGCGGCTGTGAAAGCCTGGCTGCTGCTGTTAAAGCCTGGCTGCTACTGTTTAAGCCTGGCTGCTGTGAAAGCCTGGCTGCTATTGTTAAAGCCTAGCTGCTCTGAAAGCCTGCTGCTGCTGTTAAAGCCTGGCTGCTTTGAAAGCATGGCTGCTGCTGTTAAAGCCTGGCTTCTTTGAAAGCCTGGCTGCTACTGTTAAAACCTTTCTGCTGTTAAAAACTGGCTGCTGCTGTAAAAAACCTGGCTGCTTTGAAAGCCTGGCTGCTGCTGTTAAAGCCTGGCTGCTGCTGTGAAAGCCTGAATGCTGCTGTTAAAGCCTTGGCTGCTGCTTTTACAGCCTGGCTGCTGTGAAAGCCTGGCTGCTGCTGTTGAAGCCTGACCGCTGCTGTGAAAGCCTGGCTGCTGCTGTTAAAGCCTGGCTGCTGCTGTGAAAGCCTGGTCACTGCTGTTAAAGCCTGGCTGCTTAAATGCTTGGCTGCTGTGAAAGCCTGGCTGCTGCTGTTAAAGCCTTGCTGCTACTGTTAAAACCTGGCTTCTGTGAACGCCTGGCTGCTGATAAAGCCTGGCTGCTGCTATTAAAACCTGGCTGCTGTGAAAGCCTGGCTGCTGCTATTAAAACCTGGCTGCTGTGAAAGCCTGGCTGCTGCTGTTAAAGCCTGGCTGCTGCTGTTAAAGCCTGGCTGCTGCTGTGAAAGCCTGGTCACTGCTGTTAAAGCCTGGCTGCTTAAATGCTTTGCTGCTGTGAAAGCCTGGCTGCTGCTGTTAAAGCCTTGCTGCTACTGTTAAAACCTGGCTTCTGTGAACGCCTGGCTGCTGATAAAGCCTGGCTGCTGCTATTAAAACCTGGCTGCTCTGAAAGCCTGGATGCTGCTGTGAAAGCCTGACTGCTGTGAAAGCCTGACTGCTGTGAAAGCCTGGCTGCAGCTGTTAAAGCCTGGCTGCTGCTTTTAAGGCCTGGCGGCTGTGAAAGCCTGGCTGCTGCTGTTAAAGCCTGGCTGCTACTGTTTAAGCCTGGCTGCTACTGTTTAAGCCTGGCTGCTGTGAAAGCCTGGCTGCTATTGTTAAAGCCTAGCTGCTCTGAAAGCCTGCTGCTGCTATTAAAGCCTGGCTGCTTTGAAAGCATGGCTGCTGCTGTTAAAGCCTGGCTGCTTTGAAAGCCTGGCTGCTAGTGTTAAAACCTTTCTGCTGTGAAAAACTGGCTGCTGCTGTAAAAAACCTGGCTGTTTTGAAAGCCTGGCTGCTGCTGTTAAAGCCTGGCTGCTGCTGTGAATGCCTGGCTGCTGCTGTTAAAGCCTGGCTGCTGCTGTTAAAGCCTGGCTGCTGCTGTGAAAGCCTGGTCACTGCTGTTAAAGCCTGGCTGCTTAAATGCTTGGCTGCTGTGAAAGCCTGGCTGCTGCTGTTAAAGCCTTGCTGTTACTGTTAATACCTGGCTTCTGTGAACGCCTGGTTGCTGATAAAGCCTGGCTGCTGCTATTAAAACCTGGCTGCTCTGAAAGCCTGGATGCTGCTGTGAAAGCCTGACTGCTGTGAAAGCCTGACTGCTGTGAAAGCCTGGCTGCAGCTGTTAAGGCCTGGCTGCTGCTTTTAAGGCCTGGCGGCTGTGAAAGCCTGGCTGCTGCTGTTAAAGCCTGGCTGCTACTGTTTAAGCATGGCTGCTGTGAAAGCCTGGCTGCTATTGTTAAAGCCTAGCTGCTCTGAAAGCCTGCTGCTGCTGTTAAAGCCTGGCTGCTTTGAAAGCATGGCTGCTGCTGTTAAAGCCTGGCTTCTTTGAAAGCCTGGCTGCTACTGTTAAAACCTTTCTGCTGTTAAAAACTGGCTGCTGCTGTAAAAAACCTGGCTGCTTTGAAAGCCTGGCTGCTGCTGTTAAAGCCTGGCTGCTGCTGTGAAAGCCTGAATGCTGCTGTTAAAGCCTGGCTGCTGCTTTTACAGCCTGGCTGCTGTGAAAGCCTGGCTGCTGCTGTTGAAGCCTGACCGCTGCTGTGAAAGCCTGGCTGCTGCTGTTAAAGCCTGGCTGCTGCTGTGAAAGCCTGGTCACTGCTGTTAAAGCCTGGCTGCTTAAATGCTTGGCTGCTGTGAAAGCCTGGCTGCTGCTGTTAAAGCCTGGCTCCTGCTCTTAAAGCCTCGCTGCTTCTGTTAAAGCCTGGCTGCTACTGTTTAAGCCTGGCTGCTGTGAAAGCCTGGCTGCTATTGTTAAAGCCTAGCTGCTCTGAAAGCCTGCTGCTGCTGTTAAAGCCTGGCTGCTTTGAAAGCATGGCTGCTGCTGTTAAAGCCTGGCTTCTTTGAAAGCCTGGCTGCTACTGTTAAAACCTTTCTGCTGTTAAAAACTGGCTGCTGCTGTAAAAAACCTGGCTGCTTTGAAAGCCTGGCTGCTGCTGTTAAAGCCTGGCTGCTGCTGTGAAAGCCTGAATGCTGCTGTTAAAGCCTGGCTGCTGCTTTTACAGCCTGGCTGCTGTGAAAGCCTGGCTGCTGCTGTTGAAGCCTGACCGCTGCTGTGAAAGCCTGGCTGCTGCTGTTAAAGCCTGGCTGCTGCTGTGAAAGCCTGGTCACTGCTGTTAAAGCCTGGCTGCTTAAATGCTTGGCTGCTGTGAAAGCCTGGCTGCTGCTGTTAAAGCCTGGCTCCTGCTCTTAAAGCCTTCGCTGCTTCTGTTAAAGCCTGGCTCCTGCTCTTAAAGCCTGGCTGCTGCTGTGAAAGCCTGGTCACTGCTGCTAAAGCCTGGCTGCTTTGAAAGCCTGGCTGCTATTATTAAAGCCTAGCTGCTCTGAAAGCCTGCTGCTGCTGTTAAAGCCTGGCTGCTTTGAAAGCATGGCTGCTGCTGTTAAAGCCTGGCTGCTTTGAAAGCCTGGTTGCTACTGTTAAAGCCTGGCTTCTATTGTTAAAGCCTGGCTGCTATGAAAGCCTGGCCGCTGCTGTTAACGCCTGGCTGCTGTAAAAGCCTGGCTGCTGCTTAAAGCCTGGCTGCTGTGAAAGCCTGGCTGCTGTGAAAGCCTGGCTGCTGCTGTGAAAGCCTGGTCGCCTCTGTTAAAGCCTGGCTGCTTCTGTTAAACACTGGCTGCTTTGAAAGCTTATCTGCTACTGTTAAGACCTGGCTGCTGTGAACGCCTGGCTGCTGTTAAAAACTGGCTGCTGCTGTTAAAGCCTGGCTGCTGCTGTTAAAGCCTGGCTGCTGTTAAAGCCTGGCTGCTGCTGTTTAAAGCCTGGCTGCTGCTGTTAAAACCTGGCTGCTGTGAAAGCTTGGATGCTGTTAAAGCCTGGCTACTGTGAAAGCCTGACTGCTGCTGTTAAAGCCTGGCTGCTGCTCTTAAAGCCTGGATGCTTTTAAAGCCTGGCTGCTTAGAAAGCCTGGCTGCTTAGAAAGCCTGGCTGCTCTTAAAGCCTGCTGCTGCTGTTAAAGCCTGGCTCCTGCTCTTAAAGCCTCGCTGCTGCTGTTAAATTCTGGCTATTGTTAAAGCCTGGCTGCTGTTAAAGCCTGGCTGCTGCTGTTAAAGCCTGGCTGCTACTTTTTAAAGCCTGACTTCTGCTGTTAAAGCCTGGCTGCTACTATTAAAGCCTGGCTGCCGTAAAAGCCTGTCTGCTGCTGTTAAAGCCTGGCTGCTGCTGTTAAAGCATGGCTGCTTTGAAAGCCTGGCTGCTGCTATTAAAGCCTGGCTACTCTGAAAGCCTGGCTACTCTGAAAGTCTGGATTCTGTTGTGAAAGCCTGACTGCTGTGAAAGCCTGACTGCTGTGAAAGCCTGGCTGCTGCTGTTAAAGCCTGGCTGCTGCTGTTAAAGCCTGGCTGCTACTGTTAAAGCCTGGCTGCTGCTGTTAAAACATGGCTGCTGTGAAATCCTGGCTTCTATTGTTAAAGCCTGGCTGCTGTTAAAGCCTGGCTGCTGCTGTTTAAGCCTGGCTGCTGTGAAAGCCTGGCTGCTATTGTTAAAGCCTAGCTGCTTTGAAAGCCTGGCTGCTGCTGTTGAAGCCTGGCTGCTGCTGTTAAACACTCTCGGCTTTTAAAGCCTGGCTGCTGCTGCTAAAGCCTGGCGTCTGCTGTTATAACCTGTCTGCTGTGAAGACCTGTCTGCTGTTAAATACTGGCTGCTGCTGTTAAAGCTTGGCTGCTGTAAAAGCCTGGCTGCTATTGTTAAAGCCTAGCTGCTTTGAAAGCCTGGCTGCTGCTGTTGAAGCCTGGCTGCTGCTGTGAAAGCCTGGCTGCTATTGTTAAAGGCTGGCTGCTGCTGTTAAACACTCTCGGCTGTGAATGCCTGGCTTCTGTTAAAGCCTGGCTGCTGCTGTGAAAGCCTGGTCATTGCTGTTAAAGCCTGGCTGCTTAAATGCTTGGCTGCTGTGAAAGCCTGGCTGCTGCTGTTAAAGCCTTGCTGCTACTGTTAAAACCTGGCTTCTGTGAACGCCTGGCTGCTGATAAAGCCTGGCTGCTGATAAAGCCTGGCTGCTGCTATTAAAACCTGGCTACTCTGAAAGCCTGGATGCTGCTGTGAAAGCCTGGCTGCTTAGAAAGCCTGGCTGCTCTTAAAGCCTCACTGCTGCTGTGAAGGCCTGGCTGCTGCTGTTAAAGCCTGGCTCCTGGTCTTAATGCCTGGCTCCTGCTCTTAAAGCCTCGCTGCTGCTGTTAAAGCCTGGCTATTGTTAAAGCCTGGCTGCTGTTAAAGCCTGGCTGCTGCTGTTAAAGCCTGGCTGCTACTGTTAAAACCTTGCTACTGTGAACGCCTGGCTGCTGCCAAAGCCTGGCTGCTGTCAAAGCCTGGCTGCTGCTGTTAAAGCCTGGCTGCTTTTAAAGCCTGGCTGCTGCTTTTTAAAGCCTGACTTCTGCTGTTAAAGCCTGGCTGCTACTATTAAAGCCTGGCTGCTGTAAAAGCCTGGCTGCTGTAAAAGCCTGGCTGCTGCTGTTAAAGCCTGGCTGCTGCTGTTAAAGCCTGGCTGCTGCTGTTAAAGCATGGCTGCTTTGAAAGCCTGGCTGCTGCTATTAAAGCCTGGCTACTCTGAAAGCCTGGCTACTCTGAAAGCCTGGCTACTCTGAAAGCCTGGCTACTCTGAAAGCCTGGATTCTGTTGTGAAAGCCTGACTGCTGTGAAAGCCTGACTGCTGTGAAAGCCTGACTGCTGTGAAAGCCTGACTGCTGTGAAAGCCTGGCTGCTGCTGTTAAAGCCTGAATGCTGCTGTTAAAGCCTGGCTGCCACTGTTAAAGCCTGGCTGCTGCTGTTAAAACATGGCTGCTGTGAAATCCTGGCTTCTATTGTTAAAGCCTGGCTGCTGTTAAAGCCTGGCTACTGCTGTTTAAGCCTGGCTGCTGTGAAAGCCTGGCTGCTATTGTTAAAGCCTAGCTGCTTTGAAAGCCTGGCTGCTGCTGTTGAAGCCTGGCTGCTGCTGTGAAAGCCTGGCTTCTGTGAACGCCTGGCTGCTGTTAAATACTGGCTGCTGCTGTTAAATACTGGCTGCTGCTGTTAAAGCTTGGCTGCTGTAAAAGCCTGGCTGCTATTGTTAAAGCCTAGCTGCTTTGAAAGCCTGGCTGCTGCTGTTGAAGCCTGGCTGCTGCTGTGAAAGCCTGGCTTCTGTGAACGCCTGGCTGCTGATAAAGACTGGCTGCTGCTATTAAAACCTGGCTACTCTGAAAGCCTGGATGCTGCTGTGAAAGCCTGACTGCTGTGAAAGCCTGACTGCTGTGAAAGCCTGGCTGCAGCTGTTAAAGCCTGGCTGCTGCTTTTAAGGCCTGGCGGCTGTGAAAGCCTGGCTGCTGCTGTTAAAGCCTGGCTGCTACTGTTTAAGCCTGGCTGCTGTGAAAGCCTGGCTGCTATTGTTAAAGCCTAGCTGCTCTGAAAGCCTGCTGCTGCTATTAAAGCCTGGCTGCTTTGAAAGCATGGCTGCTGCTGTTAAAGCCTGGCTGCTTTGAAAGCCAGACTGCTAGTGTTAAAACCTTTCTGCTGTTAAAAACTGGCTGCTGCTGTAAAAAACCTGGCTGCTTTGAAAGCCTGGCTGCTGCTGTTAAAGCCTGGCCGCTGCTGTTAAAGCCTGGCTGCTGTGAAAGCCTGGCTGCTGCTATTAAAGCCTGAATGCTGCTGTGAAAGCCTGGCTGCTGCTGTTGAAGCCTGGCCGCTGCTGTTAAAGCCTGGCTGCTGTGAAAGCCTGGCTGCTGCTATTAAAGCCTGAATGCTGCTGTTAAAGCCTGGCTGCTGCTTTTACAGCCTGGCTGCTGTGAAAGCCTGGCTGCTGCTGTTGAAGCCTGGCCGCTGCTGTTAAAGCCTGGCTGCTGTGAAAGCCTGGCTGCTGCTATTAAAGCCTGAATGCTGCTGTTAAAGCCTGGCTGCTTTGAAAGCCTGGTTGCTACTGTTAAAGCCTGGCTTCTACTGTTAAAGCCTGGCTGCTATGAAAGCCTGGCCGCTGCTGTTAACGCCTGGCTGCTGTAAAAGCCTGGCTGCTGCTTAAAGCCTGGCTGCTGCTGTTAAAGCCTGGCTGCTGCTGTGAAAGCCTGGTCACTGCTGTTGAAGCCTGGCTGCTTAAATGCTTGGCTGCTGTGAAAACCTGGCTGCTGCTGTTAAAGAGGTTTATGCATGGAACCTACTTAGAATTCATATATGTGAAGGACAAATTAGTTTGAACTTGTTTTGACTGAAGGAATTCAATTTATAGAAAAAATACCAATTTTGGTTTAACTCGCAAAAGTAAGGCTATTCCTGTTTTGCTTTCTCATACAAGGTCATTTAAAGAGGTTTATGCATGGAACCTACTTAAAATGGATATATATGAAGGACATAGGAGTTTGAACTTGTTTTGACTGAAGGAATTCATTTTATAGCAAAAATACCATTTTGGCCTTAAATCCGCAAAAGATGGCTATTCCTGTTTTTCTTTCTCAAACAAGGTCATTTAAAGAGGTTTATGCATGGAACCTACTTAGAATTGATATATATGAAGGACATAGGAGTTTGAACTTGTTTTGACTGAAGGAAATGGTGTTTATAATTAAAAATCCGTATTTCGTCTTAATTCCGCAAAAGAAGGCTATTCCTGTTTTTCTTTCTCAAACAAGGTCATGTAAAGAGGTTTATGCATGGAACCTACTTAGAATTGATATATATGAAGGACAAATTAGTTTGAACTTGTTTTGACTGAAGGAATTCATTTTATAGCAAAAATACCAATTTGGCTTTAACTCGCAAAAGTAAGGCTATTCCTGTTTTTCTTTGTCAAACATGGTCATTTAAAGAGGTTTATGCATGGAACCTACTTAGAATTTATATATATGAAGGACAAATTAGTTTGAACTTGTTTTGACTGAAGGAATTCATTTTATAGCAAAAATACCAATTTGGCTTTAACTCGCAAAAGTAAGGCTATTCCTGTTTTTCTTTCTCAAACAAGGTCATTTAAAGAGGTTTATGCATGGAACCTACTTAGAATTGATATATATGAAGGACAAATTAGTTTGAACTTGTTTTGACTGAAGGAATTCATTTTATAGCAAAAATACCAATTTGGCTTTAACTCGCAAAAGTAAGGCTATTCCTGTTTTTCTTTCTCAAACAAGGTCATTTAAAGAGGTTTATGCATGGAACCTACTTAAAATGGATATATATGAAGGATATAGGAGTTTGAACTTGCTTTGACTGAAGGAATTGGTGTTTATAAGCAAAAATCCGAATTTCGTCTTAATTCCACAAAAGAAGGCTATTCCTGTTTTTCTTTCTCATACAAGGTCATTTAAAGAGGTTTATGCATGGAACCTACTTAGAATCGATATATATATATGAAGGACAAATTAGTTTGAACTTGTTTTGACTGAAGGAATTCATTTTATAGCAAAAATACCATTTTTGCCTTAACTCCGCAAAAGAAGGCTATTCCTGTTTTTCTTTCTCAAACAAGGTCATTTAAAGAGGTTTATGCATGGAACCTACTTAGAATTGATATATATGAAGGACATAGGAGTTTGAACTTGTTTTGACTGAAGAAAATGGTGTTTATAAGCAAAAATCCGAATTTCATCTTAATTCCGCAAAAGAAGGCTATTCCTTTTTTTCTTTCTCATACAAGGTCATTTAAAGAGGTTTATGCATGGAACCTACTTAGAATTGTTATATATGAAGGACAAATTAGTTTGAACTTGTTTTGACTGAAGGAATTCATTTTATAGAAAAATTACCAATTTGGCTTTAACTCGCAAAAGTAAGGCTATTCCTGTTTTTCTTTCTCAAACAAGGTCATTTAAAGAGGTTTATGCATGGAACCTACTTAGAATTGATATATATGAATAAAAAATTAGTTTGAACTTGTTTTGACTGAAGGAATTCATTTTATAGGAAAAATACCAATTTGGCTTTAACTCGCAAAAGTAAGGCTATTCCTGTTTTTCTTTCTCAAACAAGGTCATTTAAAGAGGTTTATGCATTGAACCTACTTAGAATTGATATATATGAAGGACAAATTGGTTTGAACTTGTTTTGACTGAAGGAATTCATTTTATAGCAAAAATACCAATTTGGCTTTAACTCGCAAAAGTAAGGCTATTCCTGTTTTTCTTTCTCAAACAAGGTCATTTAAAGAGGTTTATGCATGGAACCTATTTAGAATTGATATATATAAAGGACAAATTAGTTTGAACTTGTTTTGACTGAAGGAATTCATTTTATAGAAAAAATACCAATTTTGGTTTAACTCGCAAAAGTAAGGCTATTCCTGTTTTGCTTTCTCATACAAGGTCATTTAAAGAGGTTTATGCATGGAACCTACTTAAAATGGATATATATGAAGGACATAGGAGTTTGAACTTGTTTTGACTGAAGGAATTCATTTTATAGCAAAAATACCATTTTGGCCTTAACTCCGCAAAAGATGGCTATTCCTGTTTTTCTTTCTCAAACAAGGTCATTTAAAGAGGTTTATGCATGGAACCTACTTAAAATGGATATATATGAAGGACATAGGAGTTTGAACTTGTTTTGACTGAAGGAATTGGTGTTTATAAGCAAAAATCCGAATTTCGTCTTAATTCCGCAAAAGAAGGCTATTCCTGTTTTTCTTTCTCATACAAGGTCATTTAAAGAGGTTTATGCATGGAACCTACTTAGAATCGATATATATATGAAGGACAAATTAGTTTGAACTTGTTTTGACTGAAGGAATTCATTTTATAGAAAAAATACCAATTTGGTTTAACTCGCAAAAGTAAGGCTATTCCTGTTTTGCTTTCTCATACAAGGTCATTTAAAGAGGTTTATGCATGGAACCTACTTAAAATGGATATATATGAAGGACATAGGAGTTTGAACTTGTTTTGACTGAAGGAATTCATTTTATAGCAAAAATACCATTTTGGCCTTAACTCCGCAAAAGATGGCTATTCCTGTTTTTCTTTCTCAAACAAGGTCATTTAAAGAGGTTTATGCATGGAACCTACTTAAAATGGATATATATGAAGGACATAGGAGTTTGAACTTGTTTTGACTGAAGGAATTGGTGTTTATAAGCAAAAATCCGAATTTCGTCTTAATTCCGCAAAAGAAGGCTATTCCTGTTTTTCTTTCTCATACAAGGTCATTTAAAGAGGTTTATGCATGGAACCTACTTAGAATCGATATATATATGAAGGACAAATTAGTTTGAACTTGTTTTGACTGAAGGAATTCATTTTATAGCAAAAATACCAATTTGGCTTTAACTCGCAAAAGTAAGGCTATTCCTGTTTTTCTTTCTCAAACAAGGTCATTTAAAGAGGTTTATGCATGGAACCTACTTAGAATTGATATATATGAAGGACAAATTAGTGTGAACTTGTTTTGACTGAAGGAATTCATTTTATAGCAAAAATACCAATTTGGCTTTAACTCGCAAAAGTAAGGCTATTCCTGTTTTTCTTTCTCAAACAAGGTCATTTAAAGAGGTTTATGCATGGAACCTACTTAAAATGGATATATATGAAGGACATAGGAGTTTGAACTTGTTTTGACTGAAGGAATTGGTGTTTATAAGCAAAAATCCGAATTTCGTCTTAATTCCGCAAAAGAAGGCTATTCCTGTTTTTCTTTCTCATACAAGGTCATTTAAAGAGGTTTATTCATGGAACCTACTTAGAATCGATATATATATGAAGGACAAATTAGTTTGAACTTGTTTTGACTGAAGGAATTCATTTTATAGAAAAAATACCAATTTTGGTTTGACTCGCAAAAGTAAGGCTATTCCTGTTTTGCTTTCTCAAACAAGGTCATTTAAAGAGGTTTATGCATGGAACCTACTTAAAATGGATATATATGAAGGACAATGGAGTTTGAACTTGTTTTGACTGAAGGAATTCATTTTATAGCAAAAATACCAATTTGGCTTTAACTCGCAAAAGTAAGGCTATTCCTGTTTTTCTTTCTCAAACAAGGTCATTTAAAGAGGTTTATGCATGGAACCTACTTAAAATGGATATATATGAAGGACATAGGAGTTTGAACTTGTTTTGACTGAAGGAATTGGTGTTTATAAGCAAAAATCCGAATTTCGTCTTAATTCCGCAAAAGAAGGCTATTCCTGTTTTTCTTTCTCATACAAGGTCATTTAAAGAGGTTTATTCATGGAACCTACTTAGAATCGATATATATATGAAGGACAAATTAGTTTGAACTTCTTTTGACTGAAGGAATATGTGTTTATAAGCAAAAATCCGAATTTCGTCTTAACTCCGCAAAAGAAGGCTATTCCTGTTTTTCTTTCTCAAACAAGGTCATTTAAAGAGGTTTATGCATGGAACCTATTTAGAATTGATATATATAAAGGACAAATTAGTTTGAACTTGTTTTGACTGAAGGAATTCATTTTATAGAAAAAATACCAATTTTGGTTTGACTCGCAAAAGTAAGGCTATTCCTGTTTTGCTTTCTCAAACAAGGTCATTTAAAGAGGTTTATGCATGGAACCTACTTAAAATGGATATATATGAAGGACAATGGAGTTTGAACTTGTTTTGACTGAAGGAATTCATTTTATAGCAAAAATACCAATTTGGCTTTAACTCGCAAAAGTAAGGCTATTCCTGTTTTTCTTTCTCAAACAAGGTCATTTAAAGAGGTTTATGCATGGAACCTACTTAAAATGGATATATATGAAGGACATAGGAGTTTGAACTTGTTTTGACATAAGGAATTGGTGTTTATAAGCAAAAATCCGAATTTCGTCTTAATTCCGCAAAATAAGGCTATTCCTGTTTTTCTTTCTCATACAAGGTCATTTAAAGAGGTTTATGCATGGAACCTACTTAGAATTGATATATATGAAGGAAAAATTAGTTTGAACTTGTTTTGACTGAAGAAATTCATTTTATAGCAAAAATAACAATTTGGCTTTAACTCGCAAAAGTAAGGCTATTCCTGTTTTGCTTTCTCAAACAAGGTCATTTAAAGAGGTTTATGCATGGAACCTACTTAGAATTGATATATATGAAGGACAAATTAGTTTGAACTTGTTTTGACTGAAGGAATTCATTTTATAGGAAAAATACCAATTTGGCTTTAACTCGCAAAAGTAAGGCTATTCCTGTTTTTCTTTCTCAAACAAGGTCATTTAAAGAGGTTTATGCATGGAACCTACTTAGAATTGATATATATGAAGGACAAATTAGTTTGAACTTGTTTTGACTGAAGGAATTCATTTTATAGCAAAAATCCGAATTTCGTCTTAATTCCGCAAAAGAAGGCTATTCCTGTTTTTCTTTCTCAAACAAGGTCATTTAAAGAGGTTTATGCATGGAACCTACTTAGAATTGATATATATGAATAAAAAATTAGTTTGAACTTGTTTTGACTGAAGGAATTCATTTTATAGGAAAAATACCAATTTGAATTTAACTCGCAAAAGTAAGGCTATTCCTGTTTTTCTTTCTCAAACAAGGTCATTTAAAGAGGTTTATGCATTGAACCTACTTAGAATTGATATATATAAAGGACAAATTAGTTTGAACTTGTTTTGACTGAAGGAATTCATTTTATAGAAAAAATACCAATTTTGGTTTAACTCGCAAAAGTAAGGCTATTCCTGTTTTGCTTTCTCATACAAGGTCATTTAAAGAGGTTTATGCATGGAACCTACTTAAAATGGATATATATGAAGGACATAGGAGTTTGAACTTGTTTTGACTGAAGGAATTCATTTTATAGCAAAAATACCATTTTGGCCTTAACTCCGCAAAAGATGGCTATTCCTGTTTTTCTTTCTCAAACAAGGTCATTTAAAGAGGTTTATGCATGGAACCTACTTAAAATGGATATATATGAAGGACATAGGAGTTTGAACTTGTTTTGACTGAAGGAATTGGTGTTTATAAGCAAAAATCTGAATTTCGTCTTAATTCCGCAAAAGAAGGCTATTCCTGTTTTTCTTTCTCATACAAGGTCATTTAAAGAGGTTTATGCATGGAACCTACTTAGAATCGATATATATATGAAGGACAAATTAGTTTGAACTTGTTTTGACTGAAGGAATTCATTTTATAGAAAAAATACCAATTTGGTTTAACTCGCAAAAGTAAGGCTATTCCTGTTTTGCTTTCTCATACAAGGTCATTTAAAGAGGTTTATGCATGGAACCTACTTAAAATGGATATATATGAAGGACATAGGAGTTTGAACTTGTTTTGACTGAAGGAATTCATTTTATAGCAAAAATACCATTTTGGCCTTAACTCCGCAAAAGATGGCTATTCCTGTTTTTCTTTCTCAAACAAGGTCATTTAAAGAGGTTTATGCATGGAACCTACTTAAAATGGATATATATGAAGGACATAGGAGTTTGAACTTGTTTTGACTGAAGGAATTGGTGTTTATAAGCAAAAATCCGAATTTCGTCTTAATTCCGCAAAAGAAGGCTATTCCTGTTTTTCTTTCTCATACAAGGTCATTTAAAGAGGTTTATGCATGGAACCTACTTAGAATCGATATATATATGAAGGACAAATTAGTTTGAACTTGTTTTGACTGAAGGAATTCATTTTATAGCAAAAATACCAATTTGGCTTTAACTCGCAAAAGTAAGGCTATTCCTGTTTTTCTTTCTCAAACAAGGTCATTTAAAGAGGTTTATGCATGGAACCTACTTAGAATTGATATATATGAAGGACAAATTAGTTTGAACTTGTTTTGACTGAAGGAATTCATCTTATAGCAAAAATACCAATTTGGCTTTAACTCGCAAAAGTAAGGCTATTCCTGTTTTTCTTTCTCAAACAAGGTCATTTAAAGAGGTTTATGCATGGAACCTACTTAAAATGGATATATATGAAGGACATAGGAGTTTGAACTTGTTTTGACTGAAGGAATTGGTGTTTATAAGCAAAAATCCGAATTTCGTCTTAATTCCTCAAAAGAAGGCTATTCCTGTTTTTCTTTCTCATACAAGGTCATTTAAAGAGGTTTATGCATGGAACCTACTTAGAATCGATATATATATGAAGGACAAATTAGTTTGAACTTGTTTTGACTGAAGGAATTCATTTTATAGAAAAAATACCAATTTGGCTTTAACTCGCAAAAGTAAGGCTATTCCTGTTTTTCTTTCTCAAACAAGGTCATTTAATGAGGTTTATGCATGGAACCTACTTAGAATTGATATATATGAAGGACAAATTAGTTTGAACTTGTTTTGACTGAAGGAATTCATTTTATAGCAAAAATACCAATTTGGCTTTAACTCGCAAAAGTAAGGCTATTCCTGTTTTTCTTTCTCAAACAAGGTCATTTAATGAGGTTTATGCATGGAACCTACTTAGAATTGATATATATGAAGGACAAATTAGTTTGAACTTGTTTTGACTGAAGGAATTCATTTTATAGAAAAAATACCAATTTGGTTTAACTCGCAAAAGTAAGGCTATTCCTGTTTTTCTTTCTCAAACAAGGTCATTTAATGAGGTTTATGCATGGAACCTACTTAGAATTGATATATATGAAGGACAAATTAGTTTGAACTTGTTTTGACTGAAGGAATTCATTTTATAGCAAAAATACCAATTTGGCTTTAACTCGCAAAAGTAAGGCTATTCCTGTTTTTCTTTCTCAAACAAGGTCATTTAATGAGGTTTATGCATGGAACCTACTTAGAATTGATATATATGAAGGACAAATTAGTTTGAACTTGTTTTGACTGAAGGAATTCATTTTATAGAAAAAATACCAATTTGGTTTAACTCGCAAAAGTAAGGCTATTCCTGTTTTGCTTTCTCATACAAGGTCATTTAAAGAGGTTTATGCATGGAACCTACTTAAAATGGATATATATGAAGGACATAGGAGTTTGAACTTGTTTTGACTGAAGGAATTCATTTTATAGCAAAAATACCATTTTGGCCTTAACTCCGCAAAAGATGGCTATTCCTGTTTTTCTTTCTCAAACAAGGTCATTTAAAGAGGTTTATGCATGGAACCTACTTAAAATGGATATATATGAAGGACATAGGAGTTTGAACTTGTTTTGACTGAAGGAATTGGTGTTTATAAGCAAAAATCCGAATTTCGTCTTAATTCCGCAAAAGAAGGCTATTCCTGTTTTTCTTTCTCATACAAGGTCATTTAAAGAGGTTTATGCATGGAACCTACTTAGAATCGATATATATATGAAGGACAAATTAGTTTGAACTTGTTTTGACTGAAGGAATTCATTTTATAGCAAAAATACCAATTTGGCTTTAACTCGCAAAAGTAAGGCTATTCCTGTTTTTCTTTCTCAAACAAGGTCATTTAAAGAGGTTTATGCATGGAACCTATTTAGAATTGATATATATAAAGGACAAATTAGTTTGAACTTGTTTTGACTGAAGGAATTCATTTTATAGAAAAAATACCAATTTTGGTTTGACTCGCAAAAGTAAGGCTATTCCTGTTTTGCTTTCTCAAACAAGGTCATTTAAAGAGGTTTATGCATGGAACCTACTTAAAATGGATATATATGAAGGACAATGGAGTTTGAACTTGTTTTGACTGAAGGAATTCATTTTATAGCAAAAATACCAATTTGGCTTTAACTCGCAAAAGTAAGGCTATTCCTGTTTTTCTTTCTCAAACAAGGTCATTTAAAGAGGTTTATGCATGGAACCTACTTAGAATTGATATATATGAAGGACAAATTAGTTTGAACTTGTTTTGACTGAAGGAATTCATTTTATAGCAAAAATACCAATTTGGCTTTAACTCGCAAAAGTAAGGCTATTCCTGTTTTTCTTTCTCAAACAAGGTCATTTAAAGAGGTTTATGCATGGAACCTATTTAGAATTGATATATAAGAAGGACAAATTAGTTTGAACTTGTTTTGACTGAAGGAATTCATTTTATAGCAAAAATACCAATTTGGCTTTAACTCGCAAAAGTATGGCTATTCCTGTTTTTCTTTCTCAAACAAGGTCATTTAAAGAGGTTTATGCATGGAACCTACTTAAAATGGATATATATGAAGGACATAGGAGTTTGAACTTGTTTTGACATAAGGAATTGGTGTTTATAAGCAAAAATCCTAATTTCGTCTTAATTCCGCAAAAGAAGGCTATTCCTGTTTTTCTTTCTCATACAAGGTCATTTAAAGAGGTTTATGCATGGAACCTACTTAGAATTGATATATATGAAGGACAAATTAGTTTGAACTTGTTTTGACTGAAGGAATTCATTTTATAGCAAAAATACCAATTTGGCTTTAACTCGCAAAAAAAAGGCTATTCCTGTTTTTCTTTCTCAAACAAGGTCATTTAAAGAGGTTTATGCATGGAACCTACTTAGAATTGATATATATGAAGGACTAATTAGTTTGAACTTGTTTTGACTGAAGGAATTCATTTTATAGCAAAAATACCAATTTGGCTTTAACTCGCAAAAGTAAGGCTATTCCTGTTTTTCTTTCTCAAACAAGGTCATTTAAAGAGGTCTATGCATGGAACCTACTTAGAATTGATATATATGAAGGACAAATCAGTTTGAACTTGTTTTGACTGAAGGAATTCATTTTATAGAAAAAATACCAATTTGGCTTTAACTCGCAAAAGTAAGGCTATTCCTGTTTTGCTTTCTCAAACAAGGTCATTTAAAGAGGTTTATGCATGGAACCTACTTAAAATGGATATATATGAAGGACATAGGAGTTTGAACTTGTTTTGACTGAAGGAATTAGTGTTTATAAGAAAAAATCCGAATTTCGTCTTAATTCCGCAAAAGAAGGCTATTCCTGTTTTTCTTTCTCATACAAGGTCATTTAAAGAGGTTTATGCATGGAACCTACTTAGAATTGAGATATATGAGGGACAAATTAGTTTGAACTTGTTTTGACTGAAGGAATTCATTTTATAGCAAAAATACCATTTTGGCCTTAACTCCGCAAAAGAAGGCTATTCCTGTTTTTCTTTGTCAAACAAGGTCATTTAAAGAGGTTTATGCATGGAACCTACTTAAAAGGGATATATATAAAGGACATAGGAGTTTGAACTTGTTTTGACTGAAGGAAATGGTGTTTATAATCAAAAACTCCGAATTTCGTCTCAATTCATCAAAAGAAGGCTATTCCTGTTTTTCTTTCTCATACAAGGTCATTTAAAGAGGTTTATGCATGGAACCTACTTAGAATCGATATATATATATGAAGGACAAATTAGTTTGAACTTGTTTTGACTGAAGAAATTCATTTTATAGCAAAAATACCAATTTGGCTTTAACTCGCAAAAGTAAGGCTATTCCTGTTTTGCTTTCTCAAACAAGGTCATTTAAAGAGGTTTATGCATGGAACCTACTTAGAATTGATATATATGAAGGAAAAATTAGTTTGAACTTGTTTTGACTGAAGAAATTCATTTTATAGCAAAAATACCAATTTGGCTTTAACTCGCAAAAGTAAGGCTATTCCTGTTTTGCTTTCTCAAACAAGGTCATTTAAAGAGGTTTATGCATGGCACCTACTTAGAATTCATATATGTGAAGGACAAATTAGTTTGAACTTGTTTTGACTGAAGGAATTGGTGTTTATAAGCAAAAATCCGAATTTCGTCTTAATTCCGCAAAAGAAGGCTATTCCTGTTTTTCTTTCTCATACATGGTCATTTAAAGAGGTTTATGCATGGAACCTACTTAGAATCGATATATATATGAAGGACAAATTAGTTTGAACTTGTTTTGACTGAAGGAATTCATTTTATAGAAAAAATACCAATTTGGCTTTAACTCGCAAAAGTAAGGCTATTCCTGTTTTGCTTTCTCAAACAAGGTCATTTAAAGAGGTTTATGCATGGAACCTACTTAGAATTGATATATATGAAGGAAAAATTAGTTTGAACTTGTTTTGACTGAAGAAATTCATTTTATAGCAAAAATACCAATTTGGCTTTAACTCGCAAAAGTAAGGCTATTCCTGTTTTTCTTTCTCAAACAAGGTCATTTAAAGAGGTTTATGCATGGCACCTACTTAGAATTCATATATGTGAAGGACAAATTAGTTTGAACTTGTTTTGACTGAAGGAATTCATTTTATAGCAAAAATACCAATTTGGATTTAACTCGCAAAAGTAAGGCTATTCCTGTTTTTCTTTCTCAAACAAGGTCATTTAAAGAGGTTTATGCATGGAACCTACTTAGAATTGATATATATGAAGGACAAATTAGTTTGAACTTGTTTTGACTGAAGGAATTCATTTTATAGAAAAAATACCAATTTGGCTTTAACTCGCAAAAGTAAGGCTATTCCTGTTTTGCTTTCTCAAACAAGGTTATTTAAAGAGGTTTATGCATGGAACCTACTTAGAATCGATATATATATGAAAGACAAATTAGTTTGAACTTGTTTTGACTGAAGGAATTCATTTTATAGAAAAAATACCAATTTGGCTTTAACTCGCAAAAGTAAGGCTATTCCTGTTTTGCTTTCTCAAACAAGGTCATTTAAAGAGGTTTATGCATGGAACCTACTTAGAATTGATATATATGAAGGACAAATTAGTTTGAACTTGTTTTGACTGAAGAAATTCATTTTATAGCAAAAATACCAATTTGGCTTTAACTCGCAAAAGTAAGGCTATTCCTGTTTTTCTTTCTCAAAGAAGGTCATTTAAAGAGGTCTATGCATGGAACCTACTTAGAATTGATATATATGAAGGACAAATTAGTTTGAACTTGTTTTGACTGAAGGAATTCATTTTATAGAAAAAATACCAATTTGGCTTTAACTCGCAAAAGTAAGGCTATTCCTGTTTTGCTTTCTCAAACAAGGTCATTTAAAGAGGTTTATGCATGGAACCTACTTAAAATGGATATATATGAAGGACATAGGAGTTTGAACTTGTTTTGACTGAAGGAATTGGTGTTTATAAGCAAAAATCCGAATTTCGTCTTAATTCCGCAAAAGAAGGCTATTCCTGTTTTTCTTTCTCATACAAGGTCATTTAAAGAGGTTTATGCATGGAACCTACTTAGAGTTGAGATATATGAAGGACAAATTAGTTTGAACTTGTTTTGACTGAAGGAATTCATTTTATAGCAAAAATACCATTTTGGACTTAACTCCGCAAAAGAAGGCTATTCCTGTTTTTCTTTCTCAAACAAGGTCATTTAAAGAGGTTTATGCATGGAACCTACTTAGAATTTATATATGTGAAGGACAAATTAGTTTGAACTTGTTTTGACTGAAGGAATTCATTTTATAGCAAAAATACCAATTTTTCTTTAACTCGCAAAAGTAAGGCTATTCCTGTTTTTCTTTCTCAAACAAGGTCATTTAAAGAGGTTTATGCATGGAACCTACTTAGAATTGATATATATGAAGGACAAATTAGTTTGAACTTGTTTTGACTGAAGGAATTCATTTTATAGCAAAAATACCAATTTGGCTTTAACTCGCAAAAGTAAGGCTATTCCTGTTTTTCTTTCTCAAACAAGGTCATTTAAAGAGGTTTATGTATGGAACCTACTTAGAATTGATATATATGAAGGACAAATTAGTTTGAACTTGTTTTGACTGAAGGAATTGGTGTTTATAAGCAAAAATCCGAAATTCATCTTAATTCCGCAAAAGAAGGCTATTCCTGTTTTTCTTTCTCAAACAAGGTCATTTAAAGAGGTTTATGCAAGGAACCTATTTAGAATTGATATATATGAAGGACAAATTAGTTTGAACTTGTTTTGACTGAAGGAATTCATTTTATAGAAAAAATACCAATTTGGCTTTAACTCGCAAAAGTAAGGCTATTCCTGTTTTGCTTTCTCAAACAAGGTCATTTAAAGAGGTTTATGCATGGAACCTACTTAGAATCGATATATATATGAAAGACAAATTAGTTTGAACTTGTTTTGACTGAAGGAATTCATTTTATAGAAAAAATACCAATTTGGCTTTAACTCGCAAAAGTAAAGCTATTCCTGTTTTGCTTTCTCAAACAAGGTCATTTAAAGAGGTTCATGCATGGAACCTACTTAGAAATAATATATATGAAGGACAAATTAGTTTGAACTTGTTTTGACTGAAGGAATTCATTTTATAGAAAAAATACCAATTTGGCTTTAACTCGCAAAAGTAAGGCTATTCCTGTTTTGCTTTCTCAAACAAGGTCATTTAAAGAGGTTTATGCATGGAACCTACTTAGAATTGATATATATGAAGGAAAAATTAGTTTGAACTTGTTTTGACTGAAGAAATTCATTTTATAGCAAAAATACCAATTTAGCTTTAACTCGCAAAATTAAGCATATTCCTGTTTTTCTTTCTCAAAGAAGGTCATTTAAAGAGGTCTATGCATGGAACCTACTTAGAATTTATATATATGAAGGAAAAATTAGTTTGAACTTGTTTTGAATGAAGGAATATGTGTTTATAAGCAAAAATCCAAATTTCGTCTTAACTCCGCAAAAGAAGGCTATTCCTGTTTTTCTTTCTCATACAAGGTCATTTAAAGAGGTTTATGCATGGAACCTACTTAGAATTGATATATATATGAAGGACAAATTAGTTTGAACTTGTTTTGACTGAAGGAATTCATTTTATAGCAAAAATACCATTTTGGCCTTAACTCCGCAAAAGAAGGCTATTCCTGTTTTTCTTTCTCATACAAGGTCATTTAAAGAGGTTTATGCATGGAACCTACTTAGAATTGATATATATGAAGGACAAATTAGTTTGAACTTGTTTTGACTGAAGGAATTGGTGTTTATAAGCAAAAATCCGAATTTCATCTTAATTCCGCAAAAGAAGGCTATTCCTGTTTTTCTTTCTCAAACAAGGTCATTTAAAGAGGTTTATGCATGGAACCTACTTAGAATTGATATATGTGAAGGATAAATTAGTTTGAACTTGTTTTGACTGAAGGAATATGTGTTTATAAGCAAAAATCCGAATTTCATCTTAATTCCGCAAAAGAAGGCTATTCCTGTTTTTCTTTCTCAAACAAGGTCATTTAAAGAGGTTTATGCATGGAACCTACTTAGAATTGATATATATAAGGGAAAAATTAGTTTGAACTTGTTTTGAATGAAGGAATTCATTTTATAGCAAAAATACCATTTTGGCCTTAACTCTGCAAAAGGAAGGCTATTCCTGTTTTTCTTACTCAAACAAGGTCATTTAAAGAGTTTTATTCATGGAACCTACTTAGAATTGATATATATGAAGGACAAATTAGTTTGAACTTGTTTTGACTGAAGGATTTCATTTTATAGCAAAAATACCATTTTGGCCTTAACTCGCAAAAGGAAGGCTATTCCTGTTTTTCTTACTCAAACAAGGTCATTTAAAGAGGTTTATGCATTGAACCTACTTAAAATGGATATATATGAAGGACATAGGAGTTTGAACTTGTTTTGACTGAACGAATTGGTGTTTATAAGCAAAAATCCGAATTTCATCTTAATTCCACAAAAGAAAGCTATTCCTGTTTTTCTTTCTCATACAAGGTCATTTAAAGAGGTTTATGCATGGAACCTACTTAGAATTGATATATGTGAATGACAAATTAGTTTGAACTTGTTTTGACTGAAGGAATTCATTTTATAGCTAAAATACCATTTTGGCCTTAACTCCGCAAAAGAAGGCTATTCCTGTTTTTCTTTCTCAAATAAGGTCATTTAAAGAGGTTTATGCATGGAACCTACCTAAAATGGATATATATGAAGGACAAATTAGTTTGAACTTGTTTTGACTGAAGGATTTCATTTTATATCAAAAATACCATTTTGGCCTTAACTCCGTAAAAGAAGGCTATTTCTGTTTTTCTTCCTCATACAAGGTCATTTAAAGAGGTTAATGCATGGAACCTACTTAGAATTGATAGATATGAAGGACAAATTAGTCTGAACTTGTTTTGACTGAAGGAATTCATTTTATAGCAAAAATACCATTTTGGCCTTAACTCCGCAAAAGAAGGCTATTCCTGTTTTTCTTTCTCAAACAAGGTCATTTAAAGAGGTTTATGCATGGAACCTACTTAAAATGCCTCTGCGCAGAGATCCTTTGGCCATCTTGATCGGTTGTGATTAGAAACCACACTGGCAAAGCTATATTTATAGTGTCCCGCCTCCAATTTGTAGCAGATAGAGTGGGAGGAAATAAAGTTTCCCGCAAAACAGAGGGTCAAATGTGCGGGTAAACAAGAGTAGATGCTTGATGTGTTGAGTGTTGATGCTTGAATTTTGTAAAAATGTTGCAAACTTGTGTGGGAACCGCAGATGCAGAAACTCTCTCTGTCACTCACACGCACGCACACACGCACACGCAAACACACACACACAGTAACAGCAGGCCCAGACAGGAGGTGGACAGATTGTAGGTACACAGAACATCAATTTCCACACTTCTTTTAGCCCTGGGTCCAGTGGACCCGAACATCTTATATGTAATAGAAATGTGTAGGGGGGGTGTACGGTGTGTGGTCATTAAAAATTTATTCTGATATATGTTCTTCACAGAAAATGAGCCAAGGCCAGTGAGTCTGAGTTTGAAAAATTAATTAATTGTATCATTTTTCTATCAATAAAAAATGAAAACGGGTCCCACAGACCCGAACACCACACAAGGGTTAATTCCGCAAAAGAAGGCTATTCCTGTTTTTCTTTCTCAAACAAGGTCATTTAAACAGGTTTATGCATGGAACCTACTTAGAATTCATATATATACAGGACAAATTAGTTTGAACTTCTTTTGAATGAAGGAATATGTGTTTATAAGCAAAAATCCGAATTTCGTCTTAATTCCGCAAAAGAAGGCTATTCCTGTTTTTCTTTCTCATACAAGGTCATTTAAAGAGGTTTATGCATGGAACCTACTTAGAATTGATAAATATGAAGGACAAATTAGTTTGAACTTGTTTTGACCGAAGGAATTCATTTTATAGCAAAAATACCATTTTGGCCTTGACTCTGCAAAAGAAGGCTATTCCTGTTTTTCTTTCTCAAACAAGGTCATTTACAGAGATTTATGCATGGAACCTACTTAAAATGGATATATATATGAAGGACAAATTAGTTTGAACTTGTTTTGACTGAAGGAATTCATTTTATAGCAAAAATACCAATTTGGCTTTAACTCGCAAAAATAAGGCTATTCCTGTTTTTCTTTCTCAAACAAGGTCATTTAAAGAGTTTTATACATGGAACCTACTTAGAATTGATATATATGAAGGACAAATTAGTTTGAACTTCTTTTGAATGAAGGAATATGTGTTTATAAGCAAAAATCCGAATTTCGTCTTAATTCCGCAAAAGAAGGCTATTCCTGTTTTTCTTTCTCATAAAAGGTCATTTAAAGAGGTTTATGCATGGAACCTACTTAGAATTGATATATATGGAGGACAAATTAGTTTGAACTTGTTTTGACTGAAGGAATTCATTTTATAGCAAAAATACCAATTTGGCTTTAACTCGCAAAAGTAAGGCTATTCCTGTTTTTCTTTCTCAAACAAGGTCATTTAAAGAGGTTTATGCATGGAACCTACTTAAAATGGATATATATGAAGGACATAGGAGTTTGAACTTGTTTTGACTGAACGAATTGGTGTTTATAAGCAAAAATCCGAATTTCGTCTTAATTCCGCAAAAGAAAGCTATTCCTGTTTTTCTTTCTCATACAAGGTCATTTAAAGAGGTTTATGCATGGAACCTACTTAGAATTGATATATATGAAGGACAAATTAGTTTGAACTTGTTTTGACTGAAGGAATTCATTTTATAGCAAAAATATCAATTTGGCTTTAACTCGCAAAAGTAAGGCTATTCCTGTTTTTCTTCCTCAAACAAAGTCATTTAAAGAGGTTTATGCCTGGAACCTACTTATAATTGATATATATGAAGGAAAAATTAGTATGAACTTGTTTTGACTGAAGGAATTCATTTAATAGCAAAAATACCATTTTGGCCTTAACTCCTCAAAAGAAGGCTATTCCTGTTTTTCTTTCTCAAACAAGGTCATTTAAAGAGGTTTATGCATGGAACCTACTTAGAATTGATATATATGAAGGACAAATTAGTTTGAACTTGTTTTGACTGAAGGAATTGGTGTTTATAAGCAAAAATCCGAATTTCATCTTAATTCCGCAAAAGAAGGCTATTCCTGTTTTTCTTTCTCAAACAAGGTCATTTAAAGAGGTTTATGCATGGAACCTACTTAGAATTGATATATATAAAGGAAAAATTAGTTTGAACTTGTTTTGAATGAAGGAATTCATTTTATAGCAAAAATACCATTTTGGCCTTAACTCTGCAAAAGGAAGGCTATTCCTGTTTTTCTTACTCAAACAAGGTCATTTAAAGAGGTTTATTCATGGAACCTACTTAGAATTGATATATATGAAGGACAAATTAGTTTGAACTTGTTTTGACTGAAGGAATTCATTTTATAGCAAAAATACCAATTTGGCTTAAACTCGCAAAAGTAAGGCTATTCCTTTTTTTCTTTCTGAAACAAGGTCATTTAAAGAGGTTTATGCATGGAACCTACTTAGAATTGATATATATAAAGGAAAAATTAGTTTGAACTTGTTTTGAATGAAGGAATATGTGTTTATAAGCAAAAATCCGAATTTCGTCAACTCCGCAAAAGAAGGCTATTCCTGTTTTTCTTTCTCATACAAGGTCAATTGAAGAGGTTTATGCATGGAACCTACTTAGAATTGATATATATATGAAGGACAAATTAGTTTGAACTTGTTTTGACTGAAGGATTTCATTTTATAGCAAAAATACCAATTTTGGCCTTAACTCGCAAAAGAAGGCTATTCCTGTTTTTTCTTTCTCAAACAAGGTCATTTAAAGAGGTTTATGCATGGAACCTACTTAGAATTGATATATATGAAGGACAAATTAGTTTGAACTTGTTTTGACTGAAGGAATTGGTGTTTATAAGCAAAAATCCGAATTTCATCTTAATTCCGCAAAAGAAGGCTATTCCTGTTTTTCTTTCTCATACAAGGTCATTTAAAGAGGTTTATGCATGGAACCTACTTAGAACTGATATATATGAAGGACATAGGAGTTTGAACTTGTTTTGACTGAAGGAATTGGTGTTTATAAGCAAAAATCCGAATTTCATCTTAATTCCGCAAAAGAAGGCTATTCCTGTTTTTCTTTCTCAAACAAGGTCATTTAAAGAGGTTTATGCATGGAACCTACTTAGAATTGATATATGTGAAGGATAAATTAGTTTGAACTTGTTTTGACTGAAGGAATATGTGTTTATAAGCAAAAATCCGAATTTCATCTTAATTCCGCAAAAGAAGGCTATTCCTGTTTTTCTTTCTCAAACAAGGTCATTTAAAGAGGTTTATGCATGGAACCTACTTAGAATTGATATATGTGAAGGATAAATTAGTTTGAACTTGTTTTGACTGAAGGAATATGTGTTTTTAAGCAAAAATCCGAATTTCATCTTAATTCCGCAAAAGAAAGCTATTCCTGTTTTTCTTTCTCAAACAAGGTCATTTAAAGAGGTTTATGCATGGAACCTACTTAGAATTGATATATATATAAAGGAAAAATTAGTTTGAACTTGTTTTGAATGAAGGAATTCATTTAATAGCAAAAATACCATTTTGGCCTTAACTCTGCAAAAGGAAGGCTATTCCTGTTTTTCTTACTCAAACAAGGTCATTTAAAGAGGTTTATTCATGGAACCTACTTAGAATTGATATATATGAAGGACAAATTAGTTTGAACTTGTTTTGACTGAAGGAATTCATTTTATAGCAAAAATACCAATTTGGCTTAAACTCGCAAAAGTAAGGCTATTCCTTTTTTTCTTTCTCAAACAAGGTCATTTAAAGAGGTTTATGCATGGAACCTACTTAGAATTGATATATATAAAGGAAAAATTAGTTTGAACTTGTTTTGAATGAAGGAATATGTGTTTATAAGCAAAAATCCGAATTTCGTCAACTCCGCAAAAGAAGGCTATTCCTGTTTTTCTTTCTCATACAAGGTCAATTGAAGAGGTTTATGCATGGAACCTACTTAGAATTGATATATATATGAAGGACAAATTAGTTTGAACTTGTTTTGACTGAAGGAATTCATTTTATAGCAAAAATACCATTTTGGCCTTAACTCCGCAAAAGAAGGCTATTCTTGTTTTTCTTTCTCATACAAGGTCATTTAAAGAGGTTTATGCATGGCACCTACTTAGAATTCATATATATGAAGGACAAAATAGTTTGAACTTGTTTTGACTGAAGGATTTCATTTTATAGCAAAAATACCAATTTTGGCCTTAACTCGCAAAAGAAGGCTATTCCTGTTTTTTCTTTCTCATACAATCTCATTTAAAGAGGTTTATTCATGGAACCTACTTAGAATATATATTTATGAAGGACAAATTAGTTTGAACTTGTTTTGACTGAAGGAATTCATTTTATAGCAAAAATACCAATTTGGCTTTAACTCGCAAAAGTAAGGCTATTCCTGTTTTTCTTTCTCAAACAAGGTCATTTAAAGAGGTTTATGCATGGAACCTACTTAGAATTGATATATATAAAGGAAAAATTAGTTTGAACTTGTTTTGAATGAAGGAATATGTGTTTATAAGCAAAAATCCAAATTTCGTCTTAACTCCGCAAAAGAAGGCTATTCCTGTTTTTCTTTCTCATACAAGGTCATTTAAAGAGGTTTATGCATGGAACCTACTTAGAATTGATATATATATGAAGGACAAATTAGTTTGAACTTGTTTTGACTGAAGGAATTCATTTTATAGCAAAAATACCATTTTGGCCTTAACTCCGCAAAAGAAGGCTATTCCTGTTTTTCTTTCTCATACAAGGTCATTTAAAGAGGTTTATGCATGGAACCTACTTAGAATTGATATATATGAAGGACAAATTAGTTTGAACTTGTTTTGACTGAAGGAATTGGTGTTTATAAGCAAAAATCCGAATTTCATCTTAATTCCGCAAAAGAAGGCTATTCCTGTTTTTCTTTCTCAAACAAGGTCATTTAAAGAGGTTTATGCATGGAACCTACTTAGAATTGATATATGTGAAGGATAAATTAGTTTGAACTTGTTTTGACTGAAGGAATATGTGTTTATAAGCAAAAATCCGAATTTCATCTTAATTCCGCAAAAGAAGGCTATTCCTGTTTTTCTTTCTCAAACAAGGTCATTTAAAGAGGTTTATGCATGGAACCTACTTAGAATTGATATATATAAAGGAAAAATTAGTTTGAACTTGTTTTGAATGAAGGAATTCATTTTATAGCAAAAATACCATTTTGGCCTTAACTCTGCAAAAGGAAGGCTATTCCTGTTTTTCTTACTCAAACAAGGTCATTTAAAGAGGTTTATTCATGGAACCTACTTAGAATTGATATATATGAAGGACAAATTAGTTTGAACTTGTTTTGACTGAAGGAATTCATTTTATAGCAAAAATACCAATTTGGCTTAAACTCGCAAAAGTAAGGCTATTCCTTTTTTTCTTTCTCAAACAAGGTCATTTAAAGAGTTTTATGCATGGAACCTACTTAGAATTGATATATGTGAAGGATAAATTAGTTTGAACTTGTTTTGACTGAAGGAATATGTGTTTATAAGCAAAAATCCGAATTTCATCTTAATTCCGCAAAAGAAGGCTATTCCTGTTTTTCTTTCTCATACAAGGTCATTTAAAGAGGTTTATGCATGGAACCTACTTAGAACTGATATATATGAAGGACATAGGAGTTTGAACTTGTTTTGACTGAAGGAATTGGTGTTTATAAGCAAAAATCCGAATTTCATCTTAATTCCGCAAAAGAAGGCTATTCCTGTTTTTCTTTCTCAAACAAGGTCATTTAAAGAGGTTTATGCATGGAACCTACTTAGAATTGATATATGTGAAGGATAAATTAGTTTGAACTTGTTTTGACTGAAGGAATATGTGTTTATAAGCAAAAATCCGAATTTCATCTTAATTCCGCAAAAGAAGGCTATTCCTGTTTTTCTTTCTCAAACAAGGTCATTTAAAGAGGTTTATGCATGGAACCTACTTAGAATTGATATATATAAAGGAAAAATTAGTTTGAACTTGTTTTGAATGAAGGAATTCATTTTATAGCAAAAATACCATTTTGGCCTTAACTCTGCAAAAGGAAGGCTATTCCTGTTTTTCTTACTCAAACAAGGTCATTTAAAGAGGTTTATTCATGGAACCTACTTAGAATTGATATATATGAAGGACAAATTAGTTTGAACTTGTTTTGACTGAAGGATTTCATTTTATAGCAAAAATACCATTTTGGCCTTAACTCTGCAAAAGGAAGGCTATTCCTGTTTTTCTTACTCAAACAAGGTCATTTAAAGAGGTTTATGCATTGAACCTACTTAAAATGGATATATATGAAGGACATAGGAGTTTGAACTTGTTTTGACTGAACGAATTGGTGTTTATAAGCAAAAATCCGAATTTCATCTTTATTCCACAAAAGAAAGCTATTCCTGTTTTTCTTTCTCATACAAGGTCATTTAAAGAGGTTTATGCATGGAACCTACTTAGAATTGACATATGTGAATGACAAATTAGTTTGAACTTGTTTTGACTGAAGGAATTCATTTTATAGCTAAAATACCATTTTGGCCTTAACTCCGCAAAAGAAGGCTATTCCTGTTTTTCTTTCTCAAATAAGGTCATTTAAAGAGGTTTATGCATGGAACCTACCTAAAATGGATATATATGAAGGACAAATTAGTTTGAACTTGTTTTGACGGAAGGAATTCATTTTATAGCAAAAATACCATTTTGGCCTTAACTCCGCAAAAGAAGGCTATTCCTGTTTTTCTTTCTCATACAAGGTCATTTGAAGAGGTTTATGCATGGAACCTACTTAGAATTGATATATATGAAGGACAAATTAGTTTGAACTTGTTTTGACTGAAGGATTTCATTTTATATCAAAAATACCATTTTGGCCTTAACTCCGTAAAAGAAGGCTATTTCTGTTTTTCTTCCTCATACAAGGTCATTTAAAGAGGTTAATGCATGGAACCTACTTAGAATTGATAGATATGAAGGACAAATTAGTCTGAACTTGTTTTGACTGAAGGAATTCATTTTATAGCAAAAATACCATTTTGGCCTTAACTCCGCAAAAGAAGGCTATTCCTGTTTTTCTTTCTCAAACAAGGTCATTTAAAGAGGTTTATGCATGGAACCTACTTAAAATGCCTCTGCGCAGAGATCCTTTGGCCATCTTGATCGGTTGTGATTAGAAACCACACTGGCAAAGCTATATTTATAGTGTCCCGCCTCCAATTTGTAGCAGATAGAGTGGGAGGAAATAAAGTTTCCCGCAAGACAGAGGGTCAAATGTGCGGGTAAACAAGAGTAGATGCTTGATGTGTTGAGTGTTGATGCTTGAATTTTGTAAAAATGTTGCAAACTTGTGTGGGAACCGCAGGTGCAGAAACTCTCTCTGTCACTCACACGCACGCACACACGCACACGCAAACACACACACACAGTAACAGCAGGCCCAGACAGGAGGTGGACAGATTGTAGGTACACAGAACATCAATTTCCACACTTCTTTTAGCCCTGGGTCCAGTGGACCCGAACATCTTATATGTAATAGAAATGTGTAGGGGGGGTGTACGGTGTGTGGTCATTAAAAATTTATTCTGATATATGTTCTTCACAGAAAATGAGCCAAGGCCAGTGAGTCTGAGTTTGAAAAATTAATTAATTGTATCATTTTTCTATCAATAAAAAATGAAAACGGGTCCCACAGACCCGAACACCACACAAGGGTTAATTCCGCAAAAGAAGGCTATTCCTGTTTTTCTTTCTCAAACAAGGTCATTTAAACAGGTTTATGCATGGAACCTACTTAGAATTCATATATATACAGGACAAATTAGTTTGAACTTCTTTTGAATGAAGGAATATGTGTTTATAAGCAAAAATCCGAATTTCGTCTTAATTCCGCAAAAGAAGGCTATTCCTGTTTTTCTTTCTCATACAAGGTCATTTAAAGAGGTTTATGCATGGAACCTACTTAGAATTGATAAATATGAAGGACAAATTAGTTTTAACTTGTTTTGACTGAAGGAATTCATTTTATAGCAAAAATACCATTTTGGCCTTGACTCTGCAAAAGAAGGCTATTCCTGTTTTTCTTTCTCAAACAAGGTCATTTACAGAGATTTATGCATGGAACCTACTTAAAATGGATATATATATGAAGGACAAATTAGTTTGAACTTGTTTTGACTGAAGGAATTCATTTTATAGCAAAAATACCAATTTGGCTTTAACTCGCAAAAATAAGGCTATTCCTGTTTTTCTTTCTCAAACAAGGTCATTTAAAGAGTTTTATACATGGAACCTACTTAGAATTGATATATATGAAGGACAAATTAGTTTGAACTTCTTTTGAATGAAGGAATATGTGTTTATAAGCAAAAATCCGAATTTCGTCTTAATTCCGCAAAAGAAGGCTATTCCTGTTTTTCTTTCTCATAAAAGGTCATTTAAAGAGGTTTATGCATGGAACCTACTTAGAATTGATATATATGGAGGACAAATTAGTTTGAACTTGTTTTGACTGAAGGAATTCATTTTATAGCAAAAATACCAATTTGGCTTTAACTCGCAAAAGTAAGGCTATTCCTGTTTTTCTTTCTCAAACAAGGTCATTTAAAGAGGTTTATGCATGGAACCTACTTAAAATGGATATATATGAAGGACATAGGAGTTTGAACTTGTTTTGACTGAACGAATTGGTGTTTATAAGCAAAAATCAGAATTTCATCTTGATTCCACAAAAGAAAGCTATTCCTGTTTTTCTTTCTCATACAAGGTCATTTAAAGAGGTTTATGCATGGAACCTACTTAGAATTGATATATGTGAAGGACAAATTAGTTTGAACTTGTTTTGACTGAAGGAATTCATTTTATAGCAAAAATACCATTTTGGCCTTAACTCCGCAAAAGAAGGCTATTCCTGTTTTTCTTTCTCATACAAGGTCATTTAAAGAGGTTTATGCATGGAACCTACTTAGAATTGATATATGTGAATGACAAATTAGTTTGAACTTGTTTTGACTGAAGGAATTCATTTTATAGCAAAAATACCATTTTGGCCTTAACTCCGCAAAAGAAGGCTATTCCTGTTTTTCTTTCTCAAATAAGGTCATTTAAAGAGGTTTATGCATGGAACCTACCTAAAATGGATATATATGGAGGACAAATTAGTTTGAACTTGTTTTGACGGAAGGAATTCATTTTATAGCAAAAATACCATTTTGGCCTTAACTCCGCAAAAGAAGGCTATTCCTGTTTTTCTTTCTCATACAAGGTCATTTGAAGAGGTTTATGCATGGATTCTACTTAGAATTGATATATATGAAGGACAAATTAGTTTGAACGTGTTTTGACTGAAGGATTTCATTTTATATCAAAAATACCAATTTGGCCTTAACTCCGTAAAAGAAGGCTATTTCTGTTTTTCTTCCTCATACAAGGTCATTTAAAGAGGTTAATGCATGGAACCTACTTAGAATTGATAGATATGAAGGACAAATTAGTCTGAACTTGTTTTGACTGAAGGAATTCATTTTATAGCAAAAATACCATTTTGGCCTTAACTCCGCAAAAGAAGGCTATTCCTGTTTTTCTTTCTCAAACAAGGTCATTTAAAGAGGTTTATGCATGGAACCTACTTAAAATGCCTCTGCGCAGAGATCCTTTGGCCATCTTGATCGGTTGTGATTAGAAACCACACTGGCAAAGCTATATTTATAGTGTCCCGCCTCCAATTTGTAGCAGATAGAGTGGGAGGAAATAAAGTTTCCCGCAAAACAGAGGGTCAAATGTGCGGGTAAACAAGAGTAGATGCTTGATGTGTTGAGTGTTGATGCTTGAATTTTGTAAAAATGTTGCAAACTTGTGTGGGAACCGCAGATGCAGAAACTCTCTCTGTCACTCACACGCACGCACACACGCACACGCAAACACACACACACAGTAACAGCAGGCCCAGACAGGAGGTGGACAGATTGTAGGTACACAGAACATCAATTTCCACACTTCTTTTAGCCCTGGGTCCAGTGGACCCGAACATCTTATATGTAATAGAAATGTGTAGGGGGGGTGTACGGTGTGTGGTCATTAAAAATTTATTCTGATATATGTTCTTCACAGAAAATGAGCCAAGGCCAGTGAGTCTGAGTTTGAAAAATTAAGTAATTGTATCATTTTTCTATCAATAAAAAATGAAAACGGGTCCCACAGACCCGAACACCACACAAGGGTTAAAGCCTTGCTGCTACTGTTAAAGCCCGGCTTCTGTGAACGCCTGGCTGCTGATAATGCCTGGCTGCTGCTATTAAAACCTGGCTACTCTGAAAGCCTGGATGCTGCTGTGAAAGCCTGACTGCTGTGAAAGACTGGCTGCAGCTGTTAAAGCCTGGCTGCTACTTTTAAGGCCTGGCGGCTGTGAAAGCCTGGCTGCTGCTGCTGTTAAAGCCTGTCTGCTACTGTTTAAGCCTGGCTGATGTGAAAGCCTGGCTGCTATTGTTAAAGCCTAGCTGCTCTGAAAGCCTGCTGCTGCTATTAAAGCCTGGCTGCTTTGAAAGCATGGCTGCTGCTGTTAAAGCCTGGCTGCTTTGAAAGCCTGGATGCTACTGTTAAAACCTTTCTGCTGTTAAAAACTGGCTGCTGCTGTAAAAAACCTGGCTGCTTTGAAAGCCTGGCTGCTGCTGTTAAAGCCTGGCTGCTGCTGTGAAAGCCTGGTCACTGCTGTTAAAGCCTGGCTGCTTAAATGCTTGGCTGCTGTGAAAGCCTGGCTGCTGCTGTTAAAGCCTTGCTGCTACTGTTAAAACCTGGCTTCTGTGAACGCCTGGCTGCTGATAAAGCCTGGCTGCTGCTATTAAAACCTGGCTGATCTGAAAGCCTGGATGCTGCTGTGAAAGCCTGACTGCTGTGAAAGCCTGACTGCTGTGAAAGCCTGGCTGCAGCTGTTAAAGCCTGGCTGCTGCTTTTAAGGCCTGGCGGCTGTGAAAGCCTGGCTGCTGCTGTTAAATCCTGGCTGCTACTGTTTAAGCCTGGCTGCTGTGAAATTCTGGCTGCTATTGTTAAAGCCTAGCTGCTCTGAAAGCCTGCTGCTGCTATTAAAGCCTGGCTGCTTTGAAAGCATGGCTGCTGCTGTTAAAGCCTGGCTGCTTTGAAAGCCTGGCTGCTGCTGTTAAAGCCTGGCTATTGTTAAAGCCTGGCTGCTGTTAAAGCCTGGCTGCTGCTGTTAAAGCCTGGCTGCTGCTGTGAAAGCCTGGTCACTGCTGTTGAAGCCTGGCTGCTTAAATGCTTGGCTGCTGTGAAAGCCTGGCTGCTGCTGTTAAAGCCTTGCTGCTACTGTTAAAGCCCGGCTTCTGTGAACGCCTGGCTGCTGATAAAGCCTGGCTGCTGCTATTAAAACCTGGCTACTCTGAAAGCCTGGATGCTGCTGTGAAAGCCTGACTGCTGTGAAAGACTGGCTGCAGCTGTTAAAGCCTGGCTGCTACTTTTAAGGCCTGGCGGCTGTGAAAGCCTGGCTGCTGCTGTTAAAGCCTGGCTGCTACTGTTTAAGCCTGGCTGATGTGAAAGCCTGGCTGCTATTGTTAAAGCCTAGCTGCTCTGAAAGCCTGCTGCTGCTATTAAAGCCTGGCTGCTTTGAAAGCATGGCTGCTGCTGTTAAAGCCTGGCTGCTTTGAAAGCCTGGATGCTACTGTTAAAACCTTTCTGCTGTTAAAAACTGGCTGCTGCTGTAAAAAACCTGGCTGCTTTGAAAGCCTGGCTGCTGCTGTTAAAGCCTGGCTGCTGCTGTGAAAGCCTGGTCACTGCTGTTAAAGCCTGGCTGCTTAAATGCTTGGCTGCTGTGAAAGCCTGGCTGCTGCTGTTAAAGCCTTGCTGCTACTGTTAAAACCCTGCTTCTGTGAACGCCTGGCTGCTGATAAAGCCTGGCTGCTGCTATTAAAACCTGGCTGATCTGAAAGCCTGGATGCTGCTGTGAAAGCCTGACTGCTGTGAAAGCCTGGCTGCAGCTGTTAAAGCCTGGCTGCTGCTTTTAAGGCCTGGCGGCTGTGAAAGCCTGGCTGCTGCTGTTAAATCCTGGCTGCTACTGTTTAAGCCTGGCTGCTGTGAAATTCTGGCTGCTATTGTTAAAGCCTAGCTGCTCTGAAAGCCTGCTGCTGCTATTAAAGCCTGGCTGCTTTGAAAGCATGGCTGCTGCTGTTAAAGCCTGGCTGCTTTGAAAGCCTGGCTGCTGCTGTTAAAGCCTGGCTATTGTTAAAGCCTGGCTGCTGTTAAAGCCTGGCTGCTGCTGTTAAAGCCTGGCTGCTACTGTTAAAACCTTGCTGCTGTGAACGCCTGGCTGCTGTCAAAGCCTGGCTGCTGTCAAAGCCTGGCTGCTGTCAAAGCCTGGCTGCTGCTTTGAAAGCCTGGCTGCTGCTGTTAAAGCCTGGCTGCTGCTGTGAAAGCCTGAATGCTGCTGTTAAAGCCTGGCTGCTGCTTTTACAGCCTGGCTGCTGTGAAAGCCTTGCTGCTGCTGTTGAAGCCTGACCGCTGCTGTGAAAGCCTGGCTGCTGCTGTTGAAGCCTGACCGCTGCTGTGAAAGCCTGGCTGCTGCTGTTAAAGCCTGGCTGCTGCTGTGAAAGCCTGGTCACTGCTGTTAAAGCCTGGCTGCTTAAATGCTTGGCTGATGTGAAAGCCTGGCTGCTGCTGTTAAAGCCTTGCTGCTACTGTTAAAACCTGGCTTCTGTGAACGCCTGGCTGCTGATAAAGCCTGGCTGCTGCTATTAAAACCTGGCTGCTCTGAAAGCCTGGATGCTGCTGTCAAAGCCTGACTGCTGTGAAAGCCTGGCTGCAGCTGTTAAAGCCTGGCTGCTTCTTTTAAGGCCTGGCGGCTGTGAAAGCCTGGCTGCTGCTGTTAAAGCCTGGCTGCAGCTGTTAAAGCCTGGCTGCTTCTTTTAAGGCCTGGCGGCTGTGAAAGCCTGGCTGCTGCTGTTAAAGCCTGGCTGCTACTGTTTAAGCCTGGCTGCTACTGTTTAAGCCTGGCTGCTACTGTTTAAGCCTGGCTGCTATTGTTAAAGCCTAGCTGCTCTGAAAGCCTGCTGCTGCTATTAAAGCCTGGCTGCTTTGAAAGCATGGCTGCTGCTGTTAAAGCCTGGCTGCTACTGTTTAAGCCTGGCTGCTGTGAAAGAACCTTTCTGCTGTTAAAAACTGGCTGCTGCTGTAAAAAACCTGGCTGCTTTGAAAGCCTGGCTGCTGCTGTTAAAGCCTGGCTGCTGCTGTGAAAGCCTGGCTGCTGCTGTGAAAGCCTGGCTGCTGCTGTTAAAGCCTGGCTGCTGCTGTGAAAGCCTGAATGGTGATGTTAAAGCCTGGCTGCTGCTTTTACAGCCTGGCTGCTGTGAAAGCCTGGCTGCTGCTGTTGAAGCCTGGCCGCTGCTGTTAAAGCCTGGCTGCTGTGAAAGCCTGGCTGCTGCTATTAAAGCCTGAATGCTGCTGTTAAAGCCTGGCTGCTTTGAAAGCCTGGTTGCTACTGTTAAAGCCTGGCTTCTACTGTTAAAGCCTGGCTGCTATAAAAGCCTGGCCGCTGCTGTTAACGCCTGGCTGCTGTAAAAGCCTGAATGCTGCTTAAAGCCTGGCTGCTGTGAAAACCTGGTCGCCTCTATTAAAGCCTGGCTGCTTCTGTTAAAGACTGGCTGCTTTGAAAGCTTAGCTGCTACTGTTAAGACCTGGCTGCTGTGAACGCCCGGCTGCTGTTAAAAACTGGCTGCTGCTGTTAAAGCCTGGCTGCTGCTGTTAAAGCCTGGCTGCTGTTAAAGCCTGGCTGCTGCTGTTTAAAGCCTGGCTGCTGCTGTTAAAACCTGGCTGCTGTGAAAGCTTGGCTGCTGTTAAAGCCTGGCTACTGTGAAAGCCTGGCTGCTGCTGTTAAAGCCTGGCTGCTGCTCTTAAAGCCTGGATGCTTTTAAAGCCTGGCTGCTTAGAAAGCCTGGCTGCTTAGAAAGCCTGGCTGCTCTTAAAGCCTCGCTGCTGCTGTGAAGGCCTGGCTGCTGCTGTTAAAGCCTGGCTCCTGCTCTTAAAGCCTTGCTGCTGCTGTTAATGCCTGGCTATTGTTAAAGCCTGGCTGCTGTTAAAGCCTGGCTTCTGCTGTTAAAGCCTGGCTGCTACTGTTAAAATCTTGCTGCTGTGAACGCCTGGCTGCTGTCAAAGCCTGGCTGCTGCTGTTAAAGCCTGGCTGCTGTGAAAGCCTGGCTGCAGCTGTTAAAGCCTGGCTGCTGCTTTTAAGGCCTGGCGGCTGTGAAAGCCTGGCTGCTGCTGTTAAAGCCTGGCTGCTACTGTTTAAGCCTGGCTGCTGTGAAAGCCTGGCTGCTGCTGTGAAAGCCTGGCTGCTGTGAAAGCCTGGCTGCTGCTATTAAAGCCTGAATGCTGCTGTTAAAGCCTGGCTGCTTTGAAAGCCTGGTTGCTACTGTTAAAGCCTGGCTTCTACTGTTAAAGCCTGGCTGCTATAAAAGCCTGGCCGCTGCTGTTAACGCCTGGCTGCTGTAAAAGCCTGAATGCTGCTTAAAGCCTGGCTGCTGTGAAAACCTGGTCGCCTCTATTAAAGCCTGGCTGCTTCTGTTAAAGACTGGCTGCTTTGAAAGCTTAGCTGCTACTGTTAAGACCTGGCTGCTGTGAACGCCCGGCTGCTGTTAAAAACTGGCTGCTGCTGTTAAAGCCTGGCTGCTGCTGTTAAAGCCTGGCTGCTGTTAAAGCCTGGCTGCTGCTGTTTAAAGCCTGGCTGCTGCTGTTAAAACCTGGCTGCTGTGAAAGCTTGGCTGCTGTTAAAGCCTGGCTACTGTGAAAGACTGGCTGCTGCTGTTAAAGCCTGGCTGCTGCTCTTAAAGCCTGGATGCTTTTAAAGCCTGGCTGCTTAGAAAGCCTGGCTGCTTAGAAAGCCTGGCTGCTCTTAAAGCCTCGCTGCTGCTGTGAAGGCCTGGCTGCTGCTGTTAAAGCCTGGCTCCTGCTCTTAAAGCCTTGCTGCTGCTGTTAATGCCTGGCTATTGTTAAAGCCTGGCTGCTGTTAAAGCCTGGCTGCTGCTGTTAAAGCCTGGCTGCTACTGTTAAAATCTTGCTGCTGTGAACGCCTGGCTGCTGTCAAAGCCTGGCTGCTGCTGTTAAAGCCTGGCTGCTGTGAAAGCCTGGCTGCAGCTGTTAAAGCCTGGCTGCTGCTTTTAAGGCCTGGCGGCTGTGAAAGCCTGGCTGCTGCTGTTAAAGCCTGGCTGCTACTGTTTAAGCCTGGCTGCTGTGAAAGCCTGGCTGCTATTGTTAAAGCCTAGCTGCTCTGAAAGCCTGCTGCTGCTATTAAAGCCTGGCTGCTTTGAAAGCATGGCTGCTGCTGTTAAAGCCTGGCTGCTTTGAAAGCCAGGCTGCTAGTGTTAAAACCTTTCTGCTGTTAAAAACTGGCTGCTGCTGTAAAAAACCTGGCTGCTTTGAAAGCCTGGCTGCTGCTGTTAAAGCCTGGCTGCTGCTGTGAAAGCCTGGCTGCTGCTGTTGAAGCCTGGCCGCTGCTGTTAAAGCCTGGCTGCTGTGAAAGCCTGGCTGCTGCTATTAAAGCCTGAATGCTGCTGTTAAAGCCTGGCTGCTGCTTTTACAGCCTGGCTGCTGTGAAAGCCTGGCTGCTGCTGTTGAAGCCTGGCCGCTGCTGTTAAAGCCTGGCTGCTTTGAAAGCCTGGTTGCTACTGTTAAAGCCTGGCTTCTACTGTTAAAGCCTGGCTGCTATGAAAGCCTGGCCGCTGCTGTTAACGCCTGGCTGCTGTAAAAGCCTGGCTGCTGCTTAAAGCCTGGCTGCTGTGAAAGCCTGGCTGCTGTGAAAGCCTGGCTGCTGCTGTGAAAGCCTGGTCGCCTCTGTTAAAGCCTGGCTGCTTCTGTTAAAGACTGGCTGCTTTGAAAGCTTAGCTGCTACTGTTAAGACCTGGCTGCTGTGAACGCCTGGCTGCTGTTAAAAACTGGCTGCTGCTGTTAAAGCCTGGCTGCTGCTGTTAAAGCCTGGCTGCTGTTAAAGCCTGGCTGCTGCTGTTTAAAGCCTGGCTGCTGCTGTTAAAACCTGGCTGCTGTGAAAGCTTGGCTGCTGTTAAACCCTGGCTACTGTGAAAGCCTGGCTGCTGCTGTTAAAGCCTGGCTGCTGCTCTTAAAGCCTGGATGCTTTTAAAGCCTGGCTGCTTAGAAAGCCTGGCTGCTTAGAAAGCCTGGCTGCTCTTAAAGCCTCGCTGCTGCTGTGAAGGCCTGGCTGCTGCTGTTAAAGCCTGGCTCCTGCTCTTAAAGCCTTGCTGCTGCTGTTAAAGCCTGGCTATTGTTAAAGCCTGGCTGCTGTTAAAGCCTGGCTGCTGCTGTTAAAGCCTGGCTGCTACTGTTAAAATCTTGCTGCTGTGAACGCCTGGCTGCTGTCAAAGCCTGGCTGCTGCTGTTAAAGCCTGGCTGCTGTTGAAGCCTGGCTGCTGCTTTTTAAAGCCTGACTTCTGTTGTTAAAGCCTGGCTGCTACTATTAAAGCCTGGCTGCTGTAAAAGCCTGGCTGCTGTAAAAGCCTGGCTGCTGCTGTTAAAGCCTGGCTGCTGCTGTTAAAGCATGGCTGCTTTGAAAGCCTGGCTGCTGCTATTAAAGCCTGGCTACTCTGAAAGCTTGGCTACTCTGAAAGCCTGGCTACTCTGAAAGCCTGGATTCTGTTGTGAAAGCCTGACTATTGTGAAAGCCTGACTGCTGTGAAAGCCTGGCTGCTGCTGTTAAAGCCTGGCTGCTGCTGTTAAAGCCTGGCTGCTACTGTCAAAGCCTGGCTGCTGCTGTTAAAACATGGCTGCTGCTGTTAAAGCATGGCTGCTTTGAAAGCCTGGCTGCTGCTATTAAAGCCTGGCTACTCTGAAAGCCTGGCTACTCTGAAAGCCTGGCTACTCTGAAAGCCTGGCTACTCTGAAAGCCTGGCTACTCTGAAAGCCTGGCTACTCTGAAAGCCTGGCTACTCTGAAAGCCTGGATTCTGCTGTGAAAGCCTGACTGCTGTGAAAGCCTGGCTGCTGCTGTTAAAGCCTGGCTGCCACTGTTAAAGCCTGGCTGCTGCTGTTAAAACATGGCTGCTGTGAAATCCTGGCTTCTATTGTTAAAGCCTGGCTGCTGTTAAAGCCTGGCTGCTGCTGTTTAAGCCTGGCTGCTGTCAAAGCCTGGCTGCTATTGTTAAAGCCTAGCTGCTTTGAAAGCCTGGCTGCTGCTGTTGAAGCCTGGCTGCTGCTGTGAAAGCCTGGCTGCTATTGTTAAAGCCATGCTGCTGCTGTTAAACACTCTCGGCTGTGAAAGCCTGGCTGCTGCTACTAAAGCCTGGCGTCTGCTGTTATAACCTGTCTGCTGTGAAGACCTGTCTGCTGTTAAACACTCTCGGCTGTGAAAGCCTGGCTGCTGCTACTAAAGCCTGGCGTCTGCTGTTATAACCTGTCTGCTGTGAAGACCTGGCTGCTGTTAAATACTGGCTGCTGCTGTTAAATACTGGCTGCTGCTGTTAAAGCTTGGCTGCTGTAAAAGCCTGGCTGCTATTGTTAAAGCCTAGCTGCTTTGAAAGCCTGGCTGCTGCTGTTGAAGCCTGGCTGCTGCTGTGAAAGCCTGGCTTCTGTGAACGCCTGGCTGCTGATAAAGACTGGCTGCTGCTATTAAAACCTGGCTACTCTGAAAGCCTGGATGCTGCTGTGAAAGCCTGACTGCTGTGAAAGCCTGACTGCTGTGAAAGCCTGGCTGCAGCTGTTAAAGCCTGGCTGCTGCTTTTAAGGCCTGGCTGCTGTGAAAGCCTGGCTGCTGCTGTTAAAGCCTGGCTGCTACTGTTTAAGCCTGGCTGCTGTGAAAGCCTGGCTGCTATTGTTAAAGCCTAGCTGCTCTGAAAGCCTGCTGCTGCTATTAAAGCCTGGCTGCTTTGAAAGCCTGGCTGCTGCTGTTAAAGCCTGGCTGCTGCTGTGAAAGCCTGGCTGCTGCTGTTAAAGCCTGGCTGCTGTGAAAGCCTGACTATTGTGAAAGCCTGACTGCTGTGAAAGCCTGGCTGCTGCTGTTAAAGCCTGGCTGCTGCTGTTAAAGCCTGGCTGCTACTGTCAAAGCCTGGCTGCTGCTGTTAAAACATGGCTGCTGCTGTTAAAGCATGGCTGCTTTGAAAGCCTGGCTGCTGCTATTAAAGCCTGGCTACTCTGAAAGCCTGGCTACTCTGAAAGCCTGGCTACTCTGAAAGCCTGGCTACTCTGAAAGCCTGGCTACTCTGAAAGCCTGGCTACTCTGAAAGCCTGGCTACTCTGAAAGCCTGGATTCTGCTGTGAAAGCCTGACTGCTGTGAAAGCCTGGCTGCTGCTGTTAAAGCCTGGCTGCCACTGTTAAAGCCTGGCTGCTGCTGTTAAAACATGGCTGCTGTGAAATCCTGGCTTCTATTGTTAAAGCCTGGCTGCTGTTAAAGCCTGGCTGCTGCTGTTTAAGCCTGGCTGCTGTCAAAGCCTGGCTGCTATTGTTAAAGCCTAGCTGCTTTGAAAGCCTGGCTGCTGCTGTTGAAGCCTGGCTGCTGCTGTGAAAGCCTGGCTGCTATTGTTAAAGCCATGCTGCTGCTGTTAAACACTCTCGGCTGTGAAAGCCTGGCTGCTGCTACTAAAGCCTGGCGTCTGCTGTTATAACCTGTCTGCTGTGAAGACCTGTCTGCTGTTAAATACTGGCTGCTGCTGTTAAATACTGGCTGCTGCTGTTAAAGCTTGGCTGCTGTAAAAGCCTGGCTGCTATTGTTAAAGCCTAGCTGCTTTGAAAGCCTGGCTGCTGCTGTGAAAGCCTGGCTTCTGTGAACGCCTGGCTGCTGATAAAGACTGGCTGCTGCTATTAAAACCTGGCTACTCTGAAAGCCTGGATGCTGCTGTGAAAGCCTGACTGCTGTGAAAGCCTGACTGCTGTGAAAGCCTGGCTGCAGCTGTTAAAGCCTGGCTGCTGCTTTTAAGGCCTGGCTGCTGTGAAAGCCTGGCTGCTGCTGTTAAAGCCTGGCTGCTACTGTTTAAGCCTGGCTGCTGTGAAAGCCTGGCTGCTATTGTTAAAGCCTAGCTGCTCTGAAAGCCTGCTGCTGCTATTAAAGCCTGGCTGCTTTGAAAGCCTGGCTGCTGCTGTTAAAGCCTGGCTGCTGCTGTGAAAGCCTGGCTGCTGCTGTTTAAGCCTGGCCGCTGCTGTTAAAGCCTGGCTGCTGTGAAAGCCTGGCTGCTGCTATTAAAGCCTGAATGATGCTGTTAAAGCCTGGCTGCTGCTTTTACAGCCTGGCTGCTGTGAAAGCCTGGCTGCTGCTGTTGAAGCCTGGCCGCTGCTGTTAAAGCCTGGCTGCTGTGAAAGCCTGGCTGCTGCTATTAAAGCCTGAATGCTGCTGTTAAAGCCTGGCTGCTTTGAAAGCCTGGTTGCTACTGTTAAAGCCTGGCTTCTACTGTTAAAGCCTGGCTACTCTGAAAGCTTGGCTACTCTGAAAGCCTGGCTACTCTGAAAGCCTGGATTCTGTTGTGAAAGCCTGACTATTGTGAAAGCCTGACTGCTGTGAAAGCCTGGCTGCTGCTGTTAAAGCCTGGCTGCTGCTGTTAAAGCCTGGCTGCTACTGTCAAAGCCTGGCTGCTGCTGTTAAAACATGGCTGCTGCTGTTAAAGCATGGCTGCTTTGAAAGCCTGGCTGCTGCTATTAAAGCCTGGCTACTCTGAAAGCCTGGCTACTCTGAAAGCCTGGCTACTCTGAAAGCCTGGCTACTCTGAAAGCCTGGCTACTCTGAAAGCCTGGATTCTGTTGTGAAAGCCTGACTGCTGTGAAAGCCTGACTGCTGTGAAAGCCTGGCTGCTGCTGTTAAAGCCTGGCTGCCACTGTTAAAGCCTGGCTGCTGCTGTTAAAACATGGCTGCTGTGAAATCCTGGCTTCTATTGTTAAAGCCTGGCTGCTGTTAAAGCCTGGCTGCTGCTGTTTAAGCCTGGCTGCTGTCAAAGCCTGGCTGCTATTGTTAAAGCCTAGCTGCTTTGAAAGCCTGGCTGCTGCTGTTGAAGCCTGGCTGCTGCTGTGAAAGCCTGGCTGCTATTGTTAAAGCCATGCTGCTGCTGTTAAACACTCTCGGCTGTGAAAGCCTGGCTGCTGCTACTAAAGCCTGGCGTCTGCTGTTATAACCTGTCTGCTGTGAAGACCTGTCTGCTGTTAAATACTGGCTGCTGCTGTTAAATACTGGTTGCTGCTGTTAAAGCTTGGCTGCTGTAAAAGCCTGGCTGCTATTGTTAAAGCCTAGCTGCTTTGAAAGCCTGGCTGCTGCTGTTGAAGCCTGGCTGCTGCTGTGAAAGCCTGGCTTCTGTGAACGCCTGGCTGCTGATAAAGACTGGCTGCTGCTATTAAAACCTGGCTACTCTGAAAGCCTGGATGCTGCTGTGAAAGCCTGACTGCTGTGAAAGCCTGACTGCTGTGAAAGCCTGGCTGCAGCTGTTAAAGCCTGGCTGCTGCTTTTAAGGCCTGGCTGCTGTGAAAGCCTGGCTGCTGCTGTTAAAGCCTGGCTGCTACTGTTTAAGCCTGGCTGCTGTGAAAGCCTGGCTGCTATTGTTAAAGCCTAGCTGCTCTGAAAGCCTGCTGCTGCTATTAAAGCCTGGCTGCTTTGAAAGCATGGCTGCTGCTGTTAAAGCCTGGCTGCTTTGAAAGCCAGGCTGCAAGTGTTAAAACCTTTCTGCTGTTAAAAACTGGCTGCTGCTGTAAAAAACCTGGCTGCTTTGAAAGCCTGGCTGCTGCTGTTAAAGCCTGGCTGCTGCTGTGAAAGCCTGGCTGCTGCTGTTTAAGCCTGGCCGCTGCTGTTAAAGCCTGGCTGCTGTGAAAGCCTGGCTGCTGCTATTAAAGCCTGAATGATGCTGTTAAAGCCTGGCTGCTGCTTTTACAGCCTGGCTGCTGTGAAAGCCTGGCTGCTGCTGTTGAAGCCTGGCCGCTGCTGTTAAAGCCTGGCTGCTGCTGTTGAAGCCTGACCGCTGCTGTGAAAGCCTGGCTGCTGCTGTTGAAGCCTGGCTGCTGCTGTTAACGCCTGGCTGCTGTAAAAGCCTGGCTGCTGCTTAAAGCCTGGCTGCTGTGAAAGCCTGGCTGCTGTGAAAGCCTGGCTGCTGCTGTGAAAGCCTGGTCGCCTCTGTTAAAGCCTGGCTGCTTCTGTTAAAGACTGGCTGCTTTGAAAGCTTAGCTGCTACTGTTAAGACCTGGCTGCTGTGAACGCCTGGCTGCTGTTAAAAACTGGCTGCTGCTGTTAAAGCCTGGCTGCTGCTGTTAAAGCCTGGCTGCTGTTAAAGCCTGGCTGCTGCTGTTTAAAGCCTGGCTGCTGCTGTTTAAAGCCTGGCTGCTGCTGTTAAAACCTGGCTGCTGTGAAAGCTTGGCTGCTGTTAAAGCCTGGCTACTGTGAAAGCCTGGCTGCTGCTGTTAAAGCCTGGCTGCTGCTCTTAAAGCCTGGATGCTTTTAAAGCCTGGCTGCTTAGAAAGCCTGGCTGCTTAGAAAGCCTGGCTGCTCTTAAAGCCTCGCTGCTGCTGTGAAGGCCTGGCTGCTGCTGTTAAAGCCTGGCTCCTGCTCTTAAAGCCTTGCTGCTGCTGTTAAAGCCTGGCTATTGTTAAAGCCTGGCTGCTGTTAAAGCCTGGCTGCTGCTGTTAAAGCCTGGCTGCTACTGTTAAAATCTTGCTGCTGTGAACGCCTGGCTGCTGTCAAAGCCTGGCTGCTGCTGTTAAAGCCTGGCTGCTGTTAAAGCCTGGCTGCTGCTTTTTAAAGCCTGACTTCTGTTGTTAAAGCCTGGCTGCTACTATTAAAGCCTGGCTGCTGTAAAAGCCTGGCTGCTGTAAAAGCCTGGCTGCTGCTGTTAAAGCCTGGCTGCTGCTGTTAAAGCATGGCTGCTTTGAAAGCCTGGCTGCTGCTATTAAAGCCTGGCTACTCTGAAAGCCTGGCTACTCTGAAAGCCTGGCTACTCTGAAAGCCTGGATTCTGTTGTGAAAGCCTGACTGCTGTGAAAGCCTGGCTGCTGCTGTTAAAGCCTGGCTGCTGCTGTTAAAACATGGCTGCTGTGAAATCCTGGCTTCTATTGTTAAAGCCTGGCTGCTGTTAAAGCCTGGCTGCTGCTGTTTAAGCCTGGCTGCTGTGAAAGCCTGGCTGCTATTGTTAAAGCCTAGCTGCTTTGAAAGCCTGGCTGCTGCTGTTGAAGCCTGGCTGCAGCTGTGAAAGCCTGGCTGCTATTGTTAAAGCCATGTTGCTGCTGTTAAACACTCTCGGCTCTGAAAGCCTGGCTGCTGCTGCTAAAGCCTGGTGTCTGCTGTTATAACCTGTCTGCTGTGAAGACCTGTCTGCTGTTAAATACTGGCTGCTGCTGTTAAAGCTTGGCTGCTGTGAAAGCCTTGCTGCTATTGTTAAAGCCTAGCTTCTTTGAAAGCCTGGCTGCTGCTGTTAAACACTCTCGGCTGTGAATGCCTGGCTGCTGTTAAAGCCTGGCTGCTGCTTATACAGCCTAGCTGCTGTGAAAGCCTGGCTGCTGCTGTTGAAGCCTGACCGCTGCTGTGAAAGCCTGGCTGCTGCTGTTAAAGCCTGGCTGCTGCTGTGAAAGCCTGGTCACTGCTGTTAAAGCCTGGCTGCTTAAATGCTTGGCTGCTGTGAAAGCCTGGCTGCTGCTGTTAAAGCCTTGCTGCTACTGTTAAAACCTGGCTTCTGTGAACGCCTGGCTGCTGATAAAGCCTGGCTGCTGCTATTAAAACCTAGCTGATCTGAAAGCCTGGATGCTGCTGTGAAAGCCTGACTGCTGTGAAAGCCTGACTGCTGTGAAAGCCTGGCTGCAGCTGTTAAAGCCTGGCTGCTGCTTTTAAGGCCTGGCGGCTGTGAAAGCCTGGCTGCTGCTGTTAAATCCTGGCTGCTACTGTTTAAGCCTGGCTGCTGTGAAATTCTGGCTGCTATTGTTAAAGCCTAGCTGCTCTGAAAGCCTGCTGCTGCTATTAAAGCCTGGCTGCTTTGAAAGCATGGCTGCTGCTGTTAAAGCCTGGCTGCTTTGAAAGCCTGGCTGCTGCTGTTAAAGCCTGGCTATTGTTAAAGCCTGGCTGCTGTTAAAGCCTGGCTGCTGCTGTTAAAGCCTGGCTGCTACTGTTAAAACCTTGCTGCTGTGAACGCCTGGCTGCTGTCAAAGCCTGGCTGCTGTCAAAGCCTGGCTGCTGTCAAAGCCTGGCTGCTGCTTTGAAAGCCTGGCTGCTGCTGTTAAAGCCTGGCTGCTGCTGTGAAAGCCTGAATGCTGCTGTTAAAGCCTGGCTGCTGCTTTTACAGCCTGGCTGCTGTGAAAGCCTTGCTGCTGCTGTTGAAGCCTGACCGCTGCTGTGAAAGCCTGGCTGCTGCTGTTGAAGCCTGACCGCTGCTGTGAAAGCCTGGCTGCTGCTGTTAAAGCCTGGCTGCTGCTGTGAAAGCCTGGTCACTGCTGTTAAAGCCTGGCTGCTTAAATGCTTGGCTGATGTGAAAGCCTGGCTGCTGCTGTTAAAGCCTTGCTGCTACTGTTAAAACCTGGCTTCTGTGAACGCCTGGCTGCTGATAAAGCCTGGCTGCTGCTATTAAAACCTGGCTGCTCTGAAAGCCTGGATGCTGCTGTGAAAGCCTGACTGCTGTGAAAGCCTGGCTGCAGCTGTTAAAGCCTGGCTGCTTCTTTTAAGGCCTGGCGGCTGTGAAAGCCTGGCTGCTGCTGTTAAAGCCTGGCTGCTACTGTTTAAGCCTGGCTGCTACTGTTTAAGCCTGGCTGCTGTGAAAGCCTGGCTGCTATTGTTAAAGCCTAGCTGCTCTGAAAGCCTGCTGCTGCTATTAAAGCCTGGCTGCTTTGAAAGCATGGCTGCTGCTGTTAAAGCCTGGCTGCTGCTGTTAAAGCCTGGCTGCTACTGTTTAAGCCTGGCTGCTGTGAAAGAACCTTTCTGCTGTTAAAAACTGGCTGCTGCTGTAAAAAACCTGGCTGCTTTGAAAGCCTGGCTGCTGCTGTTAAAGCCTGGCTGCTGCTGTGAAAGCCTGGCTGCTGCTGTGAAAGCCTGGCTGCTGCTGTTAAAGCCTGGCTGCTTCTGTGAAAGCCTGAATGGTGATGTTAAAGCCTGGCTGCTGCTTTTACAGCCTGGCTGCTGCTTTTACAGCCTGGCTGCTGTGAAAGCCTGGCTGCTGCTGTTGAAGCCTGGCCGCTGCTGTTAAAGCCTGGCTGCTGTGAAAGCCTGGCTGCTGTGAAAGCCTGGCTGCTGCTATTAAAACCTGAATGCTGCTGTTAAAGCCTGGCTGCTTTGAAAGCCTGGTTGCTACTGTTAAAGCCTGGCTTCTACTGTTAAAGCCTGGCTGCTATAAAAGCCTGGCCGCTGCTGTTAACGCCTGGCTGCTGTAAAAGCCTGAATGCTGCTTAAAGCCTGGCTGCTGTGAAAACCTGGTCGCCTCTATTAAAGCCTGGCTGCTTCTGTTAAAGACTGGCTGCTTTGAAAGCTTAGCTGCTACTGTTAAGACCTGGCTGCTGTGAACGCCCGGCTGCTGTTAAAAACTGGCTGCTGCTGTTAAAGCCTGGCTGCTGCTGTTAAAGCCTGGCTGCTGTTAAAGCCTGGCTGCTGCTGTTTAAAGCCTGGCTGCTGCTGTTAAAACCTGGCTGCTGTGAAAGCTTGGCTGCTGTTAAAGCCTGGCTACTGTGAAAGCCTGGCTGCTGCTGTTAAAGCCTGGCTGCTGCTCTTAAAGCCTGGATGCTTTTAAAGCCTGGCTGCTTAGAAAGCCTGGCTGCTTAGAAAGCCTGGCTGCTCTTAAAGCCTCGCTGCTGCTGTGAAGGCCTGGCTGCTGCTGTTAAAGCCTGGCTCCTGCTCTTAAAGCCTTGCTGCTGCTGTTAATGCCTGGCTATTGTTAAAGCCTGGCTGCTGTTAAAGCCTGGCTGCTGCTGTTAAAGCCTGGCTGCTACTGTTAAAATCTTGCTGCTGTGAACGCCTGGCTGCTGTCAAAGCCTGGCTGCTGCTGTTAAAGCCTGGCTGCTGTGAAAGCCTGGCTGCAGCTGTTAAAGCCTGGCTGCTGCTTTTAAGGCCTGGCGGCTGTGAAAGCCTGGCTGCTGCTGTTAAAGCCTGGCTGCTACTGTTTAAGCCTGGCTGCTGTGAAAGCCTGGCTGCTATTGTTAAAGCCTAGCTGCTCTGAAAGCCTGCTGCTGCTATTAAAGCCTGGCTGCTTTGAAAGCATGGCTGCTGCTGTTAAAGCCTGGCTGCTTTGAAAGCCAGGCTGCTAGTGTTAAAACCTTTCTGCTGTTAAAAACTGGCTGCTGCTGTAAAAAACCTGGCTGCTTTGAAAGCCTGGCTGCTGCTGTTAAAGCCTGGCTGCTGCTGTGAAAGCCTGGCTGCTGCTGTTGAAGCCTGGCCGCTGCTGTTAAAGCCTGGCTGCTGTGAAAGCCTGGCTGCTGCTATTAAAGCCTGAATGCTGCTGTTAAAGCCTGGCTGCTGCTTTTACAGCCTGGCTGCTGTGAAAGCCTGGCTGCTGCTGTTGAAGCCTGGCCGCTGCTGTTAAAGCCTGGCTGCTGTGAAAGCCTGGCTGCTGCTATTAAAGCCTGAATGCTGCTGTTAAAGCCTGGCTGCTTTGAAAGCCTGGTTGCTACTGTTAAAGCCTGGCTTCTACTGTTAAAGCCTGGCTGCTATGAAAGCCTGGCCGCTGCTGTTAACGCCTGGCTGCTGTAAAAGCCTGGCTGCTGCTTAAAGCCTGGCTGCTGTGAAAGCCTGGCTGCTGTGAAAGCCTGGCTGCTGCTGTGAAAGCCTGGTCGCCTCTGTTAAAGCCTGGCTGCTTCTGTTAAAGACTGGCTGCTTTGAAAGCTTAGCTGCTACTGTTAAGACCTGGCTGCTGTGAACGCCTGGCTGCTGTTAAAAACTGGCTGCTGCTGTTAAAGCCTGGCTGCTACTGTTTAAGCCTGGCTGATGTGAAAGCCTGGCTGCTATTGTTAAAGCCTAGCTGCTCTGAAAGCCTGCTGCTGCTATTAAAGCCTGGCTGCTTTGAAAGCATGGCTGCTGCTGTTAAAGCCTGGCTGCTTTGAAAGCCTGGATGCTACTGTTAAAACCTTTCTGCTGTTAAAAACTGGCTGCTGCTGTAAAAAACCTGGCTGCTTTGAAAGCCTGGCTGCTGCTGTTAAAGCCTGGCTGCTGCTGTGAAAGCCTGGTCACTGCTGTTAAAGCCTGGCTGCTTAAATGCTTGGCTGCTGTGAAAGCCTGGCTGCTGCTGTTAAAGCCTTGCTGCTACTGTTAAAACCTGGCTTCTGTGAACGCCTGGCTGCTGATAAAGCCTGGCTGCTGCTATTAAAACCTGGCTGATCTGAAAGCCTGGATGCTGCTGTGAAAGCCTGACTGCTGTGAAAGCCTGGCTGCAGCTGTTAAAGCCTGGCTGCTGCTTTTAAGGCCTGGCGGCTGTGAAAGCCTGGCTGCTGCTGTTAAATCCTGGCTGCTACTGTTTAAGCCTGGCTGCTGTGAAATTCTGGCTGCTATTGTTAAAGCCTAGCTGCTCTGAAAGCCTGCTGCTGCTATTAAAGCCTGGCTGCTTTGAAAGCATGGCTGCTGCTGTTAAAGCCTGGCTGCTTTGAAAGCCTGGCTGCTGCTGTTAAAGCCTGGCTATTGTTAAAGCCTGGCTGCTGTTAAAGCCTGGCTGCTGCTGTTAAAGCCTGGCTGCTACTGTTAAAACCTTGCTGCTGTGAACGCCTGGCTGCTGTCAAAGCCTGGCTGCTGTCAAAGCCTGGCTGCTGTCAAAGCCTGGCTGCTGCTTTGAAAGCCTGGCTGCTGCTGTTAAAGCCTGGCTGCTGCTGTGAAAGCCTGAATGCTGCTGTTAAAGCCTGGCTGCTGCTTTTACAGCCTGGCTGCTGTGAAAGCCTTGCTGCTGCTGTTGAAGCCTGACCGCTGCTGTGAAAGCCTGGCTGCTGCTGTTGAAGCCTGACCGCTGCTGTGAAAGCCTGGCTGCTGCTGTTAAAGCCTGGCTGCTGCTGTGAAAGCCTGGTCACTGCTGTTAAAGCCTGGCTGCTTAAATGCTTGGCTGATGTGAAAGCCTGGCTGCTGCTGTTAAAGCCTTGCTGCTACTGTTAAAACCTGGCTTCTGTGAACGCCTGGCTGCTGATAAAGCCTGGCTGCTGCTATTAAAACCTGGCTGCTCTGAAAGCCTGGATGCTGCTGTGAAAGCCTGACTGCTGTGAAAGCCTGGCTGCAGCTGTTAAAGCCTGGCTGCTTCTTTTAAGGCCTGGCGGCTGTGAAAGCCTGGCTGCTGCTGTTAAAGCCTGGCTGCTACTGTTTAAGCCTGGCTGCTACTGTTTAAGCCTGGCTGCTGTGAAAGCCTGGCTGCTATTGTTAAAGCCTAGCTGCTCTGAAAGCCTGCTGCTGCTATTAAAGCCTGGCTGCTTTGAAAGCATGGCTGCTGCTGTTAAAGCCTGGCTGCTACTGTTTAAGCCTGGCTGCTGTGAAAGAACCTTTCTGCTGTTAAAAACTGGCTGCTGCTGTAAAAAACCTGGCTGCTTTGAAAGCCTGGCTGCTGCTGTTAAAGCCTGGCTGCTGCTGTGAAAGCCTGGCTGCTGCTGTGAAAGCCTGGCTGCTGCTGTTAAAGCCTGGCTGCTGCTGTGAAAGCCTGAATGGTGATGTTAAAGCCTGGCTGCTGCTTTTACAGCCTGGCTGCTGCTTTTACAGCCTGGCTGCTGTGAAAGCCTGGCTGCTGCTGTTGAAGCCTGGCCGCTGCTGTTAAAGCCTGGCTGCTGTGAAAGCCTGGCTGCTGTGAAAGCCTGGCTGCTGCTATTAAAACCTGAATGCTGCTGTTAAAGCCTGGCTGCTTTGAAAGCCTGGTTGCTACTGTTAAAGCCTGGCTTCTACTGTTAAAGCCTGGCTGCTATAAAAGCCTGGCCGCTGCTGTTAACGCCTGGCTGCTGTAAAAGCCTGAATGCTGCTTAAAGCCTGGCTGCTGTGAAAACCTGGTCGCCTCTATTAAAGCCTGGCTGCTTCTGTTAAAGACTGGCTGCTTTGAAAGCTTAGCTGCTACTGTTAAGACCTGGCTGCTGTGAACGCCCGGCTGCTGTTAAAAACTGGCTGCTGCTGTTAAAGCCTGGCTGCTGCTGTTAAAGCCTGGCTGCTGTTAAAGCCTGGCTGCTGCTGTTTAAAGCCTGGCTGCTGCTGTTAAAACCTGGCTGCTGTGAAAGCTTGGCTGCTGTTAAAGCCTGGCTACTGTGAAAGCCTGGCTGCTATTGTTAAAGCCTAGCTTCTTTGAAAGCCTGGCTGCTGCTGTTGAAGCCTGGCTGCAGCTGTGAAAGCCTGGCTGCTATTGTTAAAGCCATGTTGCTGCTGTTAAACACTCTCGGCTCTGAAAGCCTGGCTGCTGCTGCTAAAGCCTGGTGTCTGCTGTTATAACCTGTCTGCTGTGAAGACCTGTCTGCTGTTAAATACTGGCTGCTGCTGTTAAAGCTTGGCTGCTGTGAAAGCCTTGCTGCTATTGTTAAAGCCTAGCTTCTTTGAAAGCCTGGCTGCTGCTGTTAAACACTCTCGGCTGTGAATGCCTGGCTGCTGTTAAAGCCTGGCTGCTGCTTATACAGCCTAGCTGCTGTGAAAGCCTGGCTGCTCCTGTTGAAGCCTGACCGCTGCTGTGAAAGCCTGGCTGCTGCTGTTAAAGCCTGGCTGCTGCTGTGAAAGCCTGGTCACTGCTGTTAAAGCCTTGCTGCTACTGTTAAAACCTGGCTTCTGTGAACGCCTGGCTGCTGATAAAGCCTGGCTGCTGCTATTAAAACCTGGCTGATCTGAAAGCCTGGATGCTGCTGTGAAAGCCTGACTGCTGTGAAAGCCTGACTGCTGTGAAAGCCTGGCTGCAGCTGTTAAAGCCTGGCTGCTGCTTTTAAGGCCTGGCGGCTGTGAAAGCCTGGCTGCTGCTGTTAAATCCTGGCTGCTACTGTTTAAGCCTGGCTGCTGTGAAATTCTGGCTGCTATTGTTAAAGCCTAGCTGCTCTGAAAGCCTGCTGCTGCTATTAAAGCCTGGCTGCTTTGAAAGCATGGCTGCTGCTGTTAAAGCCTGGCTGCTTTGAAAGCCTGGCTGCTGCTCTTAAAGCCTGGCTATTGTTAAAGCCTGGCTGCTGTTAAAGCCTGGCTGCTGCTGTTAAAGCCTGGCTGCTACTGTTAAAACCTTGCTGCTGTGAACGCCTGGCTGCTGTCAAAGCCTGGCTGCTGTCAAAGCCTGGCTGCTGTCAAAGCCTGGCTGCTGCTTTGAAAGCCTGGCTGCTGCTGTTAAAGCCTGGCTGCTGCTGTGAAAGCCTGAATGCTGCTGTTAAAGCCTGGCTGCTGCTTTTACAGCCTGGCTGCTGTGAAAGCCTTGCTGCTGCTGTTGAAGCCTGACCGCTGCTGTGAAAGCCTGGCTGCTGCTGTTGAAGCCTGACCGCTGCTGTGAAAGCCTGGCTGCTGCTGTTAAAGCCTGGCTGCTGCTGTGAAAGCCTGGTCACTGCTGTTAAAGCCTGGCTGCTTAAATGCTTGGCTGATGTGAAAGCCTGGCTGCTGCTGTTAAAGCCTTGCTGCTACTGTTAAAACCTGGCTTCTGTGAACGCCTGGCTGCTGATAAAGCCTGGCTGCTGCTATTAAAACCTGGCTGCTCTGAAAGCCTGGATGCTGCTGTGAAAGCCTGACTGCTGTGAAAGCCTGGCTGCAGCTGTTAAAGCCTGGCTGCTTCTTTTAAGGCCTGGCGGCTGTGAAAGCCTGGCTGCTGCTGTTAAAGCCTGGCTGCTACTGTTTAAGCCTGGCTGCTACTGTTTAAGCCTGGCTGCTGTGAAAGCCTGGCTGCTATTGTTAAAGCCTAGCTGCTCTGAAAGCCTGCTGCTGCTATTAAAGCCTGGCTGCTTTGAAAGCATGGCTGCTGCTGTTAAAGCCTGGCTGCTACTGTTTAAGCCTGGCTGCTGTGAAAGAACCTTTCTGCTGTTAAAAACTGGCTGCTGCTGTAAAAAACCTGGCTGCTTTGAAAGCCTGGCTGCTGCTGTTAAAGCCTGGCTGCTGCTGTGAAAGCCTGGCTGCTGCTGTGAAAGCCTGGCTGCTGCTGTTAAAGCCTGGCTGCTGCTGTGAAAGCCTGAATGGTGATGTTAAAGCCTGGCTGCTGCTTTTACAGCCTGGCTGCTGCTTTTACAGCCTGGCTGCTGTGAAAGCCTGGCTGCTGCTGTTGAAGCCTGGCCGCTGCTGTTAAAGCCTGGCTGCTGTGAAAGCCTGGCTGCTGTGAAAGCCTGGCTGCTGCTATTAAAACCTGAATGCTGCTGTTAAAGCCTGGCTGCTTTGAAAGCCTGGTTGCTACTGTTAAAGCCTGGCTTCTACTGTTAAAGCCTGGCTGCTATAAAAGCCTGGCCGCTGCTGTTAACGCCTGGCTGCTGTAAAAGCCTGAATGCTGCTTAAAGCCTGGCTGCTGTGAAAACCTGGTCGCCTCTATTAAAGCCTGGCTGCTTCTGTTAAAGACTGGCTGCTTTGAAAGCTTAGCTGCTACTGTTAAGACCTGGCTGCTGTGAACGCCCGGCTGCTGTTAAAAACTGGCTGCTGCTGTTAAAGCCTGGCTGCTGCTGTTAAAGCCTGGCTGCTGTTAAAGCCTGGCTGCTGCTGTTTAAAGCCTGGCTGCTGCTGTTAAAACCTGGCTGCTGTGAAAGCTTGGCTGCTGTTAAAGCCTGGCTACTGTGAAAGCCTGGCTGCTGCTGTTAAAGCCTGGCTGCTGCTCTTAAAGCCTGGATGCTTTTAAAGCCTGGCTGCTTAGAAAGCCTGGCTGCTTAGAAAGCCTGGCTGCTCTTAAAGCCTTGCTGCTGCTGTGAAGGCCTGGCTGCTGCTGTTAAAGCCTGGCTCCTGCTCTTAAAGCCTTGCTGCTGCTGTTAATGCCTGGCTATTGTTAAAGCCTGGCTGCTGTTAAAGCCTGGCTGCTGCTGTTAAAGCCTGGCTGCTACTGTTAAAATCTTGCTGCTGTGAACGCCTGGCTGCTGTCAAAGCCTGGCTGCTGCTGTTAAAGCCTGGCTGCTGTGAAAGCCTGGCTGCAGCTGTTAAAGCCTGGCTGCTGCTTTTAAGGCCTGGCGGCTGTGAAAGCCTGGCTGCTGCTGTTAAAGCCTGGCTGCTACTGTTTAAGCCTGGCTGCTGTGAAAGCCTGGCTGCTATTGTTAAAGCCTAGCTGCTCTGAAAGCCTGCTGCTGCTATTAAAGCCTGGCTGCTTTGAAAGCATGGCTGCTGCTGTTAAAGCCTGGCTGCTTTGAAAGCCAGGCTGCTAGTGTTAAAACCTTTCTGCTGTTAAAAACTGGCTGCTGCTGTAAAAAACCTGGCTGCTTTGAAAGCCTGGCTGCTGCTGTTAAAGCCTGGCTGCTGCTGTGAAAGCCTGGCTGCTGCTGTTGAAGCCTGGCCGCTGCATTTAAAGCCTGGCTGCTGTGAAAGCCTGGCTGCTGCTATTAAAGCCTGAATGCTGCTGTTAAAGCCTGGCTGCTGCTTTTACAGCCTGGCTGCTGTGAAAGCCTGGCTGCTGCTGTTGAAGCCTGGCCGCTGCTGTTAAAGCCTGGCTGCTGTGAAAGCCTGGCTGCTGCTATTAAAGCCTGAATGCTGCTGTTAAAGCCTGGCTGCTTTGAAAGCCTGGTTGCTACTGTTAAAGCCTGGCTTCTACTGTTAAAGCCTGGCTGCTATGAAAGCCTGGCTGCTGCTGTTAACGCCTGGCTGCTGTAAAAGCCTGGCTGCTGCTTAAAGCCTGGCTGCTGTGAAAGCCTGGCTGCTGTGAAAGCCTGGCTGCTGCTGTGAAAGCCTGGTCGCCTCTGTTAAAGCCTGGCTGCTTCTGTTAAAGACTGGCTGCTTTGAAAGCTTAGCTGCTACTGTTAAGACCTGGCTGCTGTGAACGCCTGGCTGCTGTTAAAAACTGGCTGCTGCTGTTAAAGCCTGGCTGCTACTGTTTAAGCCTGGCTGATGTGAAAGCCTGGCTGCTATTGTTAAAGCCTAGCTGCTCTGAAAGCCTGCTGCTGCTATTAAAGCCTGGCTGCTTTGAAAGCATGGCTGCTGCTGTTAAAGCCTGGCTGCTTTGAAAGCCTGGATGCTACTGTTAAAACCTTTCTGCTGTTAAAAACTGGCTGCTGCTGTAAAAAACCTGGCTGCTTTGAAAGCCTGGCTGCTGCTGTTAAAGCCTGGCTGCTGCTGTGAAAGCCTGGCTGCTGCTGTTAAAGCCTGGCTGCTGCTGTGAAAGCCTGGTCACTGCTGTTAAAGCCTGGCTGCTTAAATGCTTGGCTGCTGTGAAAGCCTGGCTGCTGCTGTTAAAGCCTTGCTGCTACTGTTAAAACCTGGCTTCTGTGAACGCCTGGCTGCTGATAAAGCCTGGCTGCTGCTATTAAAACCTGGCTGATCTGAAAGCCTGGATGCTGCTGTGAAAGCCTGACTGCTGTGAAAGCCTGGCTGCAGCTGTTAAAGCCTGGCTGCTGCTTTTAAGGCCTGGCGGCTGTGAAAGCCTGGCTGCTGCTGTTAAATCCTGGCTGCTACTGTTTAAGCCTGGCTGCTGTGAAATTCTGGCTGCTATTGTTAAAGCCTAGCTGCTCTGAAAGCCTGCTGCTGCTATTAAAGCCTGGCTCCTTTGAAAGCATGGCTGCTGCTGTTAAAGCCTGGCTGCTTTGAAAGCCTGGCTGCTGCTGTTAAAGCCTGGCTATTGTTAAAGCCTGGCTGCTGTTAAAGCCTGGCTGCTGCTGTTAAAGCCTGGCTGCTACTGTTAAAACCTTGCTGCTGTGAACGCCTGGCTGCTGTCAAAGCCTGGCTGCTGTCAAAGCCTGGCTGCTGTCAAAGCCTGGCTGCTGCTTTGAAAGCCTGGCTGCTGCTGTTAAAGCCTGGCTGCTGCTGTGAAAGCCTGAATGCTGCTGTTAAAGCCTGGCTGCTGCTTTTACAGCCTGGCTGCTGTGAAAGCCTTGCTGCTGCTGTTGAAGCCTGACCGCTGCTGTGAAAGCCTGGCTGCTGCTGTTGAAGCCTGACCGCTGCTGTGAAAGCCTGGCTGCTGCTGTTAAAGCCTGGCTGCTGCTGTGAAAGCCTGGTCACTGCTGTTAAAGCCTGGCTGCTTAAATGCTTGGCTGATGTGAAAGCCTGGCTGCTGCTGTTAAAGCCTTGCTGCTACTGTTAAAACCTGGCTTCTGTGAACGCCTGGCTGCTGATAAAGCCTGGCTGCTGCTATTAAAACCTGGCTGCTCTGAAAGCCTGGATGCTGCTGTGAAAGCCTGACTGCTGTGAAAGCCTGGCTGCAGCTGTTAAAGCCTGGCTGCTTCTTTTAAGGCCTGGCGGCTGTGAAAGCCTGGCTGCTGCTGTTAAAGCCTGGCTGCTACTGTTTAAGCCTGGCTGCTACTGTTTAAGCCTGGCTGCTGTGAAAGCCTGGCTGCTATTGTTAAAGCCTAGCTGCTCTGAAAGCCTGCTGCTGCTATTAAAGCCTGGCTGCTTTGAAAGCATGGCTGCTGCTGTTAAAGCCTGGCTGCTACTGTTTAAGCCTGGCTGCTGTGAAAGAACCTTTCTGCTGTTAAAAACTGGCTGCTGCTGTAAAAAACCTGGCTGCTTTGAAAGCCTGGCTGCTGCTGTTAAAGCCTGGCTGCTGCTGTGAAAGCCTGGCTGCTGCTGTGAAAGCCTGGCTGCTGCTGTTAAAGCCTGGCTGCTGCTGTGAAAGCCTGAATGGTGATGTTAAAGCCTGGCTGCTGCTTTTACAGCCTGGCTGCTGCTTTTACAGCCTGGCTGCTGTGAAAGCCTGGCTGCTGCTGTTGAAGCCTGGCCGCTGCTGTTAAAGCCTGGCTGCTGTGAAAGCCTGGCTGCTGTGAAAGCCTGGCTGCTGCTATTAAAACCTGAATGCTGCTGTTAAAGCCTGGCTGCTTTGAAAGCCTGGTTGCTACTGTTAAAGCCTGGCTTCTACTGTTAAAGCCTGGCTGCTATAAAAGCCTGGCCGCTGCTGTTAACGCCTGGCTGCTGTAAAAGCCTGAATGCTGCTTAAAGCCTGGCTGCTGTGAAAACCTGGTCGCCTCTATTAAAGCCTGGCTGCTTCTGTTAAAGACTGGCTGCTTTGAAAGCTTAGCTGCTACTGTTAAGACCTGGCTGCTGTGAACGCCCGGCTGCTGTTAAAAACTGGCTGCTGCTGTTAAAGCCTGGCTGCTGCTGTTAAAGCCTGGCTGCTGTTAAAGCCTGGCTGCTGCTGTTTAAAGCCTGGCTGCTGCTGTTAAAACCTGGCTGCTGTGAAAGCTTGGCTGCTGTTAAAGCCTGGCTACTGTGAAAGCCTGGCTGCTGCTGTTAAAGCCTGGCTGCTGCTCTTAAAGCCTGGATGCTTTTAAAGCCTGGCTGCTTAGAAAGCCTGGCTGCTCTTAAAGCCTCGCTGCTGCTGTGAAGGCCTGGCTGCTGCTGTTAAAGCCTGGCTCCTGCTCTTAAAGCCTTGCTGCTGCTGTTAATGCCTGGCTATTGTTAAAGCCTGGCTGCTGTTAGAGCCTGGCTGCTGCTGTTAAAGCCTGGCTGCTACTGTTAAAATCTTGCTGCTGTGAACGCCTGGCTGCTGTCAAAGCCTGGCTGCTGCTGTTAAAGCCTGGCTGCTGTGAAAGCCTGGCTGCAGCTGTTAAAGCCTGGCTGCTGCTTTTAAGGCCTGGCGGCTGTGAAAGCCTGGCTGCTGCTGTTAAAGCCTGGCTGCTACTGTTTAAGCCTGGCTGCTGTGAAAGCCTGGCTGCTATTGTTAAAGCCTAGCTGCTCTGAAAGCCTGCTGCTGCTATTAAAGCCTGGCTGCTTTGAAAGCATGGCTGCTGCTGTTAAAGCCTGGCTGCTTTGAAAGCCAGGCTGCTAGTGTTAAAACCTTTCTGCTGTTAAAAACTGGCTGCTGCTGTAAAAAACCTGGCTGCTTTGAAAGCCTGGCTGCTGCTGTTAAAGCCTGGCTGCTGCTGTGAAAGCCTGGCTGCTGCTGTTGAAGCCTGGCCGCTGCTGTTAAAGCCTGGCTGCTGTGAAAGCCTGGCTGCTGCTATTAAAGCCTGAATGCTGCTGTTAAAGCCTGGCTGCTGCTTTTACAGCCTGGCTGCTGTGAAAGCCTGGCTGCTGCTGTTGAAGCCTGGCCGCTGCTGTTAAAGCCTGGCTGCTGTGAAAGCTTGGCTGCTGTTAAAGCCTGGCTACTGTGAAAGCCTGGCTGCTGCTGTTAAAGCCTGGCTGCTGCTCTTAAAGCCTGGATGCTTTTAAAGCCTGGCTGCTTAGAAAGCCTGGCTGCTTAGAAAGCCTGGCTGCTCTTAAAGCCTCGCTGCTGCTGTGAAGGCCTGGCTGCTGCTGTTAAAGCCTGGCTCCTGCTCTTAAAGCCTTGCTGCTGCTGTTAATGCCTGGCTATTGTTAAAGCCTGGCTGCTGTTAGAGCCTGGCTGCTGCTGTTAAAGCCTGGCTGCTACTGTTAAAATCTTGCTGCTGTGAACGCCTGGCTGCTGTCAAAGCCTGGCTGCTGCTGTTAAAGCCTGGCTGCTGTGAAAGCCTGGCTGCAGCTGTTAAAGCCTGGCTGCTGCTTTTAAGGCCTGGCGGCTGTGAAAGCCTGGCTGCTGCTGTTAAAGCCTGGCTGCTGTGAAAGCCTGGCTGCTATTGTTAAAGCCTAGCTGCTCTGAAAGCCTGCTGCTGCTATTAAAGCCTGGCTGCTTTGAAAGCATGGCTGCTGCTGTTAAAGCCTGGCTGCTTTGAAAGCCAGGCTGCTAGTGTTAAAACCTTTCTGCTGTTAAAAACTGGCTGCTGCTGTAAAAAACCTGGCTGCTTTGAAAGCCTGGCTGCTGCTGTTAAAGCCTGGCTGCTGCTGTGAAAGCCTGGCTGCTGCTGTTGAAGCCTGGCCGCTGCTGTTAAAGCCTGGCTGCTGTGAAAGCCTGGCTGCTGCTATTAAAGCCTGAATGCTGCTGTTAAAGCCTGGCTGCTGCTTTTACAGCCTGGCTGCTGTGAAAGCCTGGCTGCTGCTGTTGAAGCCTGGCCGCTGCTGTTAAAGCCTGGCTGCTGTGAAAGCTTGGCTGCTGTTAAAGCCTGGCTACTGTGAAAGCCTGGCTGCTGCTGTTAAAGCCTGGCTGCTGCTCTTAAAGCCTGGATGCTTTTAAAGCCTGGCTGCTTAGAAAGCCTGGCTGCTTAGAAAGCCTGGCTGCTCTTAAAGCCTCGCTGCTGCTGTGAAGGCCTGGCTGCTGCTGTTAAAGCCTGGCTCCTGCTCTTAAAGCCTTGCTGCTGCTGTTAATGCCTGGCTATTGTTAAAGCCTGGCTGCTGTTAGAGCCTGGCTGCTGCTGTTAAAGCCTGGCTGCTACTGTTAAAATCTTGCTGCTGTGAACGCCTGGCTGCTGTCAAAGCCTGGCTGCTGCTGTTAAAGCCTGGCTGCTGTGAAAGCCTGGCTGCAGCTGTTAAAGCCTGGCTGCTGCTTTTAAGGCCTGGCGGCTGTGAAAGCCTGGCTGCTGCTGTTAAAGCCTGGCTGCTGTGAAAGCCTGGCTGCTGCTATTAAAGCCTGAATGCTGCTGTTAAAGCCTGGCTGCTTTGAAAGCCTGGTTGCTACTGTTAAAGCCTGGCTTCTACTGTTAAAGCCTGGCTGCTATGAAAGCCTGGCCGCTGCTGTTAACGCCTGGCTGCTGTAAAAGCCTGGCTGCTGCTTAAAGCCTGGCTGCTGTGAAAGCCTGGCTGCTGTGAAAGCCTGGCTGCTGCTGTGAAAGCCTGGTCGCCTCTGTTAAAGCCTGGCTGCTTCTGTTAAAGACTGGCTGCTTTGAAAGCTTAGCTGCTACTGTTAAGACCTGGCTGCTGTGAACGCCTGGCTGCTGTTAAAAACTGGCTGCTGCTGTTAAAGCCTGGCTGCTGCTGTTAAAGCCTGGCTGCTGTTAAAGCCTGGCTGCTGCTGTTTAAAGCCTGGCTGCTGCTGTTAAAACCTGGCTGCTGTGAAAGCTTGGCTGCTGTTAAAGCCTGGCTACTGTGAAAGCCTGGCTGCTGCTGTTAAAGCCTGGCTGCTGCTCTTAAAGCCTGGATGCTTTTAAAGCCTGGCTGCTTAGAAAGCCTGGCTGCTTAGAAAGCCTGGCTGCTCTTAAAGCCTCGCTGCTGCTGTGAAGGCCTGGCTGCTGCTGTTAAAGCCTGGCTCCTGCTCTTAAAGCCTTGCTGCTGCTGTTAAAGCCTGGCTATTGTTAAAGCCTGGCTGCTGTTAAAGCCTGGCTACTGCTGTTAAAGTCTGGCTGCTACTGTTAAAATCTTGCTGCTGTGAACGCCTGGCTGCTGTCAAAGCCTGGCTGCTGCTGTTAAAGCCTGGCTGCTGCTTTTTAAAGCCTGACTTCTGTTGTTAAAGCCTGGCTGCTACTATTAAAGCCTGGCTGCTGTAAAAGCCTGGCTGCTGTAAAAGCCTGGCTGCTGCTGTTAAAGCATGGCTGCTTTGAAAGCCTGGCTGCTGCTATTAAAGCCTGGCTACTCTGAAAGCTTGGCTACTCTGAAAGCCTGGCTACTCTGAAAGCCTGGATTCTGTTGTGAAAGCCTGACTATTGTGAAAGCCTGACTGCTGTGAAAGCCTGGCTGCTGCTGTTAAAGCCTGGCTGCTGCTGTTAAAGCCTGGCTGCTACTGTCAAAGCCTGGCTGCTGCTGTTAAAACATGGCTGCTGCTGTTAAAGCATGGCTGCTTTGAAAGCCTGGCTGCTGCTATTAAAGCCTGGCTACTCTGAAAGCCTGGCTACTCTGAAAGCCTGGCTACTCTGAAAGCCTGGCTACTCTGAAAGCCTGGATTCTGTTGTGAAAGCCTGACTGCTGTGAAAGCCTGACTGCTGTGAAAGCCTGGCTGCTGCTGTTAAAGCCTGGCTGCTGCTGTTAAAGCCTGGCTGCCACTGTTAAAGCCTGGCTGCTGCTGTTAAAACATGGCTGCTGTGAAATCCTGGCTTCTATTGTTAAAGCCTGGCTGCTGTTAAAGCCTGGCTGCTGCTGTTTAAGCCTGGCTGCTGTCAAAGCCTGGCTGCTATTGTTAAAGCCTAGCTGCTTTGAAAGCCTGGCTGCTGCTGTTGAAGCCTGGCTGCTGCTGTGAAAGCCTGGCTGCTATTGTTAAAGCCATGCTGCTGCTGTTAAACACTCTCGGCTGTGAAAGCCTGGCTGCTGCTACTAAAGCCTGGCGTCTGCTGTTATAACCTGTCTGCTGTGAAGACCTGTCTGCTGTTAAATACTGGCTGCTGCTGTTAAAGCTTGGCTGCTACTGTTAAAATCTTGCTGCTGTGAACGCCTGGCTGCTGTCAAAGCCTGGCTGCTGCTGTTAAAGCCTGGCTGCTGTGAAAGCCTGGCTGCAGCTGTTAAAGCCTGGCTGCTGCTTTTAAGGCCTGGCGGCTGTGAAAGCCTGGCTGCTGCTGTTAAAGCCTGGCTGCTACTGTTTAAGCCTGGCTGCTGTGAAAGCCTGGCTGCTATTGTTAAAGCCTAGCTGCTCTGAAAGCCTGCTGCTGCTATTAAAGCCTGGCTGCTTTGAAAGCATGGCTGCTGCTGTTAAAGCCTGGCTGCTTTGAAAGCCAGGCTGCTAGTGTTAAAACCTTTCTGCTGTTAAAAACTGGCTGCTGCTGTAAAAAACCTGGCTGCTTTGAAAGCCTGGCTGCTGCTGTTAAAGCCTGGCTGCTGCTGTGAAAGCCTGGCTGCTGCTGTTGAAGCCTGGCCGCTGCTGTTAAAGCCTGGCTGCTGTGAAAGCCTGGCTGCTACTATTAAAGCCTGAATGCTGCTGTTAAAGCCTGGCTGCTGCTTTTACAGCCTGGCTGCTGTGAAAGCCTGGCTGCTGCTGTTGAAGCCTGGCCGCTGCTGTTAAAGCCTGGCTGCTGTGAAAGCTTGGCTGCTGTGAAAGCCTGGCTGCTGCTGTTGAAGCCTGGCCGCTGCTGTTAAAGCCTGGCTGCTGTGAAAGCTTGGCTGCTGTTAAAGCCTGGCTACTGTGAAAGCCTGGCTGCTGCTGTTAAAGCCTGGCTGCTGCTCTTAAAGCCTGGATGCTTTTAAAGCCTGGCTGCTTAGAAAGCCTGGCTGCTTAGAAAGCCTGGCTGCTCTTAAAGCCTCGCTGCTGCTGTGAAGGCCTGGCTGCTGCTGTTAAAGCCTGGCTCCTGCTCTTAAAGCCTTGCTGCTGCTGTTAATGCCTGGCTATTGTTAAAGCCTGGCTGCTGTTAGAGCCTGGCTGCTGCTGTTAAAGCCTGGCTGCTACTGTTAAAATCTTGCTGCTGTGAACGCCTGGCTGCTGTCAAAGCCTGGCTGCTGCTGTTAAAGCCTGGCTGCTGTGAAAGCCTGGCTGCAGCTGTTAAAGCCTGGCTGCTGCTTTTAAGGCCTGGCGGCTGTGAAAGCCTGGCTGCTGCTGTTAAAGCCTGGCTGCTGTGAAAGCCTGGCTGCTATTGTTAAAGCCTAGCTGCTCTGAAAGCCTGCTGCTGCTATTAAAGCCTGGCTGCTTTGAAAGCATGGCTGCTGCTGTTAAAGCCTGGCTGCTTTGAAAGCCAGGCTGCTAGTGTTAAAACCTTTCTGCTGTTAAAAACTGGCTGCTGCTGTAAAAAACCTGGCTGCTTTGAAAGCCTGGCTGCTGCTGTTAAAGCCTGGCTGCTGCTGTGAAAGCCTGGCTGCTGCTGTTGAAGCCTGGCCGCTGCTGTTAAAGCCTGGCTGCTGTGAAAGCCTGGCTGCTGCTATTAAAGCCTGAATGCTGCTGTTAAAGCCTGGCTGCTGCTTTTACAGCCTGGCTGCTGTGAAAGCCTGGCTGCTGCTGTTGAAGCCTGGCCGCTGCTGTTAAAGCCTGGCTGCTGTGAAAGCTTGGCTGCTGTTAAAGCCTGGCTACTGTGAAAGCCTGGCTGCTGCTGTTAAAGCCTGGCTGCTGCTCTTAAAGCCTGGATGCTTTTAAAGCCTGGCTGCTTAGAAAGCCTGGCTGCTTAGAAAGCCTGGCTGCTCTTAAAGCCTCGCTGCTGCTGTGAAGGCCTGGCTGCTGCTGTTAAAGCCTGGCTCCTGCTCTTAAAGCCTTGCTGCTGCTGTTAATGCCTGGCTATTGTTAAAGCCTGGCTGCTGTTAGAGCCTGGCTGCTGCTGTTAAAGCCTGGCTGCTACTGTTAAAATCTTGCTGCTGTGAACGCCTGGCTGCTGTCAAAGCCTGGCTGCTGCTGTTAAAGCCTGGCTGCTGTGAAAGCCTGGCTGCAGCTGTTAAAGCCTGGCTGCTGCTTTTAAGGCCTGGCGGCTGTGAAAGCCTGGCTGCTGCTGTTAAAGCCTGGCTGCTGTGAAAGCCTGGCTGCTGCTATTAAAGCCTGAATGCTGCTGTTAAAGCCTGGCTGCTTTGAAAGCCTGGTTGCTACTGTTAAAGCCTGGCTTCTACTGTTAAAGCCTGGCTGCTATGAAAGCCTGGCCGCTGCTGTTAACGCCTGGCTGCTGTAAAAGCCTGGCTGCTGCTTAAAGCCTGGCTGCTGTGAAAGCCTGGCTGCTGTGAAAGCCTGGCTGCTGCTGTGAAAGCCTGGTCGCCTCTGTTAAAGCCTGGCTGCTTCTGTTAAAGACTGGCTGCTTTGAAAGCTTAGCTGCTACTGTTAAGACCTGGCTGCTGTGAACGCCTGGCTGCTGTTAAAAACTGGCTGCTGCTGTTAAAGCCTGGCTGCTGCTGTTAAAGCCTGGCTGCTGTTAAAGCCTGGCTGCTGCTGTTTAAAGCCTGGCTGCTGCTGTTAAAACCTGGCTGCTGTGAAAGCTTGGCTGCTGTTAAAGCCTGGCTACTGTGAAAGCCTGGCTGCTGCTGTTAAAGCCTGGCTGCTGCTCTTAAAGCCTGGATGCTTTTAAAGCCTGGCTGCTTAGAAAGCCTGGCTGCTTAGAAAGCCTGGCTGCTCTTAAAGCCTCGCTGCTGCTGTGAAGGCCTGGCTGCTGCTGTTAAAGCCTGGCTCCTGCTCTTAAAGCCTTGCTGCTGCTGTTAAAGCCTGGCTATTGTTAAAGCCTGGCTGCTGTTAAAGCCTGGCTACTGCTGTTAAAGTCTGGCTGCTACTGTTAAAATCTTGCTGCTGTGAACGCCTGGCTGCTGTCAAAGCCTGGCTGCTGCTGTTAAAGCCTGGCTGCTGCTTTTTAAAGCCTGACTTCTGTTGTTAAAGCCTGGCTGCTACTATTAAAGCCTGGCTGCTGTAAAAGCCTGGCTGCTGTAAAAGCCTGGCTGCTGCTGTTAAAGCATGGCTGCTTTGAAAGCCTGGCTGCTGCTATTAAAGCCTGGCTACTCTGAAAGCTTGGCTACTCTGAAAGCCTGGCTACTCTGAAAGCCTGGATTCTGTTGTGAAAGCCTGACTATTGTGAAAGCCTGACTGCTGTGAAAGCCTGGCTGCTGCTGTTAAAGCCTGGCTGCTGCTGTTAAAGCCTGGCTGCTACTGTCAAAGCCTGGCTGCTGCTGTTAAAACATGGCTGCTGCTGTTAAAGCATGGCTGCTTTGAAAGCCTGGCTGCTGCTATTAAAGCCTGGCTACTCTGAAAGCCTGGCTACTCTGAAAGCCTGGCTACTCTGAAAGCCTGGCTACTCTGAAAGCCTGGATTCTGTTGTGAAAGCCTGACTGCTGTGAAAGCCTGACTGCTGTGAAAGCCTGGCTGCTGCTGTTAAAGCCTGGCTGCTGCTGTTAAAGCCTGGCTGCCACTGTTAAAGCCTGGCTGCTGCTGTTAAAACATGGCTGCTGTGAAATCCTGGCTTCTATTGTTAAAGCCTGGCTGCTGTTAAAGCCTGGCTGCTGCTGTTTAAGCCTGGCTGCTGTCAAAGCCTGGCTGCTATTGTTAAAGCCTAGCTGCTTTGAAAGCCTGGCTGCTGCTGTTGAAGCCTGGCTGCTGCTGTGAAAGCCTGGCTGCTATTGTTAAAGCCATGCTGCTGCTGTTAAACACTCTCGGCTGTGAAAGCCTGGCTGCTGCTACTAAAGCCTGGCGTCTGCTGTTATAACCTGTCTGCTGTGAAGACCTGTCTGCTGTTAAATACTGGCTGCTGCTGTTAAAGCTTGGCTGCTGTAAAAGCCTGGCTGCTATTGTTAAAGCCTAGCTGCTTTGAAAGCCTGGCTGCTGCTGTTGAAGCCTGGCTGCTGCTGTGAAAGCCTGGCTTCTGTGAACGCCTGGCTGCTGATAAAGACTGGCTGCTGCTATTAAAACCTGGCTACTCTGAAAGCCTGGATGCTGCTGTGAAAGCCTGACTGCTGTGAAAGCCTGACTGCTGTGAAAGCCTGGCTGCAGCTGTTAAAGCCTGGCTGCTGCTTTTAAGGCCTGGCGGCTGTGAAAGCCTGGCTGCTGCTGTTAAAGCCTGGCTGCTACTGTTTAAGCCTGGCTGCTGTGAAAGCCTGGCTACTATTGTTAAAGCCTAGCTGCTCTGAAAGCCTGCTGCTGCTATTAAAGCCTGGCTGCTTTGAAAGCATGGCTGCTGCTGTTAAAGCCTGGCTGCTTTGAAAGCCAGACTGCTAGTGTTAAAACCTTTCTGCTGTTAAAAACTGGCTGCTGCTGTAAAAAACCTGGCTGCTTTGAAAGCCTGGCTGCTGCTGTTAAAGCCTGGCTGCTGCTGTGAAAGCCTGGCTGCTGCTGTTGAAGCCTGGCCGCTGCTGTTAAAGCCTGGCTGCTGTGAAAGCCTGGCTGCTGCTATTAAAGCCTGAATGCTGCTGTTAAAGCCTGGCTGCTGCTTTTACAGCCTGGCTGCTGTGAAAGCCTGGCTGCTGCTGTTGAAGCCTGGCCGCTGCTGTTAAAGCCTGGCTGCTGTGAAAGCCTGGCTGCTGCTATTAAAGCCTGGCTTCTACTGTTAAAGCCTGGCTGCTATGAAAGCCTGGCCGCTGCTGTTAACGCCTGGCTGCTATAAAAGCCTGGCTGCTGCTTAAAGCCTGGCTGCTGCTGTTAAAGCCTGGCTGCTGCTGTGAAAGCCTGGTCACTGCTGTTGAAGCCTGGCTGCTTAAATGCTTGGCTGCTGTGAAAGCCTGGCTGCTGCTGTTAAAGCCTTGCTGCTACTGTTAAAGCCCGGCTTCTGTGAACGCCTGGCTGCTGATAAAGCCTGGCTGCTGCTATTAAAACCTGGCTACTCTGAAAGCCTGGATGCTGCTGTGAAAGCCTGACTGCTGTGAAAGACTGGCTGCAGCTGTTAAAGCCTGGCTGCTACTTTTAAGGCCTGGCGGCTGTGAAAGCCTGGCTGCTGCTGCTGTTAAAGCCTGGCTGCTACTGTTTAAGCCTGGCTGATGTGAAAGCCTGGCTGCTATTGTTAAAGCCTGGCTGCTCTGAAAGCCTGCTGCTGCTATTAAAGCCTGGCTGCTTTGAAAGCCTGGCTGCTGCTGTTAAAGCCTTGCTGCTACTGTTAAAACCTGGCTTCTGTGAACGCCTGGCTGCTGATAAAGCCTGGCTGCTGCTATTAAAACCTGGCTGATCTGAAAGCCTGGATGCTGCTGTGAAAGCCTGACTGCTGTGAAAGCCTGGCTGCAGCTGTTAAAGCCTGGCTGCTGCTTTTAAGGCCTGGCGGCTGTGAAAGCCTGGTTGCTACTGTTAAAGCCTGGCTTCTACTGTTAAAGCCTGGCTGCTATAAAAGCCTGGCCGCTGCTGTTAACGCCTGGCTGCTGTAAAAGCCTGAATGCTGCTTAAAGCCTGGCTGCTGTGAAAACCTGGTCGCCTCTATTAAAGCCTGGCTGCTTCTGTTAAAGACTGGCTGCTTTGAAAGCTTAGCTGCTACTGTTAAGACCTGGCTGCTGTGAACGCCCGGCTGCTGTTAAAAACTGGCTGCTGCTGTTAAAGCCTGGCTGCTGCTGTTAAAGCCTGGCTGCTGTTAAAGCCTGGCTGCTGCTGTTTAAAGCCTGGCTGCTGCTGTTAAAACCTGGCTTCTGTGAACGCCTGGCTGCTGATAAAGCCTGGCTGCTGCTATTAAAACCTGGCTGATCTGAAAGCCTGGATGCTGCTGTGAAAGCCTGACTGCTGTGAAAGCCTGGCTGCAGCTGTTAAAGCCTGGCTGCTGCTTTTAAGGCCTGGCGGCTGTGAAAGCCTGGCTGCTGCTGTTAAATCCTGGCTGCTACTGTTTAAGCCTGGCTGCTGTGAAATTCTGGCTGCTATTGTTAAAGCCTAGCTGCTCTGAAAGCCTGCTGCTGCTATTAAAGCCTGGCTGCTTTGAAAGCATGGCTGCTGCTGTTAAAGCCTGGCTGCTTTGAAAGCCTGGCTGCTGCTGTTAAAGCCTGGCTATTGTTAAAGCCTGGCTGCTGTTAAAGCCTGGCTGCTGCTGTTAAAGCCTGGCTGCTGCTGTTAAAGCCTGGCTGCTACTGTTAAAACCTTGCTGCTGTGAACGCCTGGCTGCTGTCAAAGCCTGGCTGCTGTCAAAGCCTGGCTGCTGCTTTGAAAGCCTGGCTGCTGCTGTTAAAGCCTGGCTGCTGCTGTGAAAGCCTGAATGCTGCTGTTAAAGCCTGGCTGCTGCTTTTACAGCCTGGCTGCTGTGAAAGCCTTGCTGCTGCTGTTGAAGCCTGACCGCTGCTGTGAAAGCCTGGCTGCTGCTGTTGAAGCCTGACCGCTGCTGTGAAAGCCTGGCTGCTGCTGTTAAAGCCTGGCTGCTGCTGTGAAAGCCTGGTCACTGCTGTTAAAGCCTGGCTGCTTAAATGCTTGGCTGATGTGAAAGCCTGGCTGCTGCTGTTAAAGCCTTGCTGCTACTGTTAAAACCTGGCTTCTGTGAACGCCTGGCTGCTGATAAAGCCTGGCTGCTGCTATTAAAACCTGGCTGCTCTGAAAGCCTGGATGCTGCTGTGAAAGCCTGACTGCTGTGAAAGCCTGGCTGCAGCTGTTAAAGCCTGGCTGCTTCTTTTAAGGCCTGGCGGCTGTGAAAGCCTGGCTGCTGCTGTTAAAGCCTGGCTGCTACTGTTTAAGCCTGGCTGCTACTGTTTAAGCCTGGCTGCTGTGAAAGCCTGGCTGCTATTGTTAAAGCCTAGCTGCTCTGAAAGCCTGCTGCTGCTATTAAAGCCTGGCTGCTTTGAAAGCATGGCTGCTGCTGTTAAAGCCTGGCTGCTACTGTTTAAGCCTGGCTGCTGTGAAAGAACCTTTCTGCTGTTAAAAACTGGCTGCTGCTGTAAAAAACCTGGCTGCTTTGAAAGCCTGGCTGCTGCTGTTAAAGCCTGGCTGCTGCTGTGAAAGCCTGGCTGCTGCTGTGAAAGCCTGGCTGCTGCTGTTAAAGCCTGGCTGCTGCTGTGAAAGCCTGAATGGTGATGTTAAAGCCTGGCTGCTGCTTTTACAGCCTGGCTGCTGCTTTTACAGCCTGCCTGCTGTGAAAGCCTGGCTGCTGCTGTTGAAGCCTGGCCGCTGCTGTTAAAGCCTGGCTGCTGTGAAAGCCTGGCTGCTGTGAAAGCCTGGCTGCTAGTGTTAAAACCTTTCTGCTGTTAAAAACTGGCTGCTGCTGTAAAAAACCTGGCTGCTTTGAAAGCCTGGCTGCTGCTGTTAAAGCTTGGCTGCTGCTGTGAAAGCCTGGCTGCTGCTGTTTAAGCCTGGCCGCTGCTGTTAAAGCCTGGCTGCTGTGAAAGCCTGGCTGCTGCTATTAAAGCCTGAATGATGCTGTTAAAGCCTGGCTGCTGCTTTTACAGCCTGGCTGCTGTGAAAGCCTGGCTGCTGCTGTTGAAGCCTGGCCGCTGCTGTTAAAGCCTGGCTGCTGTGAAAGCCTGGCTGCTGCTATTAAAGCCTGAATGCTGCTGTTAAACCCTGGCTGCTTTGAAAGCCTGGTTGCTACTGTTAAAGCCTGGCTTCTACTGTTAACGCCTGGCTGCTGTAAAAGCCTGGCTGCTGTGAAAGCCTGGCTGCTGCTATTAAAGCCTGAATGCTGCTGTTAAACCCTGGCTGCTTTGAAAGCCTGGTTGCTACTGTTAAAGCCTGGCCGCTGCTGTTAACGCCTGGCTGCTGTAAAAGCCTGGCTGCTGCTTAAAGCCTGGCTGCTGTGAAAGCCTGGCTGCTGTGAAAGCCTGGCTGCTGCTGTGAAAGCCTGGTCGCCTCTGTTAAAGCCTGGCTGCTTCTGTTAAAGACTGGCTGCTTTGAAAGCTTAGCTGCTACTGTTAAGACCTGGCTGCTGTGAACGCCTGGCTGCTGTTAAAAACTGGCTGCTGCTGTTAAAGCCTGGCTGCTGCTGTTAAAGCCTGGCTGCTGTTAAAGCCTGGCTGCTGCTGTTTAAAGCCTGGCTGCTGCTGTTAAAACCTGGCTGCTGTGAAAGCTTGGCTGCTGTTAAAGCCTGGCTACTGTGAAAGCCTGGCTGCTGCTGTTAAAGCCTGGCTGCTGCTCTTAAAGCCTGGATGCTTTTAAAGCCTGGCTGCTTAGAAAGCCTGGCTGCTTAGAAAGCCTGGCTGCTCTTAAAGCCTCACTGCTGCTGTGAAGGCCTGGCTGCTGCTGTTAAAGCCTGGCTCCTGCTCTTAAAGCCTTGCTGCTGCTGTTAAAGCCTGGCTATTGTTAAAGCCTGGCTGCTGTTAAAGCCTGGCTGCTGCTGTTAAAGCCTGGCTGCTACTGTTAAAATCTTGCTGCTGTGAACGCCTGGCTGCTGTCAAAGCCTGGCTGCTGCTGTTAAAGCCTGGCTGCTGTTAAAGCCTGGCTGCTGCTTTTTAAAGCCTGACTTCTGTTGTTAAAGCCTGGCTGCTACTATTAAAGCCTGGCTGCTGTAAAAGCCTGGCTGCTGTAAAAGCCTGGCTGCTGCTGTTAAAGCCTGGCTGCTGCTGTTAAAGCATGGCTGCTTTGAAAGCCTGTCTGCTGCTATTAAAGCCTGGCTACTCTGAAAGCCTGGCTACTCTGAAAGCCTGGCTACTCTGAAAGCCTGGATTCTGTTGTGAAAGCCTGACTGCTGTGAAAGCCTGACTGCTGTGAAAGCCTGACTGCTGTGAAAGCCTGGCTGCTGCTGTTAAAGCCTGGCTGCTGCTGTTAAAACATGGCTGCTGTGAAATCCTGGCTTCTATTGTTAAAGCCTGGCTGCTGTTAAAGCCTGGCTGCTGCTGTTTAAGCCTGGCTGCTGTGAAAGCCTGGCTGCTGTGAAAGCCTGGCTGCTATTGTTAAAGCCTAGCTGCTTTGAAAGCCTGGCTGCTGCTGTTGAAGCCTGGCTGCTGCTGTGAAAGCCTGGCTGCTATTGTTAAAGCCATGTTGCTGCTGTTAAACACTCTCGGCTCTGAAAGCCTGGCTGCTGCTGCTAAAGCCTGGTGTCTGCTGTTATAACCTGTCTGCTGTGAAGACCTGTCTGCTGTTAAATACTGGCTGCTGCTGTTAAAGCTTGGCTGCTGTGAAAGCCTTGCTGCTATTGTTAAAGCCTAGCTTCTTTGAAAGCCTGGCTGCTGCTGTTAAACACTCTCGGCTGTGAATGCCTGGCTGCTGTTAAAGCCTGGCTGCTGCTTATACAGCCTAGCTGCTGTGAAAGCCTGGCTGCTGCTGTTGAAGCCTGACCGCTGCTGTGAAAGCCTGGCTGCTGCTGTCAAAGCCTGGTCACTGCTGTTAAAGCCTGGCTGCTTAAATGCTTGGCTGCTGTGAAAGCCTGGCTGCTGCTGTTAAAGCCTTGCTGCTACTGTTAAAACCTGGCTTCTGTGAACGCCTGGCTGCTGATAAAGCCTGGCTGCTGCTATTAAAACCTGGCTGATCTGAAAGCCTGGATGCTGCTGTGAAAGCCTGACTGCTGTGAAAGCCTGACTGCTGTGAAAGCCTGGCTGCAGCTGTTAAAGCCTGGCTGCTGCTTTTAAGGCCTGGCGGCTGTGAAAGCCTGGCTGCTGCTGTTAAATCCTGGCTGCTACTGTTTAAGCCTGGCTGCTGTGAAATTCTGGCTGCTATTGTTAAAGCCTAGCTGCTCTGAAAGCCTGCTGCTGCTATTAAAGCCTGGCTGCTTTGAAAGCATGGCTGCTGCTGTTAAAGCCTGGCTGCTTTGAAAGCCTGGCTGCTGCTGTTAAAGCCTGGCTATTGTTAAAGCCTGGCTGCTGTTAAAGCCTGGTTGCTGCTGTTAAAGCCTGGCTGCTACTGTTAAAACCTTGCTGCTGTGAACGCCTGGCTGCTGTCAAAGCCTGGCTGCTGTCAAAGCCTGGCTGCTGTCAAAGCCTGGCTGCTGCTGTGAAAGCCTGAATGCTGCTGTTAAAGCCTGGCTGCTGCTTTTACAGCCTGGCTGCTGTGAAAGCCTTGCTGCTGCTGTTGAAGCCTGACCGCTGCTGTGAAAGCCTGGCTGCTGCTGTTGAAGCCTGACCGCTGCTGTGAAAGCCTGGCTGCTGCTGTGAAAGCCTGGTCACTGCTGTTAAAGCCTGGCTGCTTAAATGCTTGGCTTCTGTGAACGCCTGGCTGCTGATAAAGCCTGGCTGCTGCTATTAAAACCTGGCTGCTCTGAAAGCCTGGATGCTGCTGTGAAAGCCTGACTGCTGTGAAAGCCTGGCTGCAGCTGTTAAAGCCTGGCTGCTTCTTTTAAGGCCTGGCGGCTGTGAAAGCCTGGCTGCTGCTGTTAAAGCCTGGCTGCTACTGTTTAAGCCTGGCTGCTACTGTTTAAGCCTGGCTGCTGTGAAAGCCTGGCTGCTATTGTTAAAGCCTAGCTGCTCTGAAAGCCTGCTGCTGCTATTAAAGCCTGGCTGCTTTGAAAGCATGGCTGCTGCTGTTAAAGCCTGGCTGCTACTGTTTAAGCCTGGCTGCTGTGAAAGAACCTTTCTGCTGTTAAAAACTGGCTGCTGCTGTAAAAAACCTGGCTGCTTTGAAAGCCTGGCTGCTGCTGTTAAAGCCTGGCTGCTGCTGTGAAAGCCTGGCTGCTGCTGTGAAAGCCTGGCTGCTGCTGTTAAAGCCTGGCTGCTGCTGTGAAAGCCTGAATGGTGATGTTAAAGCCTGGCTGCTGCTTTTACAGCCTGGCTGCTGTGAAAGCCTGGCTGCTGCTGTTGAAGCCTGGCCGCTGCTGTTAAAGCCTGGCTCCTGTGAAAGCCTGGCTGCTGCTATTAAAGCCTGAATGCTGCTGTTAAAGCCTGGCTGCTTTGAAAGCCTGGTTGCTACTGTTAAAGCCTGGCTTCTACTGTTAAAGCCTGGCTGCTGTAAAAGCCTGAATGCTGCTTAAAGCCTGGCTGCTGTGAAAGCCTGGCTGCTGTGAAAGCCTGGCTGCTGTGAAAACCTGGTCGCCTCTATTAAAGCCTGGCTGCTTCTGTTAAAGACTGGCTGCTTTGAAAGCTTAGCTGCTACTGTTAAGACCTGGCTGCTGTGAACGCCCGGCTGCTGTTAAAAACTGGCTGCTGCTGTTAAAGCCTGGCTATTGTTAAAGCCTGGTTGCTGTTAAAGCCTGGCTGCTGCTGTTAAAGCCTGGCTGCTGTGAAAGCCTTGCTGCTGCTGTTGAAGCCTGACCGCTGCTGTGAAAGCCTGGCTGCTGCTGTTGAAGCCTGACCGCTGCTGTGAAAGCCTGGCTGCTATTGTTAAAGCCTGGCTGCTGCTATTAAAGCCTGGCTGCTGCTGTTAAAGCCTGGCTGCTGCTGTGAAAGCCTGGTCACTGCTGTTAAAGCCTGGCTGCTTAAATGCTTGGCTGATGTGAAAGCCTGGCTGCTGCTGTTAAAGCCTTGCTGCTACTGTTAAAACCTGGCTTCTGTGAACGCCTGGCTGCTGATAAAGCCTGGCTGCTGCTATTAAAACCTGGCTGCTCTGAAAGCCTGGATGCTGCTGTGAAAGCCTGACTGCTGTGAAAGCCTGGCTGCAGCTGTTAAAGCCTGGCTGCTTCTTTTAAGGCCTGGCGGCTGTGAAAGCCTGGCAGCTGCTGTTAAAGCCTGGCTGCTACTGTTTAAGCCTGGCTGCTACTGTTTAAGCCTGGCTGCTGTGAAAGCCTGGCTGCTATTGTTAAAGCCTAGCTGCTCTGAAAGCCTGCTGCTGCTATTAAAGCCTGGCTGCTTTGAAAGCATGGCTGCTGCTGTTAAAGCCTGGCTGCTACTGTTTAAGTCTGGCTGCTGTGAAAGAACCTTTCTGCTGTTAAAAACTGGCTGCTGCTGTAAAAAACCTGGCTGCTTTTGAAAGCCTGGCTGCTGCTGTTAAAGCCTGGCTGCTGCTGTGAAAGCCTGGCTGCTGCTGTGAAAGCCTGGCTGCTGCTGTTAAAGCCTGGCTGCTGCTGTGAAAGCCTGAATGGTGATGTTAAAGCCTGGCTGCTGCTTTTACAGCCTGGCTGCTGTGAAAGCCTGGCTACTGCTGTTGAAGCCTGGCCGCTGCTGTTAAAGCCTGGCTGCTGTGAAAGCCTGGCTGCTGCTATTAAAGCCTGAATGCTGCTGTTAAAGCCTGGCTGCTTTGAAAGCCTGGTTGCTACTGTTAAAGCCTGGCTTCTACTGTTAAAGCCTGGCTGCTATAAAAGCCTGGCCGCTGCTGTTAACGCCTGGCTGCTGTAAAAGCCTGAATGCTGCTTAAAGCCTGGCTGCTGTGAAAGCCTGGCTGCTGTGAAAGCCTGGCTGCTGTGAAAGCCTGGCTGCAGTGAAAACCTGGTCGCCTCTATTAAAGCCTGGCTGCTTCTGTTAAAGACTGGCTGCTTTGAAAGCTTAGCTGCTACTGTTAAGACCTGGCTGCTGTGAACGCCCGGCTGCTGTTAAAAACTGGCTGCTGCTGTGAAAGCCTGGCTATTGTTAAAGCCTGGTTGCTGTTAAAGCCTGGCTGCTGCTGTTAAAGCCTGGCTGCTGTGAACGCCTGGCTGCTGTCAAAGCCTGGCTGCTGCTGTTAAAGCCTGGCTGCTGTTAAAGCCTGGCTGCTGCTGTTTAAGCCTGGCTGCTGTGAAAGCCTGGCTGCTATTGTTAAAGCCTGGCTGCTGCTGTTAAACACTCTCGGCTGTGAATGCCTGGCTGCTGTTAAAGCCTGGCTGCTGCTGTTAAAGCCTGGCTGCTGTGAAAGCCTGGCTGCTGATATTAAAGCCTGGCCGCTGCTGTGAAAGCCTGAATGCTGCTGTTAAAGCCTGGCTTCTGTTAAAGCCTGGCTGGTGCTTTTACAGCCTGGCTGCTAATAAAGCCTGGCTGGTGCTGTTAAAGCTTTGCCGCTGCTATTAAATCCTGGCTGCTGTGAAAGCCTGGCTGCTGCTATTAAAGCCTGGCTGCTGCTGTTAAAGCTTGGCTGCTTTGAAAGCCTGGCTGCTACTGTTAAAGCCTGGCTGCTACTGTTAAAGCCTGGCTGCTACTGTTAAAACCTGGCTTCTGTGAACGCCTGGCTGCTGATAAAGCCTTGCTGCTGCTATTAAAGCCTGGCTGCTCTGAAAGCCTGGATGCTGCTGTGAAAGCCTGACTGCTGTGAAAGCCTGACTGCTGTGAAAGCCTGGCTGCTGCTGTTAAAGCCTGGCTGCTGCTGTGAAAGCCTGGCTGCTATTGTTTAAAGCCTGGCTGCTGCTGTTATAACCTGGCTATTGTGAAAGCCTGGCTGCTGTTAAAGCCTGGCTGCTGTGAAAGCTTGGCTATTGTTAAAGCCTGGCTGCTACTGTTTAAGCCTGGCTGCTGTGAAATTCTGGCTTCTATTGTTAAAGCCTAGCTGCTCTGAAAGCCTGCTGCTGCTATTAAAGCCTGGCTGCTTTGAAAGCATGGCTGCTGCTGTTAAAGCCTGGCTGCTTTGAAAGCCTGGCTGCTGCTGTTAAAGCCTGGCTATTGTTAAAGCCTGGCTGCTGTTAAAGCCTGGCTGCTGCTGTTAAAGCCTGGCTGCTTCTGTTAAAGACTGGCTGCTTTGAAAGCTTAGCTGCTACTGTTAAGACCTGGCTGCTGTGAACGCCCGGCTGCTGTTAAAAACTGGCTGCTGCTGTTAAAGCCTGGCTATTGTTAAAGCCTGGTTGCTGTTAAAGCCTGGCTGCTGCTGTTAAAGCCTGGCTGCTGTGAACGCCTGGCTGCTGTCAAAGCCTGGCTGCTGCTGTTAAAGCCTGGCTGCTGTTAAAGCCTGGCTGCTGCTGTTTAAGCCTGGCTGCTGTGAAAGCCTGGCTGCTATTGTTAAAGCCTAGCTGCTTTGAAAGCCTGGCTGCTGCTGTTAAAGCCTGGCTGCTGTTAAAGCCTGGCTGCTGCTGTTTAAGCCTGGCTGCTGTGAAAGCCTGGCTGCTATTGTTAAAGCCTGGCTGCTGCTGCTAAACACTCTCGGCTGTGAATGCCTGGCTGCTGTTAAAGCCTGGCTGCTGCTGTTAAAGCCTGGCTGCTGTGAAAGCCTGGCTGCTGATATTAAAGCCTGGCCGCTGCTGTGAAAGCCTGAATGCTGCTGTTAAAGCCTGGCTTCTGTTAAAGCCTGGCTGGTGCTTTTACAGCCTGGCTGCTAATAAAGCCTGGCTGGTGCTGTTAAAGCTTTGCCGCTGCTATTAAATCCTCGCTGCTGTGAAAGCCTGGCTGCTGCTGTTAAAGCTTGGCTGCTTTGAAAGCCTGGCTGCTACTGTTAAAGCCTGGCTTCTGTGAACGCCTGGCTGCTGATAAAGCCTTGCTGCTGCTATTAAAGCCTGGCTGCTCTGAAAGCCTGGATGCTGCTGTGAAAGCCTGACTGCTGTGAAAGCCTGACTGCTGTGAAAGCCTGGCTGCTGCTGTTAAAGCCTGGCTGCTGCTGTGAAAGCCTGGCTGCTATTGTTTAAAGCCTGGCTGCTGCTGTCATAACCTGGCTATTGTGAAAGCCTGGCTGCTGTTAAAGCCTGGCTGCTGTGAAAGCTTGGCTATTGTTAAAGCCTGGCTGCTACTGTTTAAGCCTGGCTGCTGTGAAATTCTGGCTGCTATTGTTAAAGCCTAGCTGCTCTGAAAGCCTGCTGCTGCTATTAAAGCCTGGCTGCTTTGAAAGCATGGCTGCTGCTGTTAAAGCCTGGCTGCTTTGAAAGCCTGGCTGCTGCTGTTAAAGCCTGGCTATTGTTAAAGCCTGGCTGCTGTTAAAGCCTGGCTGCTGCTGTTAAAGCCTGGCTGCTACTGTTAAAACCTTGCTGCTGTGAACGCCTGGCTGCTGTCAAAGCCTGGCTGCTGTCAAAGCCTGGCTGCTGCTTTGAAAGCCTGGCTGCTGCTGTTAAAGCCTGGATGCTGCTGTGAAAGCCTGAATGCTGCTGTTAAAGCCTGGCTGCTGCTTTTACAGCCTGGCTGCTGTGAAAGCCTTGCTGCTGCTGTTGAAGCCTGACCGCTGCTGTGAAAGTCTGGCTGCTGCTGTTGAAGCCTGACCGCTGCTGTGAAAGCCTGGCTGCTGCTGTTAAAGCCTGGCTGCTGCTGTGAAAGCCTGGTCACTGCTGTTAAAGCCTGGCTGCTTAAATGCTTGGCTGATGTGAAAGCCTGGCTGCTGCTGTTAAAGCCTTGCTGCTACTGTTAAAACCTGGCTTCTGTGAACGCCTGGCTGCTGATAAAGCCTGGCTGCTGCTATTAAAACCTGGCTGCTCTGAAAGCCTGGATGCTACTGTGAAAGCCTGACTGCTGTGAAAGCCTGGCTGCAGCTGTTAAAGCCTGGCTGCTTCTTTTAAGGCCTGGCGGCTGTGAAAGCCTGGCTGCTGCTGTTAAAGCCTGGCTGCTACTGTTTAAGCCTGGCTGCTACTGTTTAAGCCTGGCTGCTGTGAAAGCCTGGCTGCTATTGTTAAAGCCTAGCTGCTCTGAAAGCCTGCTGCTGCTATTAAAGCCTGGCTGCTTTGAAAGCATGGCTGCTGCTGTTAAAGCCTGGCTGCTACTGTTTAAGCCTGGCTGCTGTGAAAGAACCTTTCTGCTGTTAAAAACTGGCTGCTGCTGTAAAAAACCTGGCTGCTTTGAAAGCCTGGCTGCTGCTGTTAAAGCCTGGTTGCTGCTGTGAAAGCCTGGCTGCTGCTGTGAAAGCCTGGCTGCTGCTGTTAAAGCCTGGCTGCTGCTGTGAAAGCCTGAATGGTGATGTTAAAGCCTGGCTGCTGCTTTTACAGCCTGGCTGCTGTGAAAGCCTGGCTGCTGCTGTTGAAGCCTGGCCGCTGCTGTTAAAGCCTGGCTGCTGTGAAAGCCTGGCTGCTGCTATTAAAGCCTGAATGCTGCTATTAAAGCCTGGCTGCTTTGAAAGCCTGGTTGCTACTGTTAAAGCCTGGCTTCTACTGTTAAAGCCTGGCTGCTATAAAAGCCTGGCCGCTGCTGTTAACGCCTGGCTGCTGTAAAAGCCTGAACGCTGCTTAAAGCCTGGCTGCTGTGAAAGCCTGGCTGCTGTGAAAGCCTGGCTGCTGTGAAAGCCTGGCTGCTGTGAAAACCTGGTCGCCTCTATTAAAGCCTGGCTGCTTCTGTTAAAGACTGGCTGCTTTGAAAGCTTAGCTGCTACTGTTAAGACCTGGCTGCTGTGAACGCCCGGCTGCTGTTAAAAACTGGCTGATGCTGTTAAAGCCTGGCTATTGTTAAAGCCTGGTTGCTGTTAAAGCCTGGCTGCTGCTGTTAAAGCCTGGCTGCTGTGAAAGCCTTGCTGCTGCTGTTGAAGCCTGACCGCTGCTGTGAAAGCCTGGCTGCTGCTGTTGAAGCCTGACCGCTGCTGTGAAAGCCTGGCTGCTATTGTTAAAGCCTGGCTGCTGCTATTAAAGCCTGGCTGCTGCTGTTAAAGCCTGGCTGCTGCTGTGAAAGCCTGGTCACTGCTGTTAAAGCCTGGCTGCTTAAATGCTTGGCTGATGTGAAAGCCTGGCTGCTGCTGTTAAAGCCTTGCTGCTACTGTTAAAACCTGGCTTCTGTGAACGCCTGGCTGCTGATAAAGCCTGGCTGCTGCTATTAAAACCTGGCTGCTCTGAAAGCCTGGATGCTGCTGTGAAAGCCTGACTGCTGTGAAAGCCTGGCTGCAGCTGTTAAAGCCTGGCTGCTTCTTTTAAGGCCTGGCGGCTGTGAAAGCCTGGCTGCTGCTGTTAAAGCCTGGCTGCTACTGTTTAAGCCTGGCTGCTACTGTTTAAGCCTGGCTGCTGTGAAAGCCTGGCTGCTATTGTTAAAGCCTAGCTGCTCTGAAAGCCTGCTGCTGCTATTAAAGCCTGGCTGCTTTGAAAGCATGGCTGCTGCTGTTAAAGCCTGGCTGCTACTGTTTAAGTCTGGCTGCTGTGAAAGAACCTTTCTGCTGTTAAAAACTGGCTGCTGCTGTAAAAAACCTGGCTGCTTTGAAAGCCTGGCTGCTGCTGTTAAAGCCTGGCTGCTGCTGTGAAAGCCTGGCTGCTGCTGTTAAAGCCTGGCTGCTGCTGTGAAAGCCTGAATGGTGATGTTAAAGCCTGGCTGCTGCTTTTACAGCCTGGCTGCTGTGAAAGCCTGGCTGCTGCTGTTGAAGCCTGGCCGCTGCTGTTAAAGCCTGGCTGCTGTGAAAGCCTGGCTGCTGCTATTAAAGCCTGAGTGCTGCTGTTAAAGCCTGGCTGCTTTGAAAGCCTGGTTGCTACTGTTAAAGCCTGGCTTCTACTGTTAAAGCCTGGCTGCTATAAAAGCCTGGCCGCTGCTGTTAACGCCTGGCTGCTGTAAAAGCCTGAATGCTGCTTAAAGCCTGGCTGCTGTGAAAGCCTGGCTGCTGTGAAAGCCTGGCTGCAGTGAAAACCTGGTCGCCTCTATTAAAGCCTGGCTGCTTCTGTTAAAGACTGGCTGCTTTGAAAGCTTAGCTGCTACTGTTAAGACCTGGCTGCTGTGAAAGCCCGGCTGCTGTTAAAAACTGGCTGCTGCTGTTAAAGCCTGGCTATTGTTAAAGCCTGGTTGCTGTTAAAGCCTGGCTGCTGCTGTTAAAGCCTGGCTGCTGTGAACGCCTGGCTGCTGTCAAAGCCTGGCTGCTGCTGTTAAAGCCTGGCTGCTGTTAAAGCCTGGCTGCTGCTGTTTAAGCCTGGCTGCTGTGAAAGCCTGGCTGCTATTGTTAAAGCCTAGCTGCTTTGAAAGCCTGGCTGCTGCTGTTGAAGCCTGGCTGCTGCTGTTAAAGCCTGGCTGCTGCTGTTAAAGCCTGGCTGCTGTTAAAGCCTGGCTGCTGCTGTTTAAGCCTGGCTGCTGTGAAAGCCTGGCTGCTATTGTTAAAGCCTGGCTGCTGCTGTTAAACACTCTCGGCTGTGAATGCCTGGCTGCTGTTAAAGCCTGGCTGCTGCTGTTAAAGCCTGGCTGCTGTGAAAGCCTGGCTGCTGATATTAAAGCCTGGCCGCTGCTGTGAAAGCCTGAATGCTGCTGTTAAAGCCTGGCTTCTGTTAAAGCCTGGCTGGTGCTTTTACAGCCTGGCTGCTAATAAAGCCTGGCTGGTGCTGTTAAAGCTTTGCCGCTGCTATTAAATCCTGGCTGCTGTGAAAACCTGGCTGCTGCTATTAAAGCCTGGCTGCTGCTGTTAAAGCTTGGCTGCTTTGAAAGCCTGGCTGCTACTGTTAAAGCCTGGCTGCTACTGTTAAAGCCTGGCTGCTACTGTTAAAGCCTGGCTGCTACTGTTAAAACCTGGCTTCTGTGAACGCCTGGCTGCTGATAAAGCCTTGCTGCTGCTATTAAAGCCTGGCTGCTCTGAAAGCCTGGATGCTGCTGTGAAAGCCTGACTGCTGTGAAAGCCTGACTGCTGTGAAAGCCTGGCTGCTGCTGTTAAAGCCTGGCTGCTGCTGTGAAAGCCTGTCTGCTATTGTTTAAAGCCTGGCTGCTGCTGTTATAACCTGGCTATTGTGAAAGCCTGGCTGCTGTTAAAGCCTGGCTGCTGTGAAAGCTTGGCTATTGTTAAAGCCTGGCTGCTACTGTTTAAGCCTGGTTGCTGTGAAATTCTGGCTGCTATTGTTAAAGCCTAGCTGCTCTGAAAGCCTGCTGCTGCTATTAAAGCCTGGCTGCTTTGAAAGCATGGCTGCTGCTGTTAAAGCCTGGCTGCTACTGTTAAAACCTGGCTGCTGTGAACCCCTGGCTGCTGCTGTTAAAGCTTGGCTGCTGTGATAGCCTGGCTGCTGTGATAGCCTGGCTGCTGTGATAGCCTGGCTGCTACTGTTAAAGCCTGGCTGCTTTGAAAGCCTTGCTGCTACTGTTAAAGCTTGGCTGCTGTGAATGTCTTGGGGCTGCTGTTAAAGCCTGGCTGCTGCTGTGAAAGCCTGGCTGCTGCTGTTAAAGCCTGGCTGCTGCTTTTAAAGCCTGGCTTCTGCTGTTAAAGCCTGGCTGCTGCTGTTAAAGCCTGGCTGCTGCTCTTAAAGCCTGGCTGCTGTTAAAGCCTGGCTGCTGCTGTTTAAAGCCTGGCTGCTGCTGTTAAAACCTGGCTGCTGTGAAAGCTTGGCTGCTGTGAAAGCCTGGCTACTGTGAAAGCCTGGCTACTGCTGTGAAAGCCTGGCTGCTGCTGTTAAAGCCTGGCTGCTTTGAAAGCCTGGCTGCTGCTGTTATAACCTGGCTATTGTGAAAGCCTGGCTGCTGTTAAAGCCTGGCTGCTGTGAAAGCTTGGCTATTGTTAAAGCCTGGCTGCTACTGTTTAAGCCTGGTTGCTGTGAAATTCTGGCTGCTATTGTTAAAGCCTAGCTGCTCTGAAAGCCTGCTGCTGCTATTAAAGCCTGGCTGCTTTGAAAGCATGGCTGCTGCTGTTAAAGCCTGGCTGCTACTGTTAAAACCTGGCTGCTGTGAACCCCTGGCTGCTGCTGTTAAAGCTTGGCTGCTGTGATAGCCTGGCTGCTGTGATAGCCTGGCTGCTGTGATAGCCTGGCTGCTACTGTTAAAGCCTGGCTGCTTTGAAAGCCTTGCTGCTACTGTTAAAGCTTGGCTGCTGTGAATGTCTTGCGGCTGCTGTTAAAGCCTGGCTGCTGCTGTGAAAGCCTGGCTGCTGCTGTTAAAGCCTTGCTGCTGCTTTTAAAGCCTGGCTTCTGCTGTTAAAGCCTGGCTGCTGCTGTTAAAGCCTGGCTGCTGCTCTTAAAGCCTGGCTGCTGTTAAAGCCTGGCTGCTGCTGTTTAAAGCCTGGCTGCTGCTGTTAAAACCTGGCTGCTGTGAAAGCTTGGCTGCTGTGAAAGCCTGGCTACTGTGAAAGCCTGGCTACTGCTGTGAAAGCCTGGCTGCTGCTGTTAAAGCCTGGCTGCTTTGAAAGCCTGGCTGCTGTGATAGCCTGGCTAATGCTGTTAAAGCCTGGCTGCTTTGAAAGCCTTGCTGCTACTGTTAAAGCTTGGCTGCTGTGAATGTCTGGCGGCTGCTGTTAAAGCCTGGCTGCTGCTGTGAAAGCCTGGCTGCTGCTGTTAAAGCCTGGCTGCTGCTTTTAAAGCCTGGCTTCTGCTGTTAAAGCCTGGCTGCTGCTGTTAAAGCGTGGCTGCTGCTGCTAAAGCCTGGCTGCTGCTGTTAAAGCCTGGCTGCTGTGAAAGCTTGGCTATTGTTAAAGCCTGGCTGCTACTGTTTAAGCCTGGTTGCTGTGAAATTCTGGCTGCTATTGTTAAAGCCTAGCTGCTCTGAAAGCCTGCTGCTGCTATTAAAGCCTGGCTGCTTTGAAAGCATGGCTGCTGCTGTTAAAGCCTGGCTGCTACTGTTAAAACCTGGCTGCTGTGAACCCCTGGCTGCTGCTGTTAAAGCTTGGCTGCTGTGATAGCCTGGCTGCTGTGATAGCCTGGCTGCTGTGATAGCCTGGCTGCTACTGTTAAAGCCTGGCTGCTTTGAAAGCCTTGCTGCTACTGTTAAAGCTTGGCTGCTGTGAATGTCTTGCGGCTGCTGTTAAAGCCTGGCTGCTGCTGTGAAAGCCTGGCTGCTGCTGTTAAAGCCTGGCTGCTGCTTTTAAAGCCTGGCTTCTGCTGTTAAAGCCTGGCTGCTGCTGTTAAAGCCTGGCTGCTGCTCTTAAAGCCTGGCTGCTGTTAAAGCCTGGCTGCTGCTGTTTAAAGCCTGGCTGCTGCTGTTAAAACCTGGCTGCTGTGAAAGCTTGGCTGCTGTGAAAGCCTGGCTACTGTGAAAGCCTGGCTACTGCTGTGAAAGCCTGGCTGCTGCTGTTAAAGCCTGGCTGCTTTGAAAGCCTGGCTGCTGCTGTTATAACCTGGCTATTGTGAAAGCCTGGCTGCTGTTAAAGCCTGGCTGCTGTGAAAGCTTGGCTATTGTTAAAGCCTGGCTGCTACTGTTTAAGCCTGGTTGCTGTGAAATTCTGGCTGCTATTGTTAAAGCCTAGCTGCTCTGAAAGCCTGCTGCTGCTATTAAAGCCTGGCTGCTTTGAAAGCATGGCTGCTGCTGTTAAAGCCTGGCTGCTACTGTTAAAACCTGGCTGCTGTGAACCCCTGGCTGCTGCTGTTAAAGCTTGGCTGCTGTGATAGCCTGGCTGCTGTGATAGCCTGGCTGCTGTGATGGCCTGGCTGCTACTGTTAAAGCCTGGCTGCTTTGAAAGCCTTGCTGCTACTGTTAAAGCTTGGCTGCTGTGAATGTCTTGCGGCTGCTGTTAAAGCCTGGCTGCTGCTGTGAAAGCCTGGCTGCTGCTGTTAAAGCCTTGCTGCTGCTTTTAAAGCCTGGCTTCTGCTGTTAAAGCCTGGCTGCTGCTGTTAAAGCCTGGCTGCTGCTCTTAAAGCCTGGCTGCTGTTAAAGCCTGGCTGCTGCTGTTTAAAGCCTGGCTGCTGCTGTTAAAACCTGGCTGCTGTGAAAGCTTGGCTGCTGTGAAAGCCTGGCTACTGTGAAAGCCTGGCTACTGCTGTGAAAGCCTGGCTGCTGCTGTTAAAGCCTGGCTGCTTTGAAAGCCTGGCTGCTGTGATAGCCTGGCTAATGCTGTTAAAGCCTGGCTGCTTTGAAAGCCTTGCTGCTACTGTTAAAGCTTGGCTGCTGTGAATGTCTGGCGGCTGCTGTTAAAGCCTGGCTGCTGCTGTGAAAGCCTGGCTGCTGCTGTTAAAGCCTGGCTGCTGCTTTTAAAGCCTGGCTTCTGCTGTTAAAGCCTGGCTGCTGCTGTTAAAGCGTGGCTGCTGCTGCTAAAGCCTGGCTGCTGCTGTTAAAGCCTGGCTGCTGCTGCTAAAGCCTGGCTGCTTTGAAAGCCTGGCTGCTGCTGTTGAAGCCTGGCTGCTGCTGTGAAAGCCTGGCTGCTATTGTTAAAGCCTGGCTTCTGTTAAAGCCTGGCTGTGTCTGTTAAACACTCTCGGCTGTGAAAGCCTGTCTGCTGCTGCTAAAGCCTGGCGTCTGCTGTTATAACCTGTCTGCTGTGAAGACATTTCTGCTGTTAAATACTGGCTACTGCTGTTAAAGCCTGGCTGCTGTGAAAGCCTGGCTGCTATTGTTAAAGCCTAGCTGCTTTGAAAGCCTGGCTGCTGCTGTTGAAGCCTGGCTGCTTTGAAAGCCTTGCTGCTACTGTTAAAGCTTGGCTGCTGTGAATGTCTTGCGGCTGCTGTTAAAGCCTGGCTGCTGCTGTGAAAGCCTGGCTGCTGCTGTTAAAGCCTGGCTGCTGCTTTTAAAGCCTGGCTTCTGCTGTTAAAGCCTGGCTGCTGCTGTTAAAGCCTGGCTGCTGCTGCTAAAGCCTAGCTGCTGCTCTTAAAGCCTGGCTGCTGCTCTTAAAGCCTGGCTGCTGTTAAAGCCTGGCTGCTGCTGTTTAAAGCCTGGCTGCTGCTGTTAAAACCTGGCTGCTGTGAAAGCCTGGCTACTGCTGTGAAAGCCTGGCTGCTGCTGTTAAAGCCTGGCTGCTGTGATAGCCTGGCTGCTGTGATAGCCTGGCTAATGCTGTTAAAGCCTGGCTGCTTTGAAAGCCTTGCTGCTACTGTTAAAGCTTGGCTGCTGTGAATGTCTGGCGGCTGCTGTTAAAGCCTGGCTGCTGCTGTGAAAGCCTGGCTGCTGCTGTTAAAGCCTGGCTGCTGCTTTTAAAGCCTGGCTTCTGCTGTTAAAGCCTGGCTGCTGCTGTTAAAGCCTGGCTGCTGCTGCTAAAGCCTGGCTGCTTTGAAAGCCTGGCTGCTGCTGTTGAAGCCTGGCTGCTGCTGTGAAAGCCTGGCTGCTATTGTTAAAGCCTGGCTTCTGTTAAAGCCTGGCTGTGTCTGTTAAACACTCTCGGCTGTGAAAGCCTGTCTGCTGCTGCTAAAGCCTGGCGTCTGCTGTTATAACCTGTCTGCTGTGAAGACCTTTCTGCTGTTAAATACTGGCTGCTGCTGTTAAAGCCTGGCTGCTGTGAAAGCCTGGCTGCTATTGTTAAAGCCTAGCTGCTTTGAAAGCCTGGCTGCTGCTGTTGAAGCCTGGCTGCTATTGTTAAAGCCTGGCTGCTGCTGTTAAACACTCTCGGCTGTGAACGCCTGGCTGCTGTTAAAGCCTGGCTGCTGCTGTTAAAGCCTGGCTGCTGTGAAAGCCTGGCTGCTGATATTAAAGCCTGGCCGCTGCTGTGAAAGCCTGAATGCTGCTGTTAAAGCCTGGCTTCTGTTAAAGCCTGGCTGGTGCTTTTACAGCCTGGCTGCTAATAAAGCCTGGATGCTGCTGTTAAAGCTTTGCCGCTGCTATTAAAGCCTGGCTGCTGTGAAAGCCTGGCTGCTGCTGTTAAAGCTTGGCTGCTTTGAAAGCCTGGCTGCTACTGTTAAAGCCTGGCTGCTACTGTTAAAGCCTGGTCACTGCTGTTAAAGCCTGGCTGCTTAAATGCTTGGCTGCTGTGAAAGCCTGGCTGCTGCTGTTAAAGCCTTGCTGCTACTGTTAAAACCTGGCTTCTGTGAACTCCTGGCTGCTGATAAAGCCTGGCTGCTGCTATTAAAACCTGGCTGCTCTGAAAGCCTGGATGCTGCTCTGAAAGCCTGACTGCTGTGAAAGCCTGACTGTTGTGAAAGCCTGGCTGCAGCTGTTAAAGCCTGGCTGCTGCTTTTAAGGCCTGGCGGCTGTGAAAGCCTGGCTGCTGCTGTTAAAGCCTGGCTGCTGCTGTTAAAGCCTGGCTGCTGTGAAAGCCTGGCTGCTGATGTGAAAGTCTGGTCGCCTCTGTTAAAGCCTGGCTGCTTCTGTTAAAGACTGGCTGCTTTGAAAGATTAGCTGCTACTGTTAAGACCTGGCTGCTGTGAACGCCTGGCTGCTGTTAAAAACTGGCTGCTACTGTAAAAAGAGCCTGTGGTTAGAGCCTTGCTAAAGCCTGGCTGCTGATATTAAAGCCTGGATGCTTTTAAAGCCTGGCTGCTTAAAAAGCCTGGCTGCTTTGAAAGCCTGGCTGCTGCTCTTAAAGCCTCGCTGCTGCTGTGAAAGCCTGGCTGCTGCTGTCAAAGCCTGGCTGCTGCTCTTAAAGCCTCGCTGCTGCTGTTAAAGCCTGGCTGCTGCTGTCAAATCCTGCCTGCTGCTGTTAAAGCCTGGCTGCTGTTAAAGCCTGGCTGCTATTAAAGCCTGGCTGCTGCTCTTAAAGCCTGGCTGCTGTTAAAGCCTGGCTGCTGCTGTTTAAAGCCTGGCTGCTGCTGTTAAAGCCTGGCTGCTGTTAAAGCCTGGCTACTGTGAAAGCCTGGCTACTGCTGTTAAAGCCTGGCTGCTACTGTTAAAACCTGGCTGCTGTGAACCCCTGGCTGCTGTGAAAGCCTGGCTGCTGCTGTTAAAGCCTGGCTGCTATGATAGCCTAGCTGCTGTGATAGCCTGGCTGCTGCTGTTAAAGCCTTGCTGCTTTTAAAGCCTTGCTGCTACTGTTAAAGCTTGGCTGCTGTGAATGTCTGGCGGCTGCTGTTAAAGTCTGGCTGCTGCTGTGAAAGCCTGGCTGCTACTGTTAAAGCCTGGCTACTGCTTTTAAAGCCTTGCTGCTTTGAAAGCCTTGCTGCTACTGTTAAAGCTTGGCTGCTGTGAATGTCTGGCGGCTGCTGTTAAAGCCTGGCTGCTGCTCTTAAAGCCTGGCTGCTGTTAAAGGCTGGCTGCTTCTGTTTAAAGCCTGGCTTCTGCTGTTAAAACCTGGCTGCTGTGAAAGCTTGGCTGCTGTTAAAGCCTGGCTATTGTGAAAGCCTGGCTACTGCTGTTAAAGCCTGGCTGCTACTGTTAAAACCTGGCTGCTGTGAACCCCTGGCTGCTGTGAAAGCCTAGCTGCTGCTGTTAAAGCCTGGCTGCTGTGATAGCCTGGCTGCTGTGATAGCCTGGCGGCTGCTGTTAAAGTCTGGCTGCTGCTGTGAAAGCCTGGCTGCTGCTGTGAAAGCCTGGCTGCTGCTGTTAAAGCCTGGCTGCTGCTTTTAAAGCCTGGCTGCTGCTCTTAAAGCCTGGCTGCTGTTAAAGGCTGGCTGCTTCTGTTTAAAGCCTGGCTGCTGCTGTTAAAACCTGGCTGCTGTGAAAGCTTGGCTGCTGTGAAAGCCTGGCTATTGTGAAAGCCTGGCTACTGCTGTTAAAGCCTGGCTGCTACTGTTAAAACCTGGCTGCTGTGAACCCCTGGCTGCTGTGAAAGCCTGGCTGCTGCTGTTAAAGCCTGGCTGCTATGATAGCCTAGCTGCTGTGATAGCCTGGCTGCTGCTGTTAAAGCCTTGCTGCTTTTAAAGCCTTGCTGCTACTGTTAAAGCTTGGCTGCTGTGAATGTCTGGCGGCTGCTGTTAAAGCCTGGCTGCTGCTCTTAAAGCCTGGCTGCTGTTAAAGGCTGGCTGCTTCTGTTTAAAGCCTGGCTGCTGCTGTTAAAACCTGGCTGCTGTGAAAGCTTGGCTGCTGTTAAAGCCTGGCTATTGTGAAAGCCTGGCTACTGCTGTTAAAGCCTGGCTGCTACTGTTAAAACCTGGCTGCTGTGAACCCCTGGCTGCTGTGAAAGCCTAGCTGCTGCTGTTAAAGCCTGGCTGCTGTGATAGCCTGGCTGCTGTGATAGCCTGGCTGCTGCTGTTAAAGCTTGGCTGCTGTGAATGTCTGGCGGCTGCTGTTAAAGTCTGGCTGCTGCTGTGAAAGCCTGGCTGCTGCTGTTAAAGCCTGGCTGCTGCTTTTAAGGCCTTGCTGCTTTGAAAGCCTTGCTGCTACTGTTAAAGCTTGGCTGCTGTGAATGTCTGGCGGCTGCTGTTAAAGCCTGGCTGCTGCTGTGAAAGCCTGGCTGCTGCTGTTAAAGCCTGGCTGCTGCTTTTAAAGCCTGGCTGCTGCTCTTAAAGCCTGGCTGCTGTTAAAGGCTGGCTGCTTCTGTTTAAAGCCTGGCTGCTGCTGTTAAAACCTGGCTGCTGTGAAAGCTTGGCTGCTGTGAAAGCCTGGCTATTGTGAAAGCCTGGCTACTGCTGTTAAAGCCTTGCTGCTACTGTTAAAACCTGGCTGCTGTGAACCCCTGGCTGCTGTGAAAGCCTAGCTGCTGCTGTTAAAGCCTGGCTGCTGTGATAGCCTGGCTGCTGTGATAGCCTGGCTGCTGCTGTTAAAGCCTGGCTGCTTTGAAAGCCTTGCTGCTACTGTTAAAGCTTGGCTGCTGTGAATGTCTTGCGGCTGCTGTTAAAGCCTGGCTGCTGCTGTGAAAGCCTGGCTGCTGCTGTTAAAGCCTGGCTGCTGCTTTTAAAGCCTGGCTTCTGCTGTTAAAGCCTGGCTGCTGCTGTTAAAGCCTGGCTGCTGCTGCTAAAGCCTAGCTGCTGCTCTTAAAGCCTGGCTGCTGCTCTTAAAGCCTGGCTGCTGTTAAAGCCTGGCTGCTGCTGTTTAAAGCCTGGCTGCTGCTGTGAAAGCTTGGCTGCTGTGAAAGCCTGGCTACTGTGAAAGCCTGGCTACTGCTGTGAAAGCCTGGCTGCTGCTGTTAAAGCCTGGCTGCTGTGATAGCCTGGCTGCTGTGATAGCCTGGCTGCTGCTGTTAAAGCCTGGCTGCTTTGAAAGCCTTGCTGCTACTGTTAAAGCTTGGCTGCTGTGAATGTCTGGCGGCTGCTGTTAAAGCCTGGCTGCTGCTGTGAAAGCCTGGCTGCTGCTGTTAAAGCCTGGCTGCTGCTTTTAAAGCCTGGCTTCTGCTGTTAAAGCCTGGCTGCTGCTGTTAAAGCCTGGCTTCTGCTGCTAAAGCCTGGCTGCTTCTGTTAAAGCCTGGCTGCTGCTCTTAAAGCCTGGATGCTTTTAAAGCCTGCCTGCTTAGAAAGCCTGGCTGCTTAGAAAGCCTGGCTGCTCTTAAAGCCTCGCTGCTGCTGTGAAGGCCTGGCTGCTGCTGTTAAAGCCTGGCTCCTGCTCTTAAAGCCTCGCTGCTGCTGTTAAAGCCTGGCTATTGTTAAAGCCTGGCTGCTGTTAAAGCCTGGCTGCTGCTGTTAAAGCCTGGCTGCTACTGTTAAAACCTTGCTACTGTGAACGCCTGGCTGCTGCCAAAGCCTGGCTGCTGTCAAAGCCTTGCTGCTGCTGTTAAAGCCTGGCTGCTGTTAAAGCCTGGCTGCTGCTTTTTAAAGCCTGACTTCTGCTGTTAAAGCCTGGCTGCTACTATTAAAGCCTGGCTGCTGTAAAAGCCTGGCTGCTGTAAAAGCCTGGCTGCTGCTGTTAAAGCCTGGCTGCTGCTGTTAAAGCATGGCTGCTTTGAAAGCCTGGCTGCTGCTATTAAAGCCTGGCTACTCTGAAAGCCTGGCTACTCTGAAAGCCTGGCTACTCTGAAAGCCTGGCTACTCTGAAAGCCTGGATTCTGTTGTGAAAGCCTGACTGCTGTGAAAGCCTGACTGCTGTGAAAGCCTGGCTGCTGCTGTTAAAGCCTGGCTGCTGCTGTTAAAGCCTGGCTGCTACTGTTAAAGCCTGGCTGCTGCTGTTAAAACATGGCTGCTGTGAAATCCTGGCTTCTATTGTTAAAGCCTGGCTGCTGTTAAAGCCTGGCTGCTGCTGTTTAAGCCTGGCTGCTGTGAAAGCCTGGCTGCTATTGTTAAAGCCTGGCTGCTTTGAAAGCCTGGCTGCTGCTGTTGAAGCCTGGCTGCTGCTGTGAAAGCCTGGCTGCTATTGTTAAAGCCATGCTGCTGCTTTTAAACACTCTCGGCTGTTAAATACTGGCTGCTGCTGTTAAAGCTTGGCTGCTGTGAAAGCCTGGCTTCTACTGTTAAAGCCTGGCTGCTATGAAAGCCTGGCCGCTGCTGTTAACGCCTGGCTGCTGTAAAAGCCTGGCTGCTGCTTAAAGCCTGGCTGCTGTGAAAGCCTGGCTGCTGTGAAAGCCTGGCTGCTGTGAAAGCCTGGCTGCTGTGAAAGCCTGGCTGCTGTGAAAGCCTGGCTGCTGCTGTGAAAGCCTGGTCGCCTCTGTTAAAGCCTGGCTGCTTCTGTTAAAGACTGGCTGCTTTGAAAGCTTAGCTGCTACTTTTAAGACCTGGCTGCTGTGAACGCCTGGCTGCTGTTAAAAACTGGCTGCTGCTGTTAAAGCCTGGCTGCTGCTGTTAAAGCCTGGCTGCTTTTAAAGCCTGGCTGCTGCTGTTTAAAGCCTGGCTGCTGCTGTTAAAACCTGGCTGCTGTGAAAGCTTGGCTGCTGTTAAAGCCTGGCTACTGTGAAAGCCTGGCTGCTGCTGTTAAAGCCTGGCTGCTGCTCTTAAAGCCTGGATGCTTTTAAAGCCTGGCTACTTAGAAAGCCTGGCTGCTTAGAAAGCCTGGCTGCTCTTAAAGCCTCGCTGCTGCTGTGAAGGCCTGGCTGCTGCTGTTAAAGCCTGGCTGCTGTAAAAGCCTGGCTGCTGTAAAAGCCTGGCTGCTGCTGTTAAAGCCTGGCTGCTGCTGTTAAAGCATGGCTGCTTTGAAAGCCTGGCTGCTGCTGTTAAAGCCTGGCTGCTACTGTTAAAACCTTGCTTCTGTGAACGCCTGGCTGCTGTCAAAGCCTGGCTGCTGTCAAAGCCTGGCTGCTGCTGTTAAAGCCTGGCTGCTGTTAAAGCCTGGTTGCTGCTTTTTAAAGCCTGACTTCTGTTGTTAAAGCCTGGCTGCTACTATTAAAGCCTGGCTGCTGTAAAAGCCTGGCTGCTGTAAAAGCCTGGCTGCTGCTGTTAAAGCCTGGCTGCTGCTGTTAAAGCATGGCTGCTTTGAAAGCCTGGCTGCTGCTATTAAAGCCTGGCTACTCTGAAAGCCTGGCTACTCTGAAATCCTGGCTACTCTGAAAGCCTGGATTCTGTTGTGAAAGCCTGACTGCTGTGAAAGCCTGACTGCTGTGAAAGCCTGGCTGCTGCTGTTAAAGCCTGGCTGCTGCTGTTAAAGCCTGGCTGCTGCTGTTAAAGCCTGGCTGCTACTGTTAAAGCCTGGCTGCTGCTGTTAAAACATGGCTGCTGTGAAATCCTGGCTTCTATTGTTAAAGCCTGGCTGCTGTTAAAGCCTGGCTGCTGCTGTTTAAGCCTGGCTGCTGTGAAAGCCTGGCTGCTATTGTTAAAGCCTAGCTGCTTTGAAAGCCTAGCTGCTGCTGTTGAAGCCTGGCTGCTGCTGTGAAAGCCTGGCTGCTATTGTTAAAGCCATGCTGCTGCTGTTTAAGCCTGGCTGCTGTTGAAGCCTGGCTGCTGCTGTGAAAGCCTGGCTGCTATTGTTAAAGCCATGCTGCTGCTTTTAAACACTCTCGGCTGTGAAAGCCTGGCTGCTGCTGCTAAAGCCTGGCGTCTGCTGTTATAACCTGTCTGCTGTGAAGACCTGTCTGCTGTTAAATACTGGCTGCTGCTGTTAAAGCTTGGCTGCTGTGAAAGCCTGGCTGCTATTGTCAAAGCCTAGCTTCTTTGAAAGCCTGGCTGCTGCTGTTGAAGCCTGGCTGCTGCTGTGAAAGCCTGGCTGCTATTGTTAAAGCCTGGCTGCTGCTGTTAAAGCCTGGCTGCTGCTGTTAAAGCCTGGCTGCTGCTGTGAAAGCCTGGTCACTGCTGTTAAAGCCTGGCTGCTTAAATGCTTGGCTGCTGTGAAAGCCTGGCTGCTGTGAAAGCCTGGCTGCTGCTGTGAAAGCCTTGTCGCCTCTGTTAAAGCCTGGCTGCTTCTGTTAAAGACTGGCTGCTTTGAAAGCTTAGCTGCTACTTTTAAGACCTGGCTGCTGTGAAAGCCTGGCTGCTGTTAAAAACTGGCTGCTGCTGTTAAAGCCTGGCTGCTGCTGTTAAAGCCTGGCTGCTGTTAAAGCCTGGCTGCTGCTGTTTAAAGCCTGGCTGCTGCTGTTAAAACCTGGCTGCTGTGAAAGCTTGGCTGCTGTTAAAGCCTGGCTACTGTGAAAGTCTGGCTGCTGCTGTTAAAGCCTGGCTGCTGCTCTTAAAGCCTGGATGCTTTTAAAGCCTGGCTGCTTAGAAAGCCTGGCTGCTTAGAAAGTCTGGCTGCTCTTAAAGCCTCGCTGCTGCTGTGAAGGCCTGGCTGCTGCTGTTAAAGCCTGGCTGCTGCTGTTAAAGCCTGGCTCCTGCTCTTAAAGCCTTGCTGCTGCTGTTAAAGCCTGGCTATTGTTAAAGCCTGGCTGCTGTTAAAGCCTGGCTGCTGCTGTTAAAGCCTGGCTGCTACTGTTAAAACCTTGCTGCTGCTGTTAAAGCCTGGCTCCTGCTCTTAAAGCCTTGCTGCTGCTGTTAAAGCCTGGCTATTGTTAAAGCCTGGCTGCTGTTAAAGCCTGGCTGCTGCTGTTAAAGCCTGGCTGCTACTGTTAAAACCTTGCTGCTGTGAACGCCTGGCTGCTGTCAAAGCCTGGCTGCTGCTGTTAAAGCCTGGCTGCTGTTAAAGCCTGGTTGCTGCTTTTTAAAGCCTGACTTCTGTTGTTAAAGCCTGGCTGCTACTATTAAAGCCTGGCTGCTGTAAAAGCCTGGCTGCTGTAAAAGCCTGGCTGCTGCTGTTAAAGCCTGGCTGCTGCTGTTAAAGCATGGCTGCTTTGAAAGCCTGGCTGCTGCTATTAAAGCCTGGCTACTCTGAAAGCCTGGCTACTCTGAAATCCTGGCTACTCTGAAAGCCTGGATTCTGTTGTGAAAGCCTGACTGCTGCTGTGAAAGCCTGGCTGCTGCTGTTAAAGCCTGGCTGCTACTGTTAAAGCCTGGCTGCTGCTGTTAAAACATGGCTGCTGTGAAATCCTGGCTTCTATTGTTAAAGCCTGGCTGCTGTTAAAGCCTGGCTGCTGCTGTTTAAGCCTGGCTGCTGTGAAAGCCTGGCTGCTATTGTTAAAGCCTAGCTGCTTTGAAAGCCTAGCTGCTGCTGTTGAAGCCTGGCTGCTGCTGTGAAAGCCTGGCTGCTATTGTTAAAGCCATGCTGCTGCTGTTTAAGCCTGGCTGCTGTTGAAGCCTGGCTGCTGCTGTGAAAGCCTGGCTGCTATTGTTAAAGCCATGCTGCTGCTTTTAAACACTCTCGGCTGTGAAACCCTGGCTGCTGCTGCTAAAGCCTGGCGTCTGCTGTTATAACCTGTCTGCTGTGAAGACCTGTCTGCTGTTAAATACTGGCTGCTGCTGTTAAAGCTTGGCTGCTGTGAAAGCCTGGCTGCTATTGTTAAAGCCTAGCTTCTTTGAAAGCCTGGCTGCTGCTGTTGAAGCCTGGCTGCTGCTGTGAAAGCCTGGCTGCTATTGTTAAAGCCTGGCTGCTGCTGTTAAAGCCTGGCTGCTGCTGTTAAAGCCTGGCTGCTGCTGTGAAAGCCTGGTCACTGCTGTTAAAGCCTGGCTGCTTAAATGCTTGGCTGCTGTGAAAGCCTGGCTGCTGCTGTTAAAGCCTTGCTGCTACTGTTAAAGCCTGGCTTCTGTGAACGCCTGGCTGCTGATAAAGCCTGGCTGCTGCTATTAAAACCTGGCTACTCTGAAAGCCTGGATGCTGCTGTGAAAGCCTGACTGCTGTGAAAGCCTGGCTGCAGCTGTTAAAGCTTGGCTGCTGCTTTTAAGGCCTGGCGGCTGTGAAAGCCTGGCTGCTGCAGCTGTTAAAGCCTGGCTGCTACTGTTTAAGCCTGGCTGATGTGAAAGCCTGGCTGCTATTGTTAAAGCCTAGCTGCTCTGAAAGCCTGCTGCTGCTATTAAAGCCTGGCTGCTTTGAAAGCATGGCTGCTGCTGTTAAAGCCTGGCTGCTTTGAAAGCCTAGCTGCTACTGTTAAAACCTTTCTGCTGTTAAAAACTGGCTGCTGCTGTAAAAAACCTAGCTGCTTTGAAAGCCTGGCTGCTGCTGTTAAAGCCTGGCTGCTGCTGTGAAAGCCTGAATGCTGCTGTTAAACCCTGGCTGCTGCTTATACAGCCTGGCTGCTGTGAAAGCCTGGCTGCTGCTGTTGAAGCCTGACTGCTGCTGTGAAAGCCTGGCTGCTGCTGTGAAAGCCTGGCTGCTATTGTTAAAGCCTGGCTGCTGCTGTTGAAGCCTGACCGCTGCTGTGAAAGCCTGGCTGCTGCTGTGAAAGCCTGGTCACTGCTGTTAAAGCCTGGCTGCTTAAATGCTTGGCTGCTGTGAAAGCTTGGCTGCTGCTGTTAAAGCCTTGCTGCTACTGTTAAAGCCTGGCTTCTGTGAACGCCTGGCTTCTGATAAAGCCTGGCTGCTGCTATTAAAACCTGGCTACTCTGAAAGCCTGGATGCTGCTGTGAAAGCCTGACTGCTGTGAAAGCCTGGCTGCAGCTGTTAAAGCCTGGCTGCTGCTTTTAAGGCCTGGCGGCTGTGAAAGCCTGGCTGCTGCAGCTGTTAAAGCCTGGCTGCTACTGTTTAAGCCTGGCTGATGTGAAAGCCTGGCTGCTATTGTTAAAGCCTAGCTGCTCTGAAAGCCTGCTGCTGCTATTAAAGCCTGGCTGCTTTGAAAGCATGGCTGCTGCTGTTAAAGCCTGGCTGCTTTGAAAGCCTGGCTGCTACTGTTAAAACCTTTCTGCTGTTAAAAACTGGCTGCTGCTGTAAAAAACCTAGCTGCTTTGAAAGCCTGGCTGCTGCTGTTAAAGCCTGGCTGCTGCTGTGAAAGCCTGAATGCTGCTGTTAAACCCTGGCTGCTGCTTATACAGCCTGGCTGCTGTGAAAGCCTGGCTGCTGCTGTTGAAGCCTGACCGCTGCTGTGAAAGCCTGGCTGCTGCTGTTAAAGCCTGGCTGCTGCTGTGAAAGCCTGGTCACTGCTGTTAAAGCCTGGCTGCTTAAATGCTTGGCTGCTGTGAAAGCCTGGCTGCTGCTGTTAAAGCCTTGCTGATACTGTTAAAACCTGGCTTCTGTGAACGCCTGGCTGCTGCTGTTAAAGCCTGGCTGCTCTGAAAGCCTGGATGCTGCTGTGAAAGCCTGACTGCTGTGAAAGCCTGACTGCTGTGAAAGCCTGGCTGCAGCTGTTAAAGCCTGGCTGCTGCTTTTAAGTCCTGGCGGCTGTGAAAGCCTGGCTGCTGCTGTTAAAGCCTGGCTGCTACTGTTTAAGCCTGGCTGCTGTGAAAGCCTGGCTGCTACTGTTAAAACCTTTCTGCTGTTAAAAACTGGCTGCTGCTGTAAAAAACCTGGCTGCTTTGAAAGCCTGGCTGCTGCTGTTAAAGCCTGGCTGCTGCTGTGAAAGCCTGAATGCTGCTGTTAAAGCCTGCCTGCTGCTTTTACAGCCTGGCTGCTGTGAAAGCCTGGCTGCTGCTGTTGAAGCCTGAATGCTGCTGTTAAAGCCTGGCTGCTTTGAAAGCCTGGTTGCTACTGTTAAAGCCTGGCTTCTACTATTAAAGCCTGGCTGCTATGAAAGCCTGGCTGCTGCTGTTAAAGCCTGGCTGCTGTGAAAGCCTGGCATCTGTAGCCCTTTTTCCATCAACGACATGATTCGCTTTAATTTGATGCGCATCAGAAGTTAGTGCGATACATGTGATGGAAAAACGGTTAAATCGCTAGAACGCCTGTTTTGTCGCATTAAATCAATTCGCTCGAAATAGGTGGTTCAGGGCTAAGTTGTATCGCTACAGAAGTGATGGAAAAGGTTAATGCGATTCAGACTAGCCACGCATGCGCAGATGGTATTGGTAAAGTGCGAGGATTCGAATGTTGTTGTTGAGCCGCTCAGCCGCCCCATTTCACCTATCCTGTCGGTATCAAAACTGCAGCAACAACTAGAAACAACAATGTCCGATGTTAAAAGAAACAACTGGTCGAGAGCAGAGACTCTGCTTTTTATAAACACAATTCGGGTGGTCCTGAAGCAGCATAATTAATTCTCCCCTCGCTCTCATCCTCCTTCTTAAATTTCTGACGGCTATTATAAGCTGACATAGCAGCACTAGCAGCATGTTTAGTCCTATCCTACGGTCCATAACTCTAAATAAGTAACTAGCCTAATAAATAAAACGAAAGCCGGTGGTGAAAAGGTACGTATAGCCTTGAAAGTTATAGCAACTGTTATAACAGGAGGTTGACAATAACAGCGCGAGCAATTAAATTCCCGCTACCGAGCATTCTAATTCGCTACAATTTGCCACTTTTGTAATGGAAAATCATCTGGTCGAGTCAGAATAATGCGCATCAGCACGTTCCGGTGATGTCATTTTATTTCGCTAGAATCGTCCTGTTTGATGGAAAACCAACCGAACGCATCTTGTATCGCAACAAAGTAATGCGATATAACTTTTAATTCGCTACAGAATCTGATGGAAAAAGGGCTTGTGAAAGCCTGGCTGCTGCTGTGAAAGCCTGGTCGCCTCTGTTAAAGCCTGGCTGCTTCTGTTAAAGACTGGCTGCTTTGAAAGCTTAGCTGCTACTGTTAAGACCTGGCTGCTGTGAACGCCTGGCTGCTGTTAAAAACTGGCTGCTGCTGTTAAAGCCTGGCTGCTGATAAAGCCTGGCTATTGCTGTTTAAAGCCTGGCTGCTGCTGTTAAAACCTGGCTGCTGTGAAAGCTTGGCTGCTGTTAAAGCCTTGCTACTGTGAAAGCCTGGCTGCTGCTGTTAAAGCCTAGCTGCTACTCTTAAAGCCTGGATGCTTTTAAAGCCTGGCTGCTTAGAAAGCCTGGTTGCTTAGAAAGCCTGGCTGCTGTTAAAGCCTCGCTGCTGCTGTTAAAGCCTGGCTGCTGTTAAAACCTGGCTGCTGCTTTTTAAAGCCTGACTTCTGCTGTTAAAGCCTGGCTGCTACTATTAAAGCCTGGCTGCTGTGAAAGCCTGGCCGCTGCTGTTAACGCCTGGCTGCTGTAAAAGCCTGGCTGCTGCTGTTAAAGCATGGCTGCTTTGAAAGCCTGGCTGCTGCTATTAAAGCCTGGCTACTCTGAAAGCCTGGCTACTCTGAAAGCCTGGCTACTCTGAAAGCCTGGATGCTGTTGTGAAAGCCTGACTGATGTGAAAGCCTGACTGCTGTGAAAGCCTAGCTGCTGCTGTTAAAGCCTGGCTGCTGCTGTTAAAGCCTGGCTGCTGCTGTTAAAGCCTGGCTGCTACTGTTAAAGCCTGGCTGCTGCTGTTAAAAAATGGCTGCTGTGAAATCCTGGCTTCTATTGTTAAAGCCAGGTTGCTGTTAAAGCCTGGCTGCTGCTGTTTAAGCCTGGCTGCTGTGAAAGCCTGGCTGCTATTGTTAAAGCCTGGCTGTGTCTGTTAAACACTCTCGGCTGTGAAAGCCTGGCTGCTGCTGCTAAAACCTGGCGTCTGCTGTTATAACCTTTCTGCTCTGAAGACCTGTCTGCTGTTAAATACTGGCTGCTGCTGTTGAAGCCTGGCTGCTGCTGTGAAAGCCTGGCTGCTATTGTTAAAGCCTGGCTGCTGCTGTTAAAGCCTGGCTGCTGTGAAAGCCTGGCTGCTGTGAAAGCCTGGCTGCTGATATTAAAGCCTGGCCGCTGCTGTGAAAGCCTGAATGCTGCTGTTAAAGCCTGGCTGCTGCTGTTAAAGCCTGGCTGCTGTGAAAGCCTGGCTGCTGATATTAAAGCCTGGCCGCTGCTGTGAAAGCCTGGCTGCTGTTAAAGCCTGGCTGCTGTGAAAGCTTGGCTATTGTTAAAGCCTGGCTGCTGTTAAAGCCTGGCTGCTGCTGTTAAAGTCTGGCTGCTGCTGTTAAAGCCTAGCTGCTACTCTTAAAGCCTGGATGCTTTTAAAGCCTGGCTGCTTAGAAAGCCTGGTTGCTTAGAAAGCCTGGCTGCTCTTAAAGCCTCGCTGCTGCTGTTAAAGCCTGGCTGCTGTTAAAACCTGGCTGCTGCTTTTTAAAGCCTGACTTCTGCTGTTAAAGCCTGGCTGCTACTATTAAAGCCTGGCTGCTGTGAAAGCCTGGCCGCTGCTGTTAACGCCTGGCTGCTGTAAAAGCCTGGCTGCTGCTGTTAAAGCATGGCTGCTTTGAAAGCCTGGCTGCTGCTATTAAAGCCTGGCTACTCTGAAAGCCTGGCTACTCTGAAAGCCTGGCTACTCTGAAAGCCTGGATGCTGTTGTGAAAGCCTGACTGATGTGAAAGCCTGACTGCTGTGAAAGCCTAGCTGCTGCTGTTAAAGCCTGGCTGCTGCTGTTAAAGCCTGGCTGCTGCTGTTAAAGCCTGGCTGCTACTGTTAAAGCCTGGCTGCTGCTGTTAAAAAATGGCTGCTGTGAAATCCTGGCTTCTATTGTTAAAGCCAGGTTGCTGTTAAAGCCTGGCTGCTGCTGTTTAAGCCTGGCTGCTGTGAAAGCCTGGCTGCTATTGTTAAAGCCTGGCTGTGTCTGTTAAACACTCTCGGCTGTGAAAGCCTGGCTGCTGCTGCTAAAACCTGGCGTCTGCTGTTATAACCTTTCTGCTCTGAAGACCTGTCTGCTGTTAAATACTGGCTGCTGCTGTTGAAGCCTGGCTGCTGCTGTGAAAGCCTGGCTGCTATTGTTAAAGCCTGGCTGCTGCTGTTAAAGCCTGGCTGCTGTGAAAGCCTGGCTGCTGTGAAAGCCTGGCTGCTGATATTAAAGCCTGGCCGCTGCTGTGAAAGCCTGAATGCTGCTGTTAAAGCCTGGCTGCTGCTGTTAAAGCCTGGCTGCTGTGAAAGCCTGGCTGCTGATATTAAAGCCTGGCCGCTGCTGTGAAAGCCTGGCTGCTGTTAAAGCCTGGCTGCTGTGAAAGCTTGGCTATTGTTAAAGCCTGGCTGCTGTTAAAGCCTGGCTGCTGCTGTTAAAGTCTGGCTGCTGTAAACGCCTGGCTGCTGTCAAAGCCTGGCTGCTGCTGTTAAAGCCTGGCTGCTGTTAAAACCTGGCTGCTGCTTTTTAAAGCCTGACTTCTGCTGTTAAAACCTGGCTGCTACTATTAAAGCCTGGCTGCTGTGAAAGCCTGGCCGCTGCTGTTAACGCCTGGCTGCTGTAAAAGCCTGGCTGCTGCTGTTAAAGCATGGCTGCTTTGAAAGCCTGGCTGCTGCTATTAAAGCCTGGCTACTCTGAAAGCCTGGCTACTCTGAAAGCCTGGCTACTCTGAAAGCCTGGCTACTCTGAAAGCCTGGATGCTGTTGTGAAAGCGTGACTGCTGTGAAAGCCTGACTGCTGTGAAAGCCTAGCTGCTGCTGTTAAAGCCTGGCTGCTGCTGTTAAAGCCTGGCTGCTACTGTTAAAGCCTGGCTGCTGCTGTTAAAAAATGGCTGCTGTGAAATCCTGGCTTCTATTGTTAAAGCCTGGCTGCTGTTAAAGCCTGGCTGCTGCTGTTTAAGCCTGGCTGCTGTGAAAGCCTGGCTGCTATTGTTAAAGCCTAGCTGCTTTGAAAGCCTGGCTGCTGCTGTTGAAGCCTGGCTGCTGCTGTGAAAGCCTGGCTGCTATTGTTAAAGCCTGGCTGTGTCTGTTAAACACTCTCGGCTGTGAAAGCCTGGCTGCTGCTGCTAAAGACTGGCGTCTGCTGTTATAACCTGTCTGCTCTGAAGACCTGTCTGCTGTTAAATACTGGCTGCTGCTGTTGAAGCCTGGCTGCTGCTGTGAAAGCCTGGCTGTTATTGTTAAAGCCTGGCTGCTGCTGTTAAACACTCTCGGCTGTGAATGCCTGGCTGCTGTTAAAGCCTGGCTGCTGCTGTTAAAGCCTGGCTGCTGTGAAAGCCTGGCTGCTGATATCAAAGCCTGGCCGCTGCTGTGAAAGCCTGAATGCTGCTGTTAAAGCCTGGCTGCTGCTGTTAAAGCCTGGCTGCTGTGAAAGCCTGGCTGCTGATATTAAAGCCTGGCCGCTGCTGTGAAAGCCTGAATGCTGCTGTTAAAGCCTGGCTCCTGTTAAAGCCTGGCTGGTGCTTTTACAGCCTGGCTGCTAATAAAGCCTGGCTGCTGCTGTTAAAGCTTTGCCGCTGCTATTAAAGCCTGGCTGCTGTGAAAGCCTGGCTGCTGCTATTAAAGCCTGGCTGCTGCTGTTAAAGCTTGGCTGCTTTGAAAGCCTGGCTGCTACTGTTAAAGCCTGGCTGCTACTGTTAAAACCTGGCTTCTGTGAACGCCTGGCTGCTGATAAAGCCTGGCTGCTGCTATTAAAGCCTGGCTGCTGCTGTTAAAGCTTGGCTGCTTTGAAAGCCTGGCTGCTACTGTTAAAGCCTGGCTGCTACTGTTAAAGCCTGGCTGCTACGGTTAAAACCTGGCTTCTGTGAAAGCCTGGCTGCTGATAAAGCCTGGCTGCTCTGATAGCCTGGATGCTGCTGTGAAAGCCTGACTGCTGTGAAAGCCTGGCTGCTGCTGTTAAAGCCTGGCTGCTGCTGTTAAAGCCTGGCTGCTACTGTTTAAGCCTGGCTGCTGTGAAAGCCTGGCTGCTATTGTTTAAAGCCTGGCTGCTGCTGTTATAACCTGGCTATTGTGAAAGCCTGGCTGCTGTTAAAGCCTGGCTGCTACTGTTAAAACCTGGCTGCTGTGAAAGCCTGGTTGCTGTGAAAGCCTGGCTGCTGCTGTTAAAGCCTCAATGCTGCTGTGAAAGCCTGGCTTCTTCTCTTAAAGGCTGGCTGCTCTGAAAGCCTGGATGCTGCTGTGAAAGCCTGACTGCTGTGAAAGTCTGGCTGCAGCTGTTAAAGCCTGGCTGCTGCTGTTTAAGCCTGGCTGCTGTGAAAGCCTGGCTGCTATTGTTAAAGCCTAGCTGCTTTGAAAGCCTGGCTGCTGCTGTTGAAGCCTGGCTGCTGCTGTGAAAGCCTGGCTGCTATTGTTAAAGCCTGGCTGTGTCTGTTAAACACTCTCGGCTGTGAAAGCCTGGCTGCTGCTGCTAAAGCCTGGCGTCTGCTGTTATAACCTGTCTGCTCTGAAGACCTGTCTGCTGTTAAATACTGGCTGCTGCTGTTGAAGCCTGGCTGCTGCTGTGAAAGCCTGGCTGCTATTGTTAAAGCCTGGCTGCTGCTGTTAAACACTCTCGGCTGTGAATGCCTGGCTGCTGTTAAAGCCTGGCTGCTGCTGTTAAAGCCTGGCTGCTGTGAAAGCCTGGCTGCTGATATTAAAGCCTGGCCGCTGCTGTGAAAGCCTGAATGCTGCTGTTAAAGCCTGGCTGCTGCTGTTAAAGCCTGGCTGCTGTGAAAGCCTGGCTGCTGATATTAAAGCCTGGCCGCTGCTGTGAAAGCCTGAATGCTGCTGTTAAAGCCTGGCTCCTGTTAAAGCCTGGCTGGTGCTTTTACAGCCTGGCTGCTAATAAAGCCTGGCTGCTGCTGTTAAAGCTTTGCCGCTGCTATTAAAGCCTGACTGCTGTGAAAGCCTGGCTGCTGCTATTAAAGCCTGGCTGCTGCTGTTAAAGCTTGGCTGCTTTGAAAGCCTGGCTGCTACTGTTAAAGCCTGGCTGCTACTGTTAAAACCTGGCTTCTGTGAACGCCTGGCTGCTGATAAAGCCTGGCTGCTGCTATTAAAGCCTGGCTGCTGCTGTTAAAGCTTGGCTGCTTTGAAAGCCTGGCTGCTACTGTTAAAGCCTGGCTGCTACTGTTAAAGCCTGGCTGCTACTGTTAAAGCCTGGCTGCTACTGTTAAAGCCTGGCTGCTACTGTTAAAGCCTGGCTACTACTGTTAAAGCCTGGCTGCTACGGTTAAAACCTGGCTTCTGTGAAAGCCTGGCTGCTGATAAAGCCTGGCTGCTCTGATAGCCTGGATGCTGCTGTGAAAGCCTGACTGCTGTGAAAGCCTGGCTGCTGCTGTTAAAGCCTGGCTGCTGCTGTGAAAGCCTGGCTGCTATTGTTTAAAGCCTGTCTGCTGCTGTTATAACCTGGCTATTGTGAAAGCCTGGCTGCTGTTAAAGCCTGGCTTCTGTGAAAGCTTGGCTGTTGCTGTTAAACCCTGGCTGCTACTGTTAAAACCTGGCTGCTGTGAAAGCCTGGTTGCTGTGAAAGCCTGGCTGCTGCTGTTAAAGCCTCAATGCTGCTGTGAAAGCCTGGCTTCTTCTCTTAAAGGCTGGCTGCTCTGAAAGCCTGGCTGCTGCTGTGAAAGCCTGACTGCTGTGAAAGTCTGGCGGCTGCTGTTAAAGCCTGGCTGCTGCTTTTAAGGCCTGGCGGCTGTGAAAGCCTGGCTGCTGCTGTTAAAGCCTGGCTGCTACTGTTTAAGCCTGGCTGCTGTGAAAGCCTGGCTGCTATTGTTAAAGCCTAGCTGCTCTGAAAGCCTGCTGCTGCTATTAAAGCCTGGCTGCTTTGAAAGCATGGCTGCTGCTGTTAAAGCCTGGCTGCTTTGAAAGCCTGGCTGCTACGGTTAAAACCTTTCTGCTGCTGTGAAAGCCTGAATGCTGCTGTTAAAGCCTGGCTGCTTTGAAAGCCTGGCTGCTGCTGTTAAAGCCTGGCTGCTGCTGTGAAAGCCTGAATGCTGCTGTTAAAGCCTGGCTGCTGCTTTTACAGCCTGGTTGCTGTGAAAGCCTGGCTGCTGCTGTTGAAGCCTGACCGCTGCTGTGAAAGCCTGGCTACTGCTGTTAAAGCCTGGCTGCTGCTGTGAAAGCCTTGTCACTGCTGTTAAAGCCTGGCTGCTTAAATGCTTGGCTGCTGTGAAAGCCTGGCTGCTGCTGTTAAAGCCTTGCTGATACTGTTAAAACCTGGCTTCTGTGAACGCCTGGCTGCTGCTGTTAAAGCCTGGCTGCTCTGAAAGCCTGGATGCTGCTGTGAAAGCCTGACTGCTGTGAAAGCCTGACTGCTGTGAAAGCCTGGCTGCAGCTGTTAAAGCCTGGCTGCTGCTTTTAAGGCCTGGCGGCTGTGAAAGCCTGGCTGCTGCTGTTAAAGCCTGGCTGCTACTGTTTAAGCCTGGCTGCTGTGAAAGCCTGGTTGCTACTGTTAAAACCTTTCTGCTGTCAAAAACTGGCTGCTGCTGTAAAAAACCTGGCTGCTTTGAAAGCCTGGCTGCTGCTGTTAAAGCCTGGCTGCTGCTGTGAAAGCCTGAATGCTGCTGTTAAAGCCTGCCTGCTGCTTTTACAGCCTGGCTGCTGTGAAAGCCTGGCTGCTGCTGTTGAAGCCTGAATGCTGCTGTTAAAGCCTGGCTGCTTTGAAAGCCTGGTTGCTACTGTTAAAGCCTGGCTTCTACTATTAAAGCCTGGCTGCTATGAAAGCCTGGCTGCTGCTGTTAAAGCCTGGCTGCTGTGAAAGCCTGGCATCTGTAGCCCTTTTTCCATCAACGACATGATTCGCTTTAATTTGATGCGCATCAGAAGTTAGTGCGATACATGTGATGGAAAAACGGTTAAATCGCTAGAACGCCTGTTTTGTCGCATTAAATCAATTCGCTCGAAATAGGTGGTTCAGGGCTAAGTTGTATCGCTACAGAAGTGATGGAAAAGGTTAATGCGATTCAGACTAGCCACACATGCGCAGATGGTATTGGTAAAGTGCGAGGATTCGAATGTTGTTGTTGAGCCGCTCAGCCGCCCCATTTCACCTATCCTGTCGGTATCAAAACTGCAGCAACAACTAGAAACAACAATGTCCGATGTTAAAAGAAACAACTGGTCGAGAGCAGAGACTCTGCTTTTTATAAACACAATTCGGGTGGTCCTGAAGCAGCATAATTAATTCTCCCCTCGCTCTCATCCTCCTTCTTAAATTTCTGACGGCTATTATAAGCTGACATAGCAGCACTAGCAGCATGTTTAGTCCTATCCTACGGTCCATAACTCTAAATAAGTAACTAGCCTAATAAATAAAACGAAAGCCGGTGGTGAAAAGGTACGTATAGCCTTGAAAGTTATAGCAACTGTTATAACAGGAGGCTGACAATAACAGCGCGAGCAATTAAATTCCCGCTACCGAGCATTCTAATTCGCTACAATTTGCCACTTTTGTAATGGAAAATCATCTGGTCGAGTCAGAATAATGCGCATCAGCACGTTCCGGTGATGTCATTTTATTTCGCTAGAATCGTCCTGTTTGATGGAAAACCAACCGAACGCATCTTGTATCGCAACAAAGTAATGCGATATAACTTTTAATTCGCTACAGAATCTGATGGAAAAAGGGCTTGTGAAAGCCTGGCTGCTGCTGTGAAAGCCTGGTCGCCTCTGTTAAAGCCTGGCTGCTTCTGTTAAAGACTGGCTGCTTTGAAAGCTTAGCTGCTACTGTTAAGACCTGGCTGCTGTGAACGCCTGGCTGCTGTTAAAAACTGGCTGCTGCTGTTAAAGCCTGGCTGCTGATAAAGCCTGGCAATTGCTGTTTAAAGCCTGGCTGCTGCTGTTAAAACCTGGCTGCTGTGAAAGCTTGGCTGCTGTTAAAGCCTGGCTACTGTGAAAGCCTGGCTGCTGCTGTTAAAGCCTAGCTGCTGCTTTTAAAGCCTGGCTGCTTAGAAAGCCTGGCTGCTCTTAAAGCCTCGCTGCTGCTGTTAAAGCCTGGCTGCTGTTAAAACCTGGCTGCTGCTTTTTAAAGCCTGACTTCTGCTGTTAAAGCCTGGCTGCTACTATTAAAGCCTGGCTGCTGTGAAAGCCTGGCCGCTGCTGTTAACGCCTGGCTGCTGTAAAAGCCTGGCTGCTGCTGTTAAAGCATGGCTGCTTTGAAAGCCTGGCTGCTGCTATTAAAGCCTGGCTACTCTGAAAGCCTGGCTACTCTGAAAGCCTGGCTACTCTGAAAGCCTGGATGCTGTTGTGAAAGCCTGACTGATGTGAAAGCCTGACTGCTGTGAAAGCCTAGCTGCTGCTGTTAAAGCCTGGCTGCTGCTGTTAAAGCCTGGCTGCTGCTGTTAAAGCCTGGCTGCTACCGTTAAAGCCTGGCTGCTGCTGTTAAAAAATGGCTGCTGTGAAATCCTGGCTTCTATTGTTAAAGCCAGGTTGCTGTTAAAGCCTGGCTGCTGCTGTTTAAGCCTGGCTGCTGTGAAAGCCTGGCTGCTATTGTTAAAGCCTGGCTGTGTCTGTTAAACACTCTCGGCTGTGAAAGCCTGGCTGCTGCTGCTAAAGCCTGGCGTCTGCTGTTATAACCTGTCTGCTCTGAAGACCTGTCTGCTGTTAAATACTGGCTGCTGCTGTTGAAGCCTGGCTGCTGCTGTGAAAGCCTGGCTGCTATTGTTAAAGCCTGGCTGCTGCTGTTAAACACTCTCGGCTGTGAATGCCTGGCTGCTGTTAAAGCCTGGCTGCTGCTGTTAAAGCCTGGCTGCTGTGAAAGCCTGGCTGCTGATATTAAAGCCTGGCCGCTGCTGTGAAAGCCTGAATGCTGCTGTTAAAGCCTGGCTGCTGCTGTTAAAGCCTGGCTGCTGTGAAAGCCTGGCTGCTGATATTAAAGCCTGGCCGCTGCTGTGAAAGCCTGGCTGCTGTTAAAGCCTGGCTGCTGTGAAAGCTTGGCTATTGTTAAAGCCTGGCTGCTGTTAAAGCCTGGCTGCTGCTGTTAAAGTCTGGCTGCTGTAAACGCCTGGCTGCTGTCAAAGCCTGGCTGCTGCTGTTAAAGCCTGGCTGCTGTTAAAACCTGGCTGCTGCTTTTTAAAGCCTGACTTCTGCTGTTAAAGCCTGGCTGCTACTATTAAAGCCTGGCTGCTGTGAAAGCCTGGCCGCTGCTGTTAACGCCTGGCTGCTGTAAAAGCCTGGCTGCTGCTGTTAAAGCATGGCTGCTTTGAAAGCCTGGCTGCTGCTATTAATGCCTGGCTACTCTGAAAGCCTGGCTACTCTGAAAGCCTGGCTACTCTGAAAGCCTGGCTACTCTGAAAGCCTGGATGCTGTTGTGAAAGCGTGACTGCTGTGAAAGCCTGACTGCTGTGAAAGCCTAGCTGCTGCTGTTAAAGCCTGGCTGCTGCTGTTAAAGCCTGGCTGCTACTGTTAAAGCCTGGCTGCTGCTGTTAAAAAATGGCTGCTGTGAAATCCTGGCTTCTATTGTTAAAGCCTGGCTGCTGTTAAAGCCTGGCTGCTGCTGTTTAAGCCTGGCTGCTGTGAAAGCCTGGCTGCTATTGTTAAAGCCTAGCTGCTTTGAAAGCCTGGCTGCTGCTGTTGAAGCCTGGCTGCTGCTGTGAAAGCCTGGCTGCTATTGTTAAAGCCTGGCTGTGTCTGTTAAACACTCTCGGCTGTGAAAGCCTGGCTGCTGCTGCTAAAGCCTGGCGTCTGCTGTTATAACCTGTCTGCTCTGAAGACCTGTCTGCTGTTAAATACTGGCTGCTGCTGTTGAAGCCTGGCTGCTGCTGTGAAAGCCTGGCTGCTATTGTTAAAGCCTGGCTGCTGCTGTTAAACACTCTCGGCTGTGAATGCCTGGCTGCTGTTAAAGCCTGGCTGCTGCTGTTAAAGCCTGGCTGCTGTGAAAGCCTGGCTGCTGATATTAAAGCCTGGCCGCTGCTGTGAAAGCCTGAATGCTGCTGTTAAAGCCTGGCTCCTGTTAAAGCCTGGCTGGTGCTTTTACAGCCTGGCTGCTAATAAAGCCTGGCTGCTGCTGTTAAAGCTTTGCCGCTGCTATTAAAGCCTGGCTGCTGTGAAAGCCTGGCTGCTGCTATTAAAGCCTGGCTGCTGCTGTTAAAGCTTGGCTGCTTTGAAAGCCTGGCTGCTACTGTTAAAGCCTGGCTGCTACTGTTAAAACCTGGCTTCTGTGAACGCCTGGCTGCTGATAAAGCCTGGCTGCTGCTATTAAAGCCTGGCTGCTGCTGTTAAAGCTTGGCTGCTTTGAAAGCCTGGCTGCTACTGTTAAAGCCTGGCTGCTACTGTTAAAGCCTGGCTGCTACGGTTAAAACCTGGCTTCTGTGAAAGCCTGGCTGCTGATAAAGCCTGGCTGCTCTGATAGCCTGGATGCTGCTGTGAAAGCCTGACTGCTGTGAAAGCCTGGCTGCTGCTGTTAAAGCCTGGCTGCTGCTGTTAAAGCCTGGCTGCTACTGTTTAAGCCTGGCTGCTGTGAAAGCCTGGCTGCTATTGTTTAAAGCCTGGCTGCTGCTGTTATAACCTGGCTATTGTGAAAGCCTGGCTGCTGTTAAAGCCTGGCTTCTGTGAAAGCTTGGCTGTTGCTGTTAAAGCCTGGCTGCTACTGTTAAAACCTGGCTGCTGTGAAAGCCTGGTTGCTGTGAAAGCCTGGCTGCTGCTGTTAAAGCCTCAATGCTGCTGTGAAAGCCTGGCTTCTTCTCTTAAAGGCTGGCTGCTCTGAAAGCCTGGATGCTGCTGTGAAAGCCTGACTGCTGTGAAAGTCTGGCTGCAGCTGTTAAAGCCTGGCTGCTGCTTTTAAGGCCTGGCGGCTGTGAAAGCCTGGCTGCTGCTGTTAAAGCCTGGCTGCTACTGTTTAAGCCTGGCTGCTGTGAAAGCCTGGCTGCTATTGTTAAAGCCTAGCTGCTCTGAAAGCCTGCTGCTGCTATTAAAGCCTGGCTGCTTTGAAAGCATGGCTGCTGCTGTTAAAGCCTGGCTGCTTTGAAAGCCTGGCTGCTACGGTTAAAACCTTTCTGCTGCTGTGAAAGCCTGAATGCTGCTGTTAAAACCTGGCTGCTTTGAAAGCCTGGCTGCTGCTGTTAAAGCCTGGCTGCTGCTGTGAAAGCCTGAATGCTGCTGTTAAAGCCTGGCTGCTGCTTTTACAGCCTGGCTGCTGTGAAAGCCTTGCTGCTGCTGTTGAAGCCTGACCGCTGCTGTGAAAGCCTGGCTACTGCTGTTAAAGCCTGGCTGCTGCTGTGAAAGCCTTGTCACTGCTGTTAAAGCCTGGCTGCTTAAATGCTTGGCTGCTGTGAAAGCCTGGCTGCTGCTGTTAAAGCCTTGCTGATACTGTTAAAACCTGGCTTCTGTGAACGCCTGGCTGCTGTTAAAGCCTGGCTGCTCTGAAAGCCTGGATACTGCTGTGAAAGCCTGACTGCTGTGAAAGCCTGGCTGCTGTGAAAGCCTGGCTGCAGCTGTTAAAGCCTGGCTGCTACTGTTTAAGCCTGGCTGCTGTGAAAGCCTGGCTGCTACTGTTAAAACCTTTCTGCTGTTAAAAACTGGCTGCTGCTGTAAAAAACCTGGCTTTGAAAGCCTGGCTGCTGCTGTTAAAGCCTGGCTGCTGCTGTGAAAGCCTGAATGCTGCTGTTAAAGCCTGCCTGCTGCTTTTACAGCCTGGATGCTGTGAAAGCCTGGCTGCTGCTGTTGAAGCCTGAATGCTGCTGTTAAAGCCTGGCTGCTTTGAAAGCCTGGTTGCTACTGTTAAAGCCTGGCTTCTACTATTAAAGCCTGGCTGCTATGAAAGCCTGGCTGTTGCTGTTAAAGCCTGGCTGCTGTGAAAGCCTGGCATCTGTGAAAGCCTGGCTGCTGCTGTGAAAGCCTGGTCGCCTCTGTTAAAGCCTGGCTGCTTCTGTTAAAGACTGGCTGCTTTGAAAGCTTAGCTGCTACTGTTAAGACCTGGCTGCTGTGAACGCCTGGCTGCTGTTAAAAACTGGCTGCTGCTGTTAAAGCCTGGCTGCTGATAAAGCCTGGCTATTGCTGTTTAAAGCCTGGCTGCTGCTGTTAAAACCTGGCTGCTGTGAAAGCTTGGCTGCTGTTAAAGCCTGGCTACTGTGAAAGCCTGGCTGCTGCTGTTAAAGCCTGGCTGCTGCTCTTAAAGCCTGGATGCTTTTAAAGCCTGGCTGCTTAGAAAGCCTGGTTGCTTAGAAAGCCTGGCTGCTCTTAAAGCCTCGCTGCTGCTGTGAAAGCCTGGCTGCTGCTGTTAAAGCCTGGCTCCTGTTCTTAAAGCCTCGCTGCTGCTGTTAAAGCCTGGCTATTGTTAAAGCCTGGCTGCTGTTAAAGCTTGGCTGCTTTGAAAGCCTGGTTGCTACTGTTAAAGCCTGGCTTCTACTGTTAAAGCCTGGCTGCTATGAAATCCTGGCCGCTGCTGTTAACGCCTGGCTGCTGTAAAAGCCTGGCTGCTGCTTAAAGCCTGGCTGCTGTGAAAGCCTGGCTGCTGCTGTGAAAGCCTGGTCGCCTCAGTTACAGCCTGGCTGCTTCTGTTAAAGAATTGCTGCTTTGAAAGCATAGCTGCTACTGTTAAGACCTGGCTAATGTGAACGCCTGGCTGCTGTTTAAAACTGGCTGCTGTTGTTAAAGCCTGGCTGCTGTTAAAGCCTGGCTGCTGCTGTTTAAAGCCTGGCTGCTGCTGTTAAAACCTGGCTGCTGTGAAAGCTTGGCTGCTGTTAAAGCCTGGCTACTGTGAAAGCTGGCTGTTGCTGTTAAAGCCTGGCTGCTTAGAAAGCCTGGCTGCTTAGAAAGCCTGGCTGCTCTTAAAGCCTCGTTGCTGCTGTGAAAGCCTGGCTGCTGCTGTTAAAGCCTGGCTCCTGCTCTTAAAGCCTCGCTGCTGCTGTTAAAGCCTGGCTGCTTACAAAGCCTGGCTGCTTTGAAAGCCTGGCTGCTACGGTTAAAACCTTTCTGCTGCTGTGAAAGCCTGAATGCTGCTGTTAAAACCTGGCTGCTTTGAAAGCCTGGCTGCTGCTGTTAAAGCCTGGCTGCTGCTGTGAAAGCCTGAATGCTGCTGTTAAAGCCTGGCTGCTGCTTTTACAGCCTGGCTGCTGTGAAAGCCTTGCTGCTGCTGTTGAAGCCTGACCGCTGCTGTGAAAGCCTGGCTACTGCTGTTAAAGCCTGGCTGCTGCTGTGAAAGCCTTGTCACTGCTGTTAAAGCCTGGCTGCTTAAATGCTTGGCTGCTGTGAAAGCCTGGCTGCTGCTGTTAAAGCCTTGCTGATACTGTTAAAACCTGGCTTCTGTGAACGCCTGGCTGCTGTTAAAGCCTGGCTGCTCTGAAAGCCTGGATACTGCTGTGAAAGCCTGACTGCTGTGAAAGCCTGGCTGCTGTGAAAGCCTGGCTGCAGCTGTTAAAGCCTGGCTGCTACTGTTTAAGCCTGGCTGCTGTGAAAGCCTGGCTGCTACTGTTAAAACCTTTCTGCTGTTAAAAACTGGCTGCTGCTGTAAAAAACCTGGCTTTGAAAGCCTGGCTGCTGCTGTTAAAGCCTGGCTGCTGCTGTGAAAGCCTGAATGCTGCTGTTAAAGCCTGCCTGCTGCTTTTACAGCCTGGCTGCTGTGAAAGCCTGGCTGCTGCTGTTGAAGCCTGAATGCTGCTGTTAAAGCCTGGCTGCTTTGAAAGCCTGGTTGCTACTGTTAAAGCCTGGCTTCTACTATTAAAGCCTGGCTGCTATGAAAGCCTGGCTGTTGCTGTTAAAGCCTGGCTGCTGTGAAAGCCTGGCATCTGTGAAAGCCTGGCTGCTGCTGTGAAAGCCTGGTCGCCTCTGTTAAAGCCTGGCTGCTTCTGTTAAAGACTGGCTGCTTTGAAAGCTTAGCTGCTACTGTTAAGACCTGGCTGCTGTGAACGCCTGGCTGCTGTTAAAAACTGGCTGCTGCTGTTAAAGCCTGGCTGCTGATAAAGCCTGGCTATTGCTGTTTAAAGCCTGGCTGCTGCTGTTAAAACCTGGCTGCTGTGAAAGCTTGGCTGCTGTTAAAGCCTGGCTACTGTGAAAGCCTGGCTGCTGCTGTTAAAGCCTGGCTGCTGCTCTTAAAGCCTGGATGCTTTTAAAGCCTGGCTGCTTAGAAAGCCTGGTTGCTTAGAAAGCCTGGCTGCTCTTAAAGCCTCGCTGCTGCTGTGAAAGCCTGGCTGCTGCTGTTAAAGCCTGGCTCCTGTTCTTAAAGCCTCGCTGCTGCTGTTAAAGCCTGGCTATTGTTAAAGCCTGGCTGCTGTTAAAGCTTGGCTGCTTTGAAAGCCTGGTTGCTACTGTTAAAGCCTGGCTTCTACTGTTAAAGCCTGGCTGCTATGAAATCCTGGCCGCTGCTGTTAACGCCTGGCTGCTGTAAAAGCCTGGCTGCTGCTTAAAGCCTGGCTGCTGTGAAAGCCTGGCTGCTGCTGTGAAAGCCTGGCTGCCTCAGTTACAGCCTGGCTGCTTCTGTTAAAGAATTGCTGCTTTGAAAGCATAGCTGCTACTGTTAAGACCTGGCTAATGTGAACGCCTGGCTGCTGTTTAAAACTGGCTGCTGTTGTTAAAGCCTGGCTGCTGTTAAAGCCTGGCTGCTGCTGTTTAAAGCCTGGCTGCTGCTGTTAAAACCTGGCTGCTGTGAAAGCTTGGCTGCTGTTAAAGCCTGGCTACTGTGAAAGCTGGCTGTTGCTGTTAAAGCCTGGCTGCTTAGAAAGCCTGGCTGCTTAGAAAGCCTGGCTGCTCTTAAAGCCTCGTTGCTGCTGTGAAAGCCTGGCTGCTGCTGTTAAAGCCTGGCTCCTGCTCTTAAAGCCTCGCTGCTGCTGTTAAAGCCTGGCTGCTTACAAAGCCTGGCTGCTTTGAAAGCCTGGCTGCTACGGTTAAAACCTTTCTGCTGCTGTGAAAGCCTGAATGCTGCTGTTAAAACCTGGCTGCTTTGAAAGCCTGGCTGCTGCTGTTAAAGCCTGGCTGCTGCTGTGAAAGCCTGAATGCTGCTGTTAAAGCCTGGCTGCTGCTTTTACAGCCTGGCTGCTGTGAAAGCCTTGCTGCTGCTGTTGAAGCCTGACCGCTGCTGTGAAAGCCTGGCTACTGCTGTTAAAGCCTGGCTGCTGCTGTGAAAGCCTTGTCACTGCTGTTAAAGCCTGGCTGCTTAAATGCTTGGCTGCTGTGAAAGCCTGGCTGCTGCTGTTAAAGCCTTGCTGATACTGTTAAAACCTGGCTTCTGTGAACGCCTGGCTGCTGCTGTTAAAGCCTGGCTGCTCTGAAAGCCTGGATACTGCTGTGAAAGCCTGACTGCTGTGAAAGCCTGGCTGCTGTGAAAGCCTGGCTGCAGCTGTTAAAGCCTGGCTGCTACTGTTTAAGCCTGGCTGCTGTGAAAGCCTGGCTGCTACTGTTAAAACCTTTCTGCTGTTAAAAACTGGCTGCTGCTGTAAAAAACCTGGCTTTGAAAGCCTGGCTGCTGCTGTTAAAGCCTGGCTGCTGCTGTGAAAGCCTGAATGCTGCTGTTAAAGCCTGCCTGCTGCTTTTACAGCCTGGCTGCTGTGAAAGCCTGGCTGCTGCTGTTGAAGCCTGAATGCTGCTGTTAAAGCCTGGCTGCTTTGAAAGCCTGGTTGCTACTGTTAAAGCCTGGCTTCTACTATTAAAGCCTGGCTGCTATGAAAGCCTGGCTGTTGCTGTTAAAGCCTGGCTGCTGTGAAAGCCTGGCATCTGTGAAAGCCTGGCTGCTGCTGTGAAAGCCTGGTCGCCTCTGTTAAAGCCTGGCTGCTTCTGTTAAAGACTGGCTGCTTTGAAAGCTTAGCTGCTACTGTTAAGACCTGGCTGCTGTGAACGCCTGGCTGCTGTTAAAAACTGGCTGCTGCTGTTAAAGCCTGGCTGCTGATAAAGCCTGGCTATTGCTGTTTAAAGCCTGGCTGCTGCTGTTAAAACCTGGCTGCTGTGAAAGCTTGGCTGCTGTTAAAGCCTGGCTACTGTGAAAGCCTGGCTGCTGCTGTTAAAGCCTGGCTGCTGCTCTTAAAGCCTGGATGCTTTTAAAGCCTGGCTGCTTAGAAAGCCTGGTTGCTTAGAAAGCCTGGCTGCTCTTAAAGCCTCGCTGCTGCTGTGAAAGCCTGGCTGCTGCTGTTAAAGCCTGGCTCCTGTTCTTAAAGCCTCGCTGCTGCTGTTAAAGCCTGGCTATTGTTAAAGCCTGGCTGCTGTTAAAGCTTGGCTGCTTTGAAAGCCTGGTTGCTACTGTTAAAGCCTGGCTTCTACTGTTAAAGCCTGGCTGCTATGAAATCCTGGCCGCTGCTGTTAACGCCTGGCTGCTGTAAAAGCCTGGCTGCTGCTTAAAGCCTGGCTGCTGTGAAAGCCTGGCTGCTGCTGTGAAAGCCTGGTCGCCTCTGTTAAAGCCTGGCTGCTTCTGTTAAAGAATTGCTGCTTTGAAAGCATAGCTGCTACTGTTAAGACCTGGCTAATGTGAACGCCTGGCTGCTGTTTAAAACTGGCTGCTGTTGTTAAAGCCTGGCTGCTGTTAAAGCCTGGCTGCTGCTGTTTAAAGCCTGGCTGCTGCTGTTAAAACCTGGCTGCTGCTGTTAAAACCTGGCTGCTGTGAAAGCTTGGCTGCTGTTAAAGCCTGGCTACTGTGAAAGCTGGCTGTTGCTGTTAAAGCCTGGCTGCTTAGAAAGCCTGGCTGCTTAGAAAGCCTGGCTGCTCTTAAAGCCTCTTTGCTGCTGTGAAAGCCTGGCTGCTGCTGTTAAAGCCTGGCTCCTGCTCTTAAAGCCTCGCTGCTGCTGTTAAAGCCTGGCTGCTTACAAAGCCTGGATGCTTAGAAAGCCTGGCTGCTCTTAAAGCCTCGCTGCTGCTGTGAAAGCCTGGCTGCTGCTGTTAAAGCCTGGCTCCTGCTCTTAAAGCCTCGCTGCTGCTGTTAAAGCCTTGCTATTGTTAAAGCCTGGCTGCTGTTAAAGCCTGGCTGCTTTGAAAGCCTGGTTGCTACTGTTAAAGCCTGGCTTCTACTGTTAAAGCCTGGCTGCTATGAAAGCCTGGCCGCTGCTGTTAACGCCTGGCTGCTGTAAAAGCCTGGCTGCTGCTTAAAGCCTGGCTGCTGTGAAAGCCTGGCTGCTGTGAAAGCCTGGCTGCTGCTGTGAAAGCCTGGTCGCCTCTGTTAAAGCCTGGCTGCTTCTGTTAAAGACTGGCTGCTTTGAAAGCATAGCTGCTACTGTTAAGACCTGGCTTCTGTTAAAGCCTGGCTGCTGTTAAAGCCTGGCTGCTGCTGTTTAAAGCCTGGCTGCTGCTGTTAAAGACTGGCTGCTTTGAAAGCATAGCTGCTACTGTTAAGACCTGGCTGCTGTGAAAGCTTGGCTGCTGTTAAAGCCTGGCTACTGTGAAAGCCTGGCTGCTGCTGTTAAAGCCTGGCTGCTGCTCTTAAAGCCTGGATGCTTTTAAAGTTGGCTGCTTAGAAAGCCTGGCTGCTTAGAAAGCCTGGCTGCTCTTAACCCTTGTGTGGTGTTCGGGTCTGTGGGACCCGTTTTCATTTTTTATTGATAGAAAAATGATACAATTAATTAATTTTTCAAACTCAGACTCACTGGCCTTGGCTCATTTTCTGTGAAGAACATATATCAGAATAAATTTTTAATGACCACACACCGTACACCCCCCCTACACATTTCTATTACATATAAGATGTTCGGGTCCACTGGACCCAGGGCTAAAAGAAGTGTGGAAATTGATGTTCTGTGTACCTACAATCTGTCCACCTCCTGTCTGGGCCTGCTGTTACTGTGTGTGTGTGTTTGCGTGTGCGTGTGTGCGTGCGTGTGAGTGACAGAGAGAGTTTCTGCACCTGCGGTTCCCACACAAGTTTGCAACATTTTTACAAAATTCAAGCATCAACACTCAACACATCAAGCATCTACTCTTGTTTACCCGCACATTTGACCCTCTGTCTTGCGGGAAACTTTATTTCCTCCCACTCTATCTGCTACAAATTGGAGGCGGGACACTATAAATATAGCTTTGCCAGTGTGGTTTCTAATCACAACCGATCAAGATGGCCAAAGGATCTCTGCGCAGAGGCATTTTAAGTAGGTTCCATGCATAAACCTCTTTAAATGACCTTGTTTGAGAAAGAAAAACAGGAATAGCCTTCTTTTGCGGAGTTAAGGCCAAAATGGTATTTTTGCTATAAAATGAATTCCTTCAGTCAAAACAAGTTCAGACTAATTTGTCCTTCATATCTATCAATTCTAAGTAGGTTCCATGCATTAACCTCTTTAAATGACCTTGTATGAGGAAGAAAAACAGAAATAGCCTTCTTTTACGGAGTTAAGGCCAAAATGGTATTTTTGATATAAAATGAAATCCTTCAGTCAAAACAAGTTCAAACTAATTTGTCCTTCATATATATCAATTCTAAGTAGGTTCCATGCATAAACCTCTTCAAATGACCTTGTATGAGAAAGAAAAACAGGAATAGCCTTCTTTTGCGGAGTTAAGGCCAAAATGGTATTTTTGCTATAAAATGAATTCCTTCCGTCAAAACAAGTTCAAACTAATTTGTCCTTCATATATATCCATTTTAGGTAGGTTCCATGCATAAACCTCTTTAAATGACCTTATTTGAGAAAGAAAAACAGGAATAGCCTTCTTTTGCGGAGTTAAGGCCAAAATGGTATTTTAGCTATAAAATGAATTCCTTCAGTCAAAACAAGTTCAAACTAATTTGTCATTCACATATATCAATTCTAAGTAGGTTCCATGCATAAACCTCTTTAAATGACCTTGTATGAGAAAGAAAAACAGGAATAGCTTTCTTTTGTGGAATTAAGATGAAATTCGGATTTTTGCTTATAAACACCAATTCGTTCAGTCAAAACAAGTTCAAACTCCTATGTCCTTCATATATATCCATTTTAAGTAGGTTCAATGCATAAACCTCTTTAAATGACCTTGTTTGAGTAAGAAAAACAGGAATAGCCTTCCTTTTGCAGAGTTAAGGCCAAAATGGTATTTTTGCTATAAAATGAAATCCTTCAGTCAAAACAAGTTCAAACTAATTTGTCCTTCATATATATCAATTCTAAGTAGGTTCCATGAATAAACCTCTTTAAATGACCTTGTTTGAGTAAGAAAAACAGGAATAGCCTTCCTTTTGCAGAGTTAAGGCCAAAATGGTATTTTTGCTATAAAATGAATTCCTTCATTCAAAACAAGTTCAAACTAATTTTTCCTTTATATATATCAATTCTAAGTAGGTTCCATGCATAAACCTCTTTAAATGACCTTGTTTGAGAAAGAAAAACAGGAATAGCCTTATTTTGCGGAATTAAGATGAATTTCGGATTTTTGCTTATAAACACATATTCCTTCAGTCAAAACAAGTTCAAACTAATTTATCCTTCACATATATCAATTCTAAGTAGGTTCCATGCATAAACCTCTTTAAATGACCTTGTTTGAGAAAGAAAAACAGGAATAGCCTTCTTTTGCGGAATTAAGATGAAATTCGGATTTTTGCTTATAAACACCAATTCCTTCAGTCAAAACAAGTTCAAACTCCTATGTCCTTCATATATATCAGTTCTAAGTAGGTTCCATGCATAAACCTCTTTAAATGACCTTGTATGAGAAAGAAAAACAGGAATAGCCTTCTTTTGCGGAGTTGACGAAATTCGGATTTTTGCTTATAAACACATATTCCTTCATTCAAAACAAGTTCAAACTAATTTTTCCTTTATATATATCAATTCTAAGTAGGTTCCATGCATAAAACTCTTTAAATGACCTTGTTTGAGAAAGAAAAAAAGGAATAGCCTTACTTTTGCGAGTTTAAGCCAAATTGGTATTTTTGCTATAAAATGAATTCCTTCAGTCAAAACAAGTTCAAACTAATTTGTCCTTCATATATATCAATTCTAAGTAGGTTCCATGAATAAACCTCTTTAAATGACCTTGTTTGAGTAAGAAAAACAGGAATAGCCTTCCTTTTGCAGAGTTAAGGCCAAAATGGTATTTTTGCTATAAAATGAATTCCTTCATTCAAAACAAGTTCAAACTAATTTTTCCTTTATATATATCAATTCTAAGTAGGTTCCATGCATAAACCTCTTTAAATGACCTTGTTTGAGAAAGAAAAACAGGAATAGCCTTCTTTTGCGGAATTAAGATGAAATTCGGATTTTTGCTTATAAACACCAATTCGTTCAGTCAAAACAAGTTCAAACTCCTATGTCCTTCATATATATCCATTTTAAGTAGGTTCAATGCATAAACCTCTTTAAATGACCTTGTTTGAGTAAGAAAAACAGGAATAGCCTTCCTTTTGCAGAGTTAAGGCCAAAATGGTATTTTTGCTATAAAATGAAATCCTTCAGTCAAAACAAGTTCAAACTAATTTGTCCTTCATATATATCAATTCTAAGTAGGTTCCATGAATAAACCTCTTTAAATGACCTTGTTTGAGTAAGAAAAACAGGAATAGCCTTCCTTTTGCAGAGTTAAGGCCAAAATGGTATTTTTGCTATAAAATGAATTCCTTCATTCAAAACAAGTTCAAACTAATTTTTCCTTTATATATATCAATTCTAAGTAGGTTCCATGCATAAACCTCTTTAAATGACCTTGTTTGAGAAAGAAAAACAGGAATAGCCTTATTTTGCGGAATTAAGATGAATTTCGGATTTTTGCTTATAAACACATATTCCTTCAGTCAAAACAAGTTCAAACTAATTTATCCTTCACATATATCAATTCTAAGTAGGTTCCATGCATAAACCTCTTTAAATGACCTTGTTTGAGAAAGAAAAACAGGAATAGCCTTCTTTTGCGGAATTAAGATGAAATTCGGATTTTTGCTTATAAACACCAATTCCTTCAGTCAAAACAAGTTCAAACTCCTATGTCCTTCATATATATCAGTTCTAAGTAGGTTCCATGCATAAACCTCTTTAAATGACCTTGTATGAGAAAGAAAAACAGGAATAGCCTTCTTTTGCGGAGTTGACGAAATTCGGATTTTTGCTTATAAACACATATTCCTTCATTCAAAACAAGTTCAAACTAATTTTTCCTTTATATATATCAATTCTAAGTAGGTTCCATGCATAAAACTCTTTAAATGACCTTGTTTGAGAAAGAAAAAAAGGAATAGCCTTACTTTTGCGAGTTTAAGCCAAATTGGTATTTTTGCTATAAAATGAATTCCTTCAGTCAAAACAAGTTCAAACTAATTTGTCCTTCATATATATCAATTCTAAGTAGGTTCCATGAATAAACCTCTTTAAATGACCTTGTTTGAGTAAGAAAAACAGGAATAGCCTTCCTTTTGCAGAGTTAAGGCCAAAATGGTATTTTTGCTATAAAATGAATTCCTTCATTCAAAACAAGTTCAAACTAATTTTTCCTTTATATATATCAATTCTAAGTAGGTTCCATGCATAAACCTCTTTAAATGACCTTGTTTGAGAAAGAAAAACAGGAATAGCCTTCTTTTGCGGAATTAAGATGAAATTCGGATTTTTGCTTATAAACACATATTCCTTCAGTCAAAACAAGTTCAAACTAATTTATCCTTCACATATATCAATTCTAAGTAGGTTCCATGCATAAACCTCTTTAAATGACCTTGTTTGAGAAAGAAAAACAGGAATAGCCTTCTTTTGCGGAATTAAGATGAAATTCGGATTTTTGCTTATAAACACCAATTCCTTCAGTCAAAACAAGTTCAAACTAATTTGTCCTTCATATATATCAATTCTAAGTAGGTTCCATGCATAAACCTCTTTAAATGACCTTGTATGAGAAAGAAAAACAGGAATAGCCTTCTTTTGCGGAGTTAAGGCCAAAATGGTATTTTTGCTATAAAATGAATTCCTTCAGTCAAAACAAGTTCAAACTAATTTGTCCTTCATATATATATCAATTCTAAGTAGGTTCCATGCATAAACCTCTTTAAATGACCTTGTATGAGAAAGAAAAACAGGAATAGCCTTCTTTTGCGGAGTTAAGACGAAATTTGGATTTTTGCTTATAAACACATATTCCTTCATTCAAAACAAGTTCAAACTAATTTTTCCTTTATATATATCAATTCTAAGTAGGTTCCATGCATAAACCTCTTTAAATGACCTTGTTTGAGAAAGAAAAACAGGAATAGCCTTACTTTTGCGGAGTTAAGGCCAAAATGGTATTTTTGCTATAAAATGAATTCCTTCAGTCAAAACAAGTTCAAACTATTTTGTCCTTCATATATATGAATTCTAAGTAGGTGCCATGCATAAACCTCTTTAAATGACCTTGTTTGAGAAAGAAAAACAGGAATAGCCTTACATTTGCGAGTTAAAGCCAAATTGGTATTTTTGCTATAAAATGAATTCCTTCATTCAAAACAAGTTCAAACTAATTTTTCCTTTATATATATCAATTCTAAGTAGGTTCCATGCATAAATCTCTTTAAATGACCTTGTTTGAGAAAGAAAAACAGGAATAGCCTTCTTTTGCGGAATTAAGATGAATTTCGGATTTTTGCTTATAAACACCAATTCCTTCAGTCAAAACAAGTTCAAACTAATTTGTCCTTCATATATATCAATTCTAAGTAGGTTCCATGCATAAACCTCTTTAAATGACCTTGTTTGAGAAAGAAAAACAGGAATAGCCTTACTTTTGCGAGTTAAAGCCAAATTGGTATTTTTGCTATAAAATGAATTCCTTCAGTCAAAACAAGTTCAAACTAATTTGTCCTTCATATATATCAATTCTAAGTAGGTTCCATGCATAAACCTCTTTAAATGACCTTGTTTGAGAAAGAAAAACAGGAATAGCCTTACTTTTGCGAGTTAAAGAAAAATTGGTATTTTTGCTATAAAATGAATTCCTTCAGTCAAAACAAGTTCAAACTAATTTGTCCTTCACATATATGAATTCTAAGTAGGTTCCATGCATAAACCTCTTTAAATGACCTTGTTTGAGAAAGAAAAACAGGAATAGCCTTCTTTTGCGGAGTTAAGTCCAAAATGGTATTTTTGCTATAAAATGAATTCCTTCAGTCAAAACAAGTTCAAACTAATTTGTCCTTCATATATCTCAACTCTAAGTAGGTTCCATGCATAAACCTCTTTAAATGACCTTGTATGAGAAAGAAAAACAGGAATAGCCTTCTTTTGCGGAATTAAGACGAAATTCGGATTTTTGCTTATAAACACCAATTCCTTCAGTCAAAACAAGTTCAAACTCCTATATCCTTCATATATATCCATTTTAAGTAGGTTCCATGCATAAACCTCTTTAAATGACCTTGTTTGAGAAAGCAAAACAGGAATAGCCTTACTTTTGCGAGTTAAAGCCAAATTGGTATTTTTTCTATAAAATGAATTCCTTCAGTCAAAACAAGTTCAAACTAATTTGTCCTTCATATATATCAATTCTAAGTAGGTTCCATGCATAGACCTCTTTAAATGACCTTCTTTGAGAAAGAAAAACAGGAATAGCCTTACTTTTGCGAGTTAAAGCCAAATTGGTATTTTTGCTATAAAATGAATTTCTTCAGTCAAAACAAGTTCAAACTAATTTTTCCTTCATATATATCAATTCTAAGTAGGTTCCATGCATAAACCTCTTTAAATGACCTTGTTTGAGAAAGCAAAACAGGAATAGCCTTACTTTTGCGAGTTAAAGCCAAATTGGTATTTTTTCTATAAAATGAATTCCTTCAGTCAAAACAAGTTCAAACTAATTTGTCCTTCATATATATTATTTCTAAGTAGGTTCCATGCATGAACCTCTTTAAATGACCTTGTTTGAGAAAGCAAAACAGGAATAGCTTTACTTTTGCGAGTTAAAGCCAAATTGGTATTTTTTCTATAAAATGAATTCCTTCAGTCAAAACAAGTTCAAACTAATTTGTCTTTCATATATATATCGATTCTAAGTAGGTTCCATGCATAAACCTCTTTAAATGACCTTGTTTGAGAAAGCAAAACAGGAATAGCCTTACTTTTGCGAGTTAAAGCCAAATTGGTATTTTTTCTATAAAATGAATTCCTTCAGTCAAAACAAGTTCAAACTAATTTGTCCTTCATATATATCAATTCTAAATAGGTTCCATGCATAAACCTCTTTAAATGACCTTGTTTGAGAAAGAAAAACAGGAATAGCCTTACTTTTGCGAGTTAAATCCAAATTGGTATTTTTGCTATAAAATGAAATCCTTCAGTCAAAACAAGTTCAAACTAATTTTTCCTTCATATATATCAATTCTAAGTAGGTTCCATGCATAAACCTCTTTAAATGACCTTGTTTGAGAAAGCAAAACAGGAATAGCCTTACTTTTGCGAGTTAAAGCCAAATTGGTATTTTTTCTATAAAATGAATTCCTTCAGTCAAAACAAGTTCAAACTAATTTGTCCTTCATATATATTATTTCTAAGTAGGTTCCATGCATGAACCTCTTTAAATGACCTTGTTTGAGAAAGCAAAACAGGAATAGCTTTACTTTTGCGAGTTAAAGCCAAATTGGTATTTTTTCTATAAAATGAATTCCTTCAGTCAAAACAAGTTCAAACTAATTTGTCTTTCATATATATATCGATTCTAAGTAGGTTCCATGCATAAACCTCTTTAAATGACCTTGTTTGAGAAAGCAAAACAGGAATAGCCTTACTTTTGCGAGTTAAAGCCAAATTGGTATTTTTTCTATAAAATGAATTCCTTCAGTCAAAACAAGTTCAAACTAATTTGTCCTTCATATATATCAATTCTAAATAGGTTCCATGCATAAACCTCTTTAAATGACCTTGTTTGAGAAAGAAAAACAGGAATAGCCTTACTTTTGCGAGTTAAATCCAAATTGGTATTTTTGCTATAAAATGAAATCCTTCAGTCAAAACAAGTTCAAACTAATTTTTCCTTCATATATATCAATTCTAAGTAGGTTCCATGCATAAACCTCTTTAAATGACCTTGTTTGAGAAAGCAAAACAGGAATAGCCTTACTTTTGCGAGTTAAAGCCAAATTGGTATTTTTTCTATAAAATGAATTCCTTCAGTCAAAACAAGTTCAAACTAATTTGTCCTTCATATATATTATTTCTAAGTAGGTTCCATGCATGAACCTCTTTAAATGACCTTGTTTGAGAAAGCAAAACAGGAATAGCTTTACTTTTGCGAGTTAAAGCCAAATTGGTATTTTTTCTATAAAATGAATTCCTTCAGTCAAAACAAGTTCAAACTAATTTGTCCTTCATATATATATCGATTCTAAGTAGGTTCCATGCATAAACCTCTTTAAATGACCATGTATGAGAAAGAAAAACAGGAATAGCCTTCTTTTGCGGAATTAAGACGAAATTCGGATTTTTGCTTATAAACACCAATTCCTTCAGTCAAAACAAGTTCAAACTAATTTGTCCTTCACATATATGAATTCTAAGTAGGTGCCATGCATAAACCTCTTTAAATGACCTTGTTTGAGAAAGCAAAACAGGAATAGCCTTACTTTTGCGAGTTAAAGCCAAATTGGTATTTTTGCTATAAAATGAATTTATTCAGTCAAAACAAGTTCAAACTAATTTTTCCTTCATATATATCAATTCTAAGTAGGTTCCATGCATAAACCTCTTTAAATGACCTTGTTTGAGAAAGCAAAACAGGAATAGCCTTCTTTTGCAAGTTAAATTCAAATTGGTATTTTTGCTATAAAATTAATTTCTTCAGTCAAAACAAGTTCAAACTAATTTTTCCTTCATATATATCAATTCTAAGTAGGTTCCATGCATAAACCTCTTTAAATGACCTTGTTTGAGAAAGCAAAACAGGAATAGCCTTACTTTTGCGAGTTAAAGCCAAATTGGCATTTTTGCTATAAAATGAATTTCTTCAGTCAAAACAAGTTAAAACTAATTTGTCCTTCATATATATATATCGATTCTAAGTAGGTTCCATGCAAAAACCTCTTTAAATGACCTTGTTTGAGAAAGAAAAACAGGAATAGCCTTCTTTTGCGGAGTTAAGGCCAAAATGGTATTTTTGCTATAAAATGAATTCCTTCAGTCAAAACAAGTTCAAACTAATTTGTCCTTCATATATATCAATTCTAAGTAGGTTCCATGCATAAACCTCTTTAAATGACCTTGTTTGAGAAAGAAAAATAGGAATAGCCTTACTTTTGCGAGTTAAAGCCAAATTGGTATTTTTGCTATAAAATGAATTCCTTCAGTCAAAACAAGTTCAAACTAATTTGTCCTTCATATATATCAATTCTAAGTAGGTTCCATGCAAAAACCTCTTTAAATGACCTTGTTTGAGAAAGAAAAACAGGAATAGCCTTACTTTTGCGAGTTAAAGCCAAATTGGTATTTTTGCTATAAAATGAATTCCTTCAGTCAAAACAAGTTCAAACTAATTTGTCCTTCATATATATAAATTCTAAGTAGGTTCCATGCATAAACCTCTTTAAATGACCTTGTTTGAGAAAGAAAAACAGGAATAGCCTTTTTTTTGCGAGTTAAAGCCAAATTGGTATTTTTGCTATAAAATGAATTCCTTCAGTCAAAACAAGTTCAAACTAATTTGTCCTTCATATATATCAATTCTAAGTAGGTTCCATGCATAAACCTCTTTAAATGACCTTGTATGAGAAAGAAAAACAGGAATAGCCTTCTTTTGCGGAATTAAGACGAAATTAGGATTTTTGCTTATAAACACCATTTTCTTCAGTCAAAACAAGTTCAAACTCCTATGTCCTTCATATATATCAATTCTAAGTAGGTTCCATGCATAAACCTCTTTAAATGACCTTGTTTGAGAAAGAAAAACAGGAATAGCCTTACTTTTGCGGAGTTAAGGCCAAAATGGTATTTTTGCTATAAAATGAATTCCTTCAGTCAAAACAAGTTCAAACTAATTTGTCCTTCATATATATCAATTCTAAGTAGGTTCCATGCATAAACCTCTTTAAATGACCTTGTTTGAGAAAGAAAAATAGGAATAGCCTTACTTTTGCGAGTTAAAGCCAAATTGGTATTTTTGCTATAAAATGAATTCCTTCAGTCAAAACAAGTTCAAACTAATTTGTCCTTCATATATATCAATTCTAAGTAGGTTCCATGCATAAACCTCTTTAAATGACCTTGTTTGAGAAAGAAAAACAGGAATAGCCTTTTTTTTGCGAGTTAAAGCCAAATTGGTATTTTTGCTATAAAATGAATTCCTTCAGTCAAAACAAGTTCAAACTAATTTGTCCTTCATATATATCAATTCTAAGTAGGTTCCATGCATAAACCTCTTTAAATGACCTTGTATGAGAAAGAAAAACAGGAATAGCCTTCTTTTGCGGAATTAAGACGAAATTAGGATTTTTGCTTATAAACACCATTTTCTTCAGTCAAAACAAGTTCAAACTCCTATGTCCTTCATATATATCAATTCTAAGTAGGTTCCATGCATAAACCTCTTTAAATGACCTTGTTTGAGAAAGAAAAACAGGAATAGCCTTACTTTTGCGAGTTAAAGCCAAATTGGTATTTTTTATATAAAATGAATTCCTTCAGTCAAAACAAGTTCAAACTAATTTGTCCTTCATATATAACAATTCTAAGTAGGTTCCATGCATAAACCTCTTTAAATGACCTTGTTTGAGAAAGAAAAACAGGAATAGCCTTACTTTTGCGAGTTAAAGCCAAATTGGTATTTTTTATATAAAATGAATTCCTTCAGTCAAAACAAGTTCAAACTAATTTGTCCTTCATATATAACAATTCTAAGTAGGTTCCATGCATAAACCTCTTTAAATGACCTTGTATGAGAAAGAAAAACAGGAATAGCCTTCTTTTGCGGAATTAAGACGAAATTCGGATTTTTTCTTATAAACACCAATTCCTTCAGTCAAAACAAGTTCAAACTCCTATGTCCTTCATATATATCCATTTTAAGTAGGTTCCATGCATAAACCTCTTTAAATGACCTTGTATGAGAAAGCAAAACAGGAATAGCCTTACTTTTGCGAGTTAAAGCCAAATTGGTATTTTTGCTATAAAATGAATTCCTTCAGTCAAAACAAGTTCAAACTAATTTGTCCTTCATATATATCAATTCTAAGTAGGTTCCATGCAAAAATCTCTTTAAATGACCTTGTTTGAGAAAGAAAAACAGGAATAGCCTTACTTTTGCGAGTTAAAGCCAAATTGGTATTTTTGCTATAAAATGAATTCCTTCAGTCAAAACAAGTTCAAACTAATTTGTCCTTCATATATATCAATTCTAAGTAGGTTCCATGCATAAACCTCTTTAAATGACCTTGTTTGAGAAAGAAAAACAGGAATAGCCTTTTTTTTGCGAGTTAAAGCCAAATTGGTATTTTTGCTATAAAATGAATTCCTTCAGTCAAAACAAGTTCAAACTAATTTGTCCTTCATATATATCAATTCTAAGTAGGTTCCATGCATAAACCTCTTTAAATGACCTTGTATGAGAAAGAAAAACAGGAATAGCCTTCTTTTGCGGAATTAAGACGAAATTAGGATTTTTGCTTATAAACACCATTTTCTTCAGTCAAAACAAGTTCAAACTCCTATGTCCTTCATATATATCAATTCTAAGTAGGTTCCATGCATAAACCTCTTTAAATGACCTTGTTTGAGAAAGAAAAACAGGAATAGCCTTACTTTTGCGAGTTAAAGCCAAATTGGTATTTTTTATATAAAATGAATTCCTTCAGTCAAAACAAGTTCAAACTAATTTGTCCTTCATATATAACAATTCTAAGTAGGTTCCATGCATAAACCTCTTTAAATGACCTTGTTTGAGAAAGAAAAACAGGAATAGCCTTACTTTTGCGAGTTAAAGCCAAATTGGTATTTTTTATATAAAATGAATTCCTTCAGTCAAAACAAGTTCAAACTAATTTGTCCTTCATATATAACAATTCTAAGTAGGTTCCATGCATAAACCTCTTTAAATGACCTTGTATGAGAAAGAAAAACAGGAATAGCCTTCTTTTGCGGAATTAAGACGAAATTCGGATTTTTTCTTATAAACACCAATTCCTTCAGTCAAAACAAGTTCAAACTCCTATGTCCTTCATATATATCCATTTTAAGTAGGTTCCATGCATAAACCTCTTTAAATGACCTTGTATGAGAAAGCAAAACAGGAATAGCCTTACTTTTGCGAGTTAAAGCCAAATTGGTATTTTTTCTATAAAATGAATTCCTTCAGTCAAAACAAGTTCAAACTAATTTGTACTTCATATATATCAATTCTAAGTAGGTTCCATGCATAGACCTCTTTAAATGACCTTGTTTGAGAAAGAAAAACAGGAATAGCCTTACTTTTGCGAGTTAAAGCCAAATTGGTATTTTTGCTATAAAATGAATTCCTTCAGTCAAAACAAGTTCAAACTAATTTGTCCTTCATATATATCAATTCTAAGTAGGTTCCATGAATAAACCTCTTTAAATGACCTTGTTTGAGAAAGAAAAACAGGAATAGCCTTACTTTTGCGAGTTAAAGCCAAATTGGTATTTTTGCTATAAAATGAATTCCTTCAGTCAAAACAAGTTCAAACTAATTTGTCCTTCACATATATGAATTCTAAGTAGGTGCCATGCATAAACCTCTTTAAATGACCTTGTTTGAGAAACAAAAACAGGAATAGCCTTACTTTTGAGAGTTAAAGCCAAATTGGTATTTTTGCTATAAAATGAATTTCTTCAGTCAAAACAAGTTCAAACTAATTTGTCCTTCATATATATCAATTCTAAGTAGGTTCCATGCATAAACCTCTTTAAATGACCTTGTTTGAGAAAGAAAAACAGGAATAGCCTTCTTTTGCGGAGTTAAGGCCAAAATGGTATTTTTGCTATAAAATGAATTCCTTCAGTCAAAACAAGTTCAAACTAATTTGTCCTTCATATATATCAATTCTAAGTAGGTTCCATGCATAAACCTCTTTAAATGACCTTGTATGAGAAAGAAAAACAGGAATAGCCTTCTTTTGCGGAATTAAGACGAAATTCGGATTTTTGCTTATAAACACCATTTTCTTCAGTCAAAACAAGTTCAAACTCCTATGTCCTTCATATATATCAATTCTAAGTAGGTTCCATGCATAAACCTCTTTAAATGACCTTGTATGAGAAAGAAAAACAGGAATAGCCTTCTTTTGCGGAGTTAAGACGAAATTTGGATTTTTGCTTATAAACACATATTCCTTCATTCAAAACAAGTTCAAACTAATTTTTCCTTTATATATATCAATTCTAAGTAGGTTCCATGCATAAACCTCTTTAAATGACCTTGTTTGAGAAAGAAAAACAGGAATAGCCTTACTTTTGCGAGTTAAAGCCAAATTGGTATTTTTGCTATAAAAGAATTCCTTCAGTCAAAACAAGTTCAAACTAATTTGTCCTTCATATATATCAATTCTAAGTAGTTTCCATGAATAAACCTCTTTAAAAGACCTTGTTTGAGTAAGAAAAACAGGAATAGCCTTCTTTTGCGGAATTAAGATGAATTTCGGATTTTTGCTTATAAACACCAATTCCTTCAGTCAAAACAAGTTCAAACTAATTTGTCCTTCATATATATCAATTCTAAGTAGGTTCCATGCATAAACCTCTTTAAATGACCTTGTTTGAGAAAGAAAAACAGGAATAGCCTTACTTTTGCGAGTTAAAGCCAAATTGGTATTTTTGCTATAAAATGAATTCCTTCAGTCAAAACAAGTTCAAACTAATTTGTCCTTCATATATATCAATTCTAAGTAGGTTCCATGCATAAACCTCTTTAAATGACCTTGTTTGAGAAAGAAAAACAGGAATAGCCTTACTTTTGCGAGTTAAAGAAAAATTGGTATTTTTGCTATAAAATGAATTCCTTCAGTCAAAACAAGTTCAAACTAATTTGTCCTTCACATATATGAATTCTAAGTAGGTTCCATGCATAAACCTCTTTAAATGACCTTGTTTGAGAAAGAAAAACAGGAATAGCCTTCTTTTGCGGAGTTAAGTCCAAAATGGTATTTTTGCTATAAAATGAATTCCTTCAGTCAAAACAAGTTCAAACTAATTTGTCCTTCATATATCTCAACTCTAAGTAGGTTCCATGCATAAACCTCTTTAAATGACCTTGTATGAGAAAGAAAAACAGGAATAGCCTTCTTTTGCGGAATTAAGACGAATTTCGGATTTTTGCTTATAAACACCAATTCCTTCAGTCAAAACAAGTTCAAACTCCTATGTCCTTCATATATATCCATTTTAAGTAGGTTCCATGCATAAACCTCTTTAAATGACCTTGTTTGAGAAAGCAAAACAGGAATAGCCTTACTTTTGCGAGTTAAAGCCAAATTGGTATTTTTTCTATAAAATGAATTCCTTCAGTCAAAACAAGTTCAAACTAATTTGTCCTTCATATATATCAATTCTAAATAGGTTCCATGCATAAACCTCTTTAAATGACCTTGTTTGAGAAAGAAAAACAGGAATAGCCTTACTTTTGCGAGTTAAATCCAAATTGGTATTTTTGCTATAAAATGAAATCCTTCAGTCAAAACAAGTTCAAACTAATTTTTCCTTCATATATATCAATTCTAAGTAGGTTCCATGCATAAACCTCTTTAAATGACCTTGTTTGAGAAAGCAAAACAGGAATAGCCTTACTTTTGCGAGTTAAAGCCAAATTGGTATTTTTTCTATAAAATGAATTCCTTCAGTCAAAACAAGTTCAAACTAATTTTTCCTTCATATATATCAATTCTAAATAGGTTCCATGCATAAACCTCTTTAAATGACCTTGTTTGAGAAAGAAAAACAGGATTAGCTTTACTTTTGCGAGTTAAATCCAAATTGGTATTTTTGCTATAAAATGAATTCCTTCAGTCAAAACAAGTTCAAACTAATTTGTCCTTCACATATATGAATTCTAAGTAGGTGCCATGCATAAACATCTTTAAATGACCTTGTTTGAGAAAGAAAAACAGGAATAGCCTTACTTTTGCGAGTTAAAGCCAAATTGGTATTTTTGCTATAAAATGAATTTCTTCAGTCAAAACAAGTTCAAACTAATTTTTCCTTCATATATATCAATTCTAAGTAGGTTCCATGCATAAACCTCTTTAAATGACCTTGTTTGAGAAAGCAAAACAGGAATAGCCTTACTTTTGCGAGTTAAAGCCAAATTGGTATTTTTTCTATAAAATGAATTCCTTCAGTCAAAACAAGTTCAAACTAATTTGTCCTTCATATATATATCGATTCTAAGTAGGTTCCATGCATAAACCTCTTTAAATGACCATGTATGAGAAAGAAAAACAGGAATAGCCTTCTTTTGCGGAATTAAGACGAAATTCGGATTTTTGCTTATAAACACCAATTCCTTCAGTCAAAACAAGTTCAAACTAATTTGTCCTTCACATATATGAATTCTAAGTAGGTTCCATGCATAAACCTCTTTAAATGACCATGTATGAGAAAGAAAAACAGGAATAGCCTTCTTTTGCGGAATTAAGACGAAATTCGGATTTTTGCTTATAAACACCAATTCCTTCAGTCAAAACAAGTTCAAACTAATTTGTCCTTCATATATAACAATTCTAAGTAGGTTCCATGCATAAACCTCTTTAAATGACCTTGTTTGAGAAAGAAAAACAGGAATAGCCTTACTTTTGCGAGTTAAAGCCAAATTGGTATTTTTGCTATAAAATGAATTTCTTCAGTCAAAACAAGTTCAAACTAATTTTTCCTTCATATATATCAATTCTAAGTAGGTTCCATGCATAAACCTCTTTAAATGACCTTGTTTGAGAAAGCAAAACAGGAATAGCCTTACTTTTGCGAGTTAAAGCCAAATTGGTATTTTTGCTATAAAATGAATTTATTCAGTCAAAACAAGTTCAAACTAATTTTTCCTTCATATATATCAATTCTAAGTAGGTTCCATGCATAAACCTCTTTAAATGACCTTGTTTGAGAAAGCAAAACAGGAATAGCCTTCTTTTGCAAGTTAAATTCAAATTGGTATTTTTGCTATAAAATGAATTTCTTCAGTCAAAACAAGTTCAAACTAATTTTTCCTTCATATATATCAATTCTAAGTAGGTTCCATGCATAAACTTCTTTAAATGACCTTGTTTGAGAAAGCAAAACAGGAATAGCCATACTTTTTAGAGTTAAAGCCAAATTGGTATTTTTGCTATAAAATGAATTTCTTCAGTCAAAACAAGTTCAAACTAATTTTTCCTTCATATATATCAATTCTAAGTAGGTTCCATGCATAAACCTCTTTAAATGACCTTGTTTGAGAAAGCAAAACAGGAATAGCCTTACTTTTGCGAGTTAAAGCCAAATTGGCATTTTTGCTATAAAATGAATTTCTTCAGTCAAAACAAGTTAAAACTAATTTGTCCTTCATATATATATATCGATTCTAAGTAGGTTCCATGCATAAACCTCTTTAAATGACCTTGTATGAGAAAGAACAACAGGAATAGCCTTCTTTTGATGAATTGAGACGAAATTCGGAGTTTTTGATTATAAACACCATTTCCTTCAGTCAAAACAAGTTCAAACTCCTATGTCCTTTATATATATCCATTTTAAGTAGGTTCCATGCATAAACCTCTTTAAATGACCTTGTTTGACAAAGAAAAACAGGAATAGCCTTCTTTTGCGGAGTTAAGGCCAAAATGGTATTTTTGCTATAAAATGAATTCCTTCAGTCAAAACAAGTTCAAACTAATTTGTCCTTCATATATATCAATTCTAAGTAGGTTCCATGCAAAAACCTCTTTAAATGACCTTGTTTGAGAAAGAAAAACAGGAATAGCCTTACTTTTGCGAGTTAAAGCCAAATTGGTATTTTTGCTATAAAATGAATTCCTTCAGTCAAAACAAGTTCAAACTAATTTGTCCTTCATATATATCAATTCTAAGTAGGTTCCATGCATAAACCTCTTTAAATGACCTTGTTTGAGAAAGAAAAACAGGAATAGCCTTTTTTTTGCGAGTTAAAGCCAAATTGGTATTTTTGCTATAAAATGAATTCCTTCAGTCAAAACAAGTTCAAACTAATTTGTCCTTCATATATATCAATTCTAAGTAGGTTCCATGCATAAACCTCTTTAAATGACCTTGTATGAGAAAGAAAAACAGGAATAGCCTTCTTTTGCGGAATTAAGACGAAATTAGGATTTTTGCTTATAAACACCATTTTCTTCAGTCAAAACAAGTTCAAACTCCTATGTCCTTCATATATATCAATTCTAAGTAGGTTCCATGCATAAACCTCTTTAAATGACCTTGTTTGAGAAAGAAAAACAGGAATAGCCTTACTTTTGCGGAGTTAAGGCCAAAATGGTATTTTTGCTATAAAATGAATTCCTTCAGTCAAAACAAGTTCAAACTAATTTGTCCTTCATATATATCAATTCTAAGTAGGTTCCATGCATAAACCTCTTTAAATGACCTTGTTTGAGAAAGAAAAATAGGAATAGCCTTACTTTTGCGAGTTAAAGCCAAATTGGTATTTTTGCTATAAAATGAATTCCTTCAGTCAAAACAAGTTCAAACTAATTTGTCCTTCATATATATCAATTCTAAGTAGGTTCCATGCAAAAACCTCTTTAAATGACCTTGTTTGAGAAAGAAAAACAGGAATAGCCTTACTTTTGCGAGTTAAAGCCAAATTGGTATTTTTTCTATAAAATGAATTCCTTCAGTCAAAACAAGTTCAAACTAATTTGTCCTTCATATATATCAATTCTAAGTAGGTTCCATGCATAAACCTCTTTAAATGACCTTGTTTGAGAAAGAAAAACAGGAATAGCCTTTTTTTTGCGAGTTAAAGCCAAATTGGTATTTTTGCTATAAAATGAATTCCTTCAGTCAAAACAAGTTCAAACTAATTTGTCCTTCATATATATCAATTCTAAGTAGGTTCCATGCATAAACCTCTTTAAATGACCTTGTATGAGAAAGAAAAACAGGAATAGCCTTCTTTTGCGGAATTAAGACGAAATTAGGATTTTTGCTTATAAACACCATTTTCTTCAGTCAAAACAAGTTCAAACTCCTATGTCCTTCATATATATCAATTCTAAGTAGGTTCCATGCATAAACCTCTTTAAATGACCTTGTTTGAGAAAGAAAAACAGGAATAGCCTTACTTTTGCGAGTTAAAGCCAAATTGGTATTTTTTATATAAAATGAATTCCTTCAGTCAAAACAAGTTCAAACTAATTTGTCCTTCATATATAACAATTCTAAGTAGGTTCCATGCATAAACCTCTTTAAATGACCTTGTTTGAGAAAGAAAAACAGGAATAGCCTTACTTTTGCGAGTTAAAGCCAAATTGGTATTTTTTATATAAAATGAATTCCTTCAGTCAAAACAAGTTCAAACTAATTTGTCCTTCATATATAACAATTCTAAGTAGGTTCCATGCATAAACCTCTTTAAATGACCTTGTATGAGAAAGAAAAACAGGAATAGCCTTCTTTTGCGGAATTAAGACGAAATTCGGATTTTTTCTTATAAACACCAATTCCTTCAGTCAAAACAAGTTCAAACTCCTATGTCCTTCATATATATCCATTTTAAGTAGGTTCCATGCATAAACCTCTTTAAATGACCTTGTATGAGAAAGCAAAACAGGAATAGCCTTACTTTTGCGAGTTAAAGCCAAATTGGTATTTTTTCTATAAAATGAATTCCTTCAGTCAAAACAAGTTCAAACTAATTTGTACTTCATATATATTAATTCTAAGTAGGTTCCATGCATAGACCTCTTTAAATGACCTTGTTTGAGAAAGAAAAACAGGAATAGCCTTACTTTTGCGAGTTAAAGCCAAATTGGTATTTTTGCTATAAAATGAATTCCTTCAGTCAAAACAAGTTCAAACTAATTTGTCCTTCATATATATCAATTCTAAGTAGGTTCCATGAATAAACCTCTTTAAATGACCTTGTTTGAGAAAGAAAAACAGGAATAGCCTTACTTTTGCGAGTTAAAGCCAAATTGGTATTTTTGCTATAAAATGAATTCCTTCAGTCAAAACAAGTTCAAACTAATTTGTCCTTCACATATATCAATTCTAAGTAGGTTCCATGCATAAACCTCTTTAAATGACCTTGTTTGAGAAACAAAAACAGGAATAGCCTTACTTTTGAGAGTTAAAGCCAAATTGGTATTTTTGCTATAAAATGAATTTCTTCAGTCAAAACAAGTTCAAACTAATTTGTCCTTCATATATATCAATTCTAAGTAGGTTCCATGCATAAACCTCTTTAAATGACCTTGTTTGAGAAAGAAAAACAGGAATAGCCTTCTTTTGCGGAGTTAAGGCCAAAATGGTATTTTTGCTATAAAATGAATTTCTTCAGTCAAAACAAGTTCAAACTAATTTGTCCTTCATATATATCAATTCTAAGTAGGTTCCATGCATAAACCTCTTTAAATGACCTTGTATGAGAAAGAAAAACAGGAATAGCCTTCTTTTGCAGAATTAAGACGAAATTCGGATTTTTGCTTATAAACACCATTTTCTTCAGTCAAAACAAGTTCAAACTCCTATGTCCTTCATATATATCAATTCTAAGTAGGTTCCATGCATAAACCTCTTTAAATGACCTTGTTTGAGAAAGAAAAACAGGAATAGCCTTACTTTTGCGAGTTAAAGCCAAATTGGTATTTTTGCTATAAAATGAATTCCTTCAGTCAAAACAAGTTCAAACTAATTTGTCCTTCACATATATCAATTCTAAGTAGGTTCCATGCATAAACCTCTTTAAATGACCTTGTTTGAGAAACAAAAACAGGAATAGCCTTACTTTTGAGAGTTAAAGCCAAATTGGTATTTTTGCTATAAAATGAATTTCTTCAGTCAAAACAAGTTCAAACTAATTTGTCCTTCATATATATCAATTCTAAGTAGGTTCCATGCATAAACCTCTTTAAATGACCTTGTTTGAGAAAGAAAAACAGGAATAGCCTTCTTTTGCGGAGTTAAGGCCAAAATGGTATTTTTGCTATAAAATGAATTTCTTCAGTCAAAACAAGTTCAAACTAATTTGTCCTTCATATATATCAATTCTAAGTAGGTTCCATGCATAAACCTCTTTAAATGACCTTGTATGAGAAAGAAAAACAGGAATAGCCTTCTTTTGCGGAATTAAGACGAAATTCGGATTTTTGCTTATAAACACCATTTTCTTCAGTCAAAACAAGTTCAAACTCCTATGTCCTTCATATATATCAATTCTAAGTAGGTTCCATGCATAAACCTCTTTAAATGACCTTGTATGAGAAAGAAAAACAGGAATAGCCTTCTTTTGCAGAATTAAGACGAAATTCGGATTTTTGCTTATAAACACCATTTTCTTCAGTCAAAACAAGTTCAAACTCCTATGTCCTTCATATATATCAATTCTAAGTAGGTTCCATGCATAAACCTCTTTAAATGACCTTGTTTGAGAAAGAAAAACAGGAATAGCCTTACTTTTGCGAGTTAAAGCCAAATTGGTATTTTTGCTATAAAATGAATTCCTTCAGTCAAAACAAGTTCAAACTAATTTGTCCTTCATATATAACAATTCTAAGTAGGTTCCATGCATAAACCTCTTTAAATGACCTTGTTTGAGAAAGAAAAACAGGAATAGCCATACTTTTGCGAGTTAAAGCCAAATTGGTATTTTTCCTATAAAATGAATTCCTTCAGTCAAAACAAGTTCAAACTAATTTGTCCTTCACATATATGAATTCTAAGTAGGTGCCATGCATAAACCTCTTTAAATGACCTTGTTTGAGAAAGAAAAACAGGAATAGCCTTCTTTTGCGGAGTTAAGGCCAAAATGGTATTTTTGCTATAAAATGAATTCCTTCAGTCAAAACAAGTTCAAACTAATATGTCCTTCATATATATCAATTCTAAGTAGGTTCCATGCATAAACCTCTTTAAATGACCTTGTTTGAGAAAGAAAAACAGGAATAGCCATACTTTTGCGAGTTAAAGCCAAATTGGTATTTTTGCTATAAAATGAATTTCTTCAGTCAAAACAAGTTCAAACTAATTTTTCCTTCATATATATCAATTCTAAGTAGGTTCCATGCATAAACCTCTTTAAATGACCTTGTATGAGAAAGAAAAACAGGAATAGCCTTATTTTGCGGAATTAAGACGAAATTCGGATTTTTGCTTATAAACACCAATTCCTTATGTCAAAACAAGTTCAAACTCCTATGTCCTTCATATATATCCATTTTAAGTAGGTTCCATGCATAAACCTCTTTAAATGACCTTGTTTGAGAAAGAAAAACAGGAATAGCCATACTTTTGCGAGTTAAAGCCAAATTGGTATTTTTGCTATAAAATGAATTCCTTCAGTCAAAACAAGTTCAAACTAATTTGTCCTTCTTATATATCAATTCTAAATAGGTTCCATGCATAAACCTCTTTAAATGACCTTGTTTGAGAAAGAAAAACAGGAATAGCCTTACTTTTGCGAGTTAAAGCCAAATTGGTATTTTTGCTATAAAATGAATTCCTTCAGTCAAAACAAGTTCAAACTAATTTGTCCTTCATATATATCAATTCTAAGTAGGTTCCATGCATAAACCTCTTTAAATGACCTTGTTTGAGAAAGAAAAACAGGAATAGCCTTACTTTTGCGAGTTAAAGCCAAATTGGTATTTTTGCTATAAAATGAATTCCTTCAGTCAAAACAAGTTCAAACTCCATTGTCCTTCATATATATCCATTTTAAGTAGGTTCCATGCATAAACCTCTTTAAATGACCTTGTTTGAGAAAGCAAAACAGGAATAGCCTTACTTTTGCGAGTCAAACCAAAATTGGTATTTTTTCTATAAAATGAATTCCTTCAGTCAAAACAAGTTCAAACTAATTTGTCCTTCATATATATATCGATTCTAAGTAGGTTCCATGCATAAACCTCTTTAAATGACCTTGTATGAGAAAGAAAAACAGGAATAGCCTTCTTTTGCGGAATTAAGACGAAATTCGGATTTTTGCTTATAAACACCAATTCCTTCAGTCAAAACAAGTTCAAACTCCTATGTCCTTCATATATATCCATTTTAAGTAGGTTCCATGCATAAACCTCTTTAAATGACCTTGTTTGAGAAAGAAAAACAGGAATAGCCTTACTTTTGCGAGTTAAAGCCAAATTGGTATTTTTGCTATAAAATGAATTCCTTCAGTCAAAACAAGTTCAAACTAATTTGTCCTTCATATATATCAATTCTAAGTAGGTTCCATGCATAAACCTCATTAAATGACCTTGTTTGAGAAAGAAAAATAGGAATAGCCTTACTTTTGCGAGTTAAAGCCAAATTGGTATTTTTGCTATAAAATGAATTCCTTCAGTCAAAACAAGTTCAAACTAATTTGTCCTTCATATATATCAATTCTAAGTAGGTTCCATGCAAAAACCTCTTTAAATGACCTTGTTTGAGAAAGAAAAACAGGAATAGCCTTACTTTTGTGAGTTAAAGCCAAATTGGTATTTTTGCTATAAAATGAATTCCTTCAGTCAAAACAAGTTCAAACTAATTTGTCCTTCACATATATGAATTCTAAGTAGGTGCCATGCATAAACCTCTTTAAATGACCTTGTTTGAGAAAGCAAAACAGGAATAGCCTTACTTTTGAGAGTTAAAGCCAAATTGGTATTTTTGCTATAAAATGAATTTCTTCAGTCAAAACAAGTTCAAACTAATTTGTCCTTCATATATATCAATTCTAAGTAGGTTCCATGCATAAACCTCTTTAAATGACCTTGTTTGAGAAAGAAAAACAGGAATAGCCTTCTTTTGCGGAGTTAAGGCCAAAATGGTATTTTTGCTATAAAATGAATTTCTTCAGTCAAAACAAGTTCAAACTAATTTGTCCTTCATATATATCAATTCTAAGTAGGTTCCATGCATAAACCTCTTTAAATGACCTTGTATGAGAAAGAAAAACAGGAATAGCCTTCTTTTGCAGAATTAAGACGAAATTCGGATTTTTGCTTATAAACACCATTTTCTTCAGTCAAAACAAGTTCAAACTCCTATGTCCTTCATATATATCAATTCTAAGTAGGTTCCATGCATAAACCTCTTTAAATGACCTTGTTTGAGAAAGAAAAACAGGAATAGCCTTACTTTTGCGAGTTAAAGCCAAATTGGTATTTTTGCTATAAAATGAATTCCTTCAGTCAAAACAAGTTCAAACTAATTTGTCCTTCACATATATCAATTCTAAGTAGGTTCCATGCATAAACCTCTTTAAATGACCTTGTTTGAGAAACAAAAACAGGAATAGCCTTACTTTTGAGAGTTAAAGCCAAATTGGTATTTTTGCTATAAAATGAATTTCTTCAGTCAAAACAAGTTCAAACTAATTTGTCCTTCATATATATCAATTCTAAGTAGGTTCCATGCATAAACCTCTTTAAATGACCTTGTTTGAGAAAGAAAAACAGGAATAGCCTTCTTTTGCGGAGTTAAGGCCAAAATGGTATTTTTGCTATAAAATGAATTTCTTCAGTCAAAACAAGTTCAAACTAATTTGTCCTTCATATATATCAATTCTAAGTAGGTTCCATGCATAAACCTCTTTAAATGACCTTGTATGAGAAAGAAAAACAGGAATAGCCTTCTTTTGCGGAATTAAGACGAAATTCGGATTTTTGCTTATAAACACCATTTTCTTCAGTCAAAACAAGTTCAAACTCCTATGTCCTTCATATATATCAATTCTAAGTAGGTTCCATGCATAAACCTCTTTAAATGACCTTGTATGAGAAAGAAAAACAGGAATAGCCTTCTTTTGCAGAATTAAGACGAAATTCGGATTTTTGCTTATAAACACCATTTTCTTCAGTCAAAACAAGTTCAAACTCCTATGTCCTTCATATATATCAATTCTAAGTAGGTTCCATGCATAAACCTCTTTAAATGACCTTGTTTGAGAAAGAAAAACAGGAATAGCCTTACTTTTGCGAGTTAAAGCCAAATTGGTATTTTTGCTATAAAATGAATTCCTTCAGTCAAAACAAGTTCAAACTAATTTGTCCTTCATATATAACAATTCTAAGTAGGTTCCATGCATAAACCTCTTTAAATGACCTTGTTTGAGAAAGAAAAACAGGAATAGCCATACTTTTGCGAGTTAAAGCCAAATTGGTATTTTTCCTATAAAATGAATTCCTTCAGTCAAAACAAGTTCAAACTAATTTGTCCTTCACATATATGAATTCTAAGTAGGTGCCATGCATAAACCTCTTTAAATGACCTTGTTTGAGAAAGAAAAACAGGAATAGCCTTCTTTTGCGGAGTTAAGGCCAAAATGGTATTTTTGCTATAAAATGAATTCCTTCAGTCAAAACAAGTTCAAACTAATATGTCCTTCATATATATCAATTCTAAGTAGGTTCCATGCATAAACCTCTTTAAATGACCTTGTTTGAGAAAGAAAAACAGGAATAGCCTTACTTTTGCGAGTTAAAGCCAAATTGGTATTTTTGCTATAAAATGAATTTCTTCAGTCAAAACAAGTTCAAACTAATTTTTCCTTCATATATATCAATTCTAAGTAGGTTCCATGCATAAACCTCTTTAAATGACCTTGTATGAGAAAGAAAAACAGGAATAGCCTTATTTTGCGGAATTAAGACGAAATTCGGATTTTTGCTTATAAACACCAATTCCTTATGTCAAAACAAGTTCAAACTCCTATGTCCTTCATATATATCCATTTTAAGTAGGTTCCATGCATAAACCTCTTTAAATGACCTTGTTTGAGAAAGAAAAACAGGAATAGCCATACTTTTGCGAGTTAAAGCCAAATTGGTATTTTTGCTATAAAATGAATTCCTTCAGTCAAAACAAGTTCAAACTAATTTGTCCTTCTTATATATCAATTCTAAATAGGTTCCATGCATAAACCTCTTTAAATGACCTTGTTTGAGAAAGAAAAACAGGAATAGCCTTACTTTTGCGAGTTAAAGCCAAATTGGTATTTTTGCTATAAAATGAATTCCTTCAGTCAAAACAAGTTCAAACTAATTTGTCCTTCATATATATCAATTCTAAGTAGGTTCCATGCATAAACCTCTTTAAATGACCTTGTTTGAGAAAGAAAAACAGGAATAGCCTTCTTTTGCGGAGTTAAGGCCAAAATGGTATTTTTGCTATAAAATGAATTCCTTCAGTCAAAACAAGTTCAAACTAATTTGTCCTTCATATATATCAATTCTAAGTAGGTTCCATGCATAAACCTCTTTACATGACCTTGTTTGAGAAAGAAAAACAGGAATAGCCTTCTTTTGCGGAATTAAGACGAAATTCGGATTTTTTCTTATAAACACTAATTCCTTCAGTCAAAACAAGTTCAAACTCCTATGTCCTTCATATATATCCATTTTAAGTAGGTTCCATGCATAAACCTCTTTAAATGACCTTGTTTGAGAAAGCAAAACAGGAATAGCCTTACTTTTGCGAGTTAAAGCCAAATTGGTATTTTTTCTATAAAATGAATTCCTTCAGTCAAAACAAGTTCAAACTAATTTGTCCTTCATATATATCAATTCTAAGTAGGTTCCATGCATAAACCTCTTTAAATGACCTTGTTTGAGAAAGAAAAACAGGAATAGCCTTCTTTTGCGGAGTTAAGGCCAAAATGGTATTTTTGCTATAAAATGAATTCCTTCAGTCAAAACAAGTTCAAACTAATTTGTCCTTCATATATCTCAATTCTAAGTAGGTTCCATGCATAAACCTCTTTAAATGACCTTGTATGAGAAAGAAAAACAGGAATAGCCTTCTTTTGCGGAATTAAGACGAAATTCGGATTTTTTCTTATAAACACTAATTCCTTCAGTCAAAACAAGTTCAAACTCCTATGTCCTTCATATATATCCATTTTAAGTAGGTTCCATGCATAAACCTCTTTAAATGACCTTGTTTGAGAAAGCAAAACAGGAATAGCCTTACTTTTGCGAGTTAAAGCCAAATTGGTATTTTTTCTATAAAATGAATTCCTTCAGTCAAAACAAGTTCAAACTGATTTGTCCTTCATATATATCAATTCTAAGTAGGTTCCATGCATAGACCTCTTTAAATGACCTTGTTTGAGAAAGAAAAACAGGAATAGCCTTACTTTTGCGAGTTAAAGCCAAATTGGTATTTTTGCTATAAAATGAATTCCTTCAGTCAAAACAAGTTCAAACTAATTTGTCCTTCACATATATGAATTCTAAGTAGGTGCCATGCATAAACCTCTTTAAATGACCTTGTTTGAGAAACAAAAACAGGAATAGCCTTACTTTTGAGAGTTAAAGCCAAATTGGTATTTTTGCTATAAAATGAATTTCTTCAGTCAAAACAAGTTCAAACTAATTTGTCCTTCATATATATCAATTCTAAGTAGGTTCCATGCATAAACCTCTTTAAATGACCTTGTTTGAGAAAGAAAAACAGGAATAGCCTTCTTTTGCGGAGTTAAGGCCAAAATGGTATTTTTGCTATAAAATGAATTCCTTCAGTCAAAACAAGTTCAAACTAATTTGTCCTTCATATATATCAATTCTAAGTAGGTTCCATGCATAAACCTCTTTAAATGACCTTGTATGAGAAAGAAAAACAGGAATAGCCTTCTTTTGCGGAATTAAGACGAAATTCGGATTTTTGCTTATAAACACCATTTTCTTCAGTCAAAACAAGTTCAAACTCCTATGTCCTTCATATATATCAATTCTAAGTAGGTTCCATGCATAAACCTCTTTAAATGACCTTGTATGAGAAAGAAAAACAGGAATAGCCTTCTTTTGCAGAATTAAGACGAAATTCGGATTTTTGCTTATAAACACCATTTTCTTCAGTCAAAACAAGTTCAAACTCCTATGTCCTTCATATATATCAATTCTAAGTAGGTTCCATGCATAAACCTCTTTAAATGACCTTGTTTGAGAAAGAAAAACAGGAATAGCCTTACTTTTGCGAGTTAAAGCCAAATTGGTATTTTTGCTATAAAATGAATTCCTTCAGTCAAAACAAGTTCAAACTAATTTGTCCTTCATATATAACAATTCTAAGTAGGTTCCATGCATAAACCTCTTTAAATGACCTTGTTTGAGAAAGAAAAACAGGAATAGCCATACTTTTGCGAGTTAAAGCCAAATTGGTATTTTTCCTATAAAATGAATTCCTTCAGTCAAAACAAGTTCAAACTAATTTGTCCTTCACATATATGAATTCTAAGTAGGTGCCATGCATAAACCTCTTTAAATGACCTTGTTTGAGAAAGAAAAACAGGAATAGCCTTACTTTTGCGAGTTAAAGCCAAATTGGTATTTTTGCTATAAAATGAATTTCTTCAGTCAAAACAAGTTCAAACTAATTTGTCCTTCATATATATCAATTCTAAGTAGGTTCCATGCATAAACCTCTTTAAATGACCTTGTTTGAGAAAGAAAAACAGGAATAGCCTTCTTTTGCGGAGTTAAGGCCAAAATGGTATTTTTGCTATAAAATGAATTCCTTCAGTCAAAACAAGTTCAAACTAATATGTCCTTCATATATATCAATTCTAAGTAGGTTCCATGCATAAACCTCTTTAAATGACCTTGTTTGAGAAAGAAAAACAGGAATAGCCATACTTTTGCGAGTTAAAGCCAAATTGGTATTTTTGCTATAAAATGAATTTCTTCAGTCAAAACAAGTTCAAACTAATTTTTCCTTCATATATATCAATTCTAAGTAGGTTCCATGCATAAACCTCTTTAAATGACCTTGTTTGAGAAAGCAAAACAGGAATAGCCTTACTTTTGCGAGTTAAAGCCAAATTGGTATTTTTTCTATAAAATGAATTCCTTCAGTCAAAACAAGTTCAAACTAATTTGTCCTTCATATATATCAATTCTAAGTAGGTTCCATGCATAAACCTCTTTAAATGACCTTGTTTGAGAAAGCAAAACAGGAATAGCCTTACTTTTGCGAGTTAAAGCCAAATTGGTATTTTTTCTATAAAATGAATTCCTTCAGTCAAAACAAGTTCAAACTAATTTGTCCTTCATATATATCAATTCTAAGTAGGTTCCATGCATAAACCTCTTTAAATGACCTTGTATGAGAAAGAAAAACAGGAATAGCCTTCTTTTGCGGAATTAAGACGAAATTCGGATTTTTGCTTATAAACACCAATTCCTTCAGTCAAAACAAGTTCAAACTCCTATGACCTTCATATATATTCATTTTAAGTAGGTTCCATGCATAAACCTCTTTAAATGACCTTGTTTGAGAAAGAAAAACAGGAATAGCCTTACTTTTGCGAGTTAAAGCCAAATTGGTATTTTTGCTATAAAATGAATTCCTTCAGTCAAAACAAGTTCAAACTAATTTGTCCTTCATATATATCAATTCTAAGTAGGTTCCATGCATAAACCTCTTTAAATGACCTTGTTTGAGAAAGAAAAACAGGAATAGCCATCTTTTGCGGAGTTAAGGCCAAAATGGTATTTTTGCTATAAAATGAATTCCTTCAGTCAAAACAAGTTCAAACTAATTTGTCCTTCATATATATATCGATTCTAAGTAGGTTCCATGCATAAACCTCTTTAAATGACCTTGTATGAGAAAGAAAAACAGGAATAGCCTTCTTTTGCGGAATTAAGACGAAATTCGGATTTTTGCTTATAAACACCAATTCCTTCAGTCAAAACAAGTTCAAACTCCTATGTCCTTCATATATATCCATTTTAAGTAGGTTCCATGCATAAACCTCTTTAAATGACCTTGTTTGAGAAAGAAAAACAGGAATAGCCATCTTTTGCGGAGTTAAGGCCAAAATGGTATTTTTGCTATAAAATGAATTCCTTCAGTCAAAACAAGTTCAAACTCCTATGTCCTTCATATATATCCATTTTAAGTAGGTTCCATGCATAAACCTCTTTAAATGACCTTGTATGAGAAAGCAAAACAGGAATAGCCTTACTTTTGCGAGTTAAACCAAAATTGGTATTTTTTCTATAAAATGAATTCCTTCAGTCAAAACAAGTTCAAACTAATTTGTCCTTTATATATATCAATTCTAAATAGGTTCCATGCATAAACCTCTTTAAATGACCTTGTTTGAGAAAGAAAAACAGGAATAGCCTTACTTTTGCGAGTTAAAGCCAAATTGGTATTTTTGCTATAAAATGAATTCCTTCAGTCAAAACAAGTTCAAACCAATTTGTCCTTCATATATATCAATTCTAGGTAGGTTCAATGCATAAACCTCTTTAAATGACCTTGTTTGAGAAAGAAAAACAGGAATAGCCTTACTTTTGCGAGTTAAAGCCAAATTGGTATTTTTCCTATAAAATGAATTCCTTCAGTCAAAACAAGTTCAAACTAATTTTTTATTCATATATATCAATTCTAAGTAGGTTCCATGCATAAACCTCTTTAAATGACCTTGTTTGAGAAAGAAAAACAGGAATAGCCTTCTTTTGCGGAATTAAGACGAAATTCGGATTTTTGCTATAAAATGAATTCCTTCAGTCAAAACAAGTTCAAACTAATTTGTCCTTCATATATATCAATTCTAAGTAGGTTCCATGCATAAACCTCTTTAAATGACCTTGTTTGAGAAAGAAAAACAGGAATAGCCTTACTTTTGCGAGTTAAAGCCAAATTGGTATTTTTCCTATAAAATGAATTCCTTCAGTCAAAACAAGTTCAAACTAATTTGTCCTTCATATATATCAATTCTAAGTAGGTTCCATGCATAAACCTCTTTAAATGACCTTGTTTGAGAAAGCAAAACAGGAATAGCCTTACTTTTGCGAGTTAAAGCCAAATTGTTATTTTTGCTATAAAATGAATTTCTTCAGTCAAAACAAGTTCAAACTAATTTTTCCTTCATATATATCAATTCTAAGTAGGTTCCATGCATAAACCTCTTTAAATGACCTTGTATGAGAAAGAAAAAGAGGAATAGCCTTATTTTGCGGAATTAAGACGAAATTCGGATTTTTGCTTATAAACACCAATTCCTTATGTCAAAACAAGTTCAAACTCCTATGTCCTTCATATATATCCATTTTAAGTAGGTTCCATGCATAAACCTCTTTAAATGACCTTGTTTGAGAAAGAAAAACAGGAATAGCCATACTTTTGCGAGTTAAAGCCAAATTGGTATTTTTGCTATAAAATGAATTCCTTCAGTCAAAACAAGTTCAAACTAATTTGTCCTTCATATATATCAATTCTAAATAGGTTCCATGCATAAACCTCTTTAAATGACCTTGTTTGAGAAAGAAAAACAGGAATAGCCTTACTTTTGCGAGTTAAAGCCAAATTGGTATTTTTGCTATAAAATGAATTCCTTCAGTCAAAACAAGTTCAAACTAATTTGTCCTTCATATATATCAATTCTAAGTAGGTTCCATGCATAAACCTCTTTAAATGACCTTGTTTGAGAAAGAAAAACAGGAATAGCCTTACTTTTGCGAGTTAAAGCCAAATTGGTATTTTTGCTATAAAATGAATTCCTTCAGTCAAAACAAGTTCAAACTCCATTGTCCTTCATATATATCCATTTTAAGTAGGTTCCATGCATAAACCTCTTTAAATGACCTTGTTTGAGAAAGCAAAACAGAAATAGCCTTACTTTTGCGAGTCAAACCAAAATTGGTATTTTTTCTATAAAATGAATTCCTTCAGTCAAAACAAGTTCAAACTAATTTGTCCTTTATATATATCAATTCTAAATAGGTTCCATGCATAAACCTCTTTAAATGACCTTGTATGAGAAAGCAAAACAGGAATAGCCTTACTTTTGCGAGTTATACCAAATTGGTATTTTTTCTATAAAATGAATTCCTTCAGTCAAAACAAGTTCAAACTAATTTGTCCTTCATATATATATCGATTCTAAGTAGGTTCCATGCATAAACCTCTTTAAATGACCTTGTATGAGAAAGAAAAACAGGAATAGCCTTCTTTTGCGGAATTAAGACGAAATTCGGATTTTTGCTTATAAACACCAATTCCTTCAGTCAAAACAAGTTCAAACTCCTATGTCCTTCATATATATCCATTTTAAGTAGGTTCCATGCATAAACCTCTTTAAATGACCTTGTTTGAGAAAGAAAAACAGGAATAGCCATCTTTTGCGGAGTTAAAGCCAAAATGGTATTTTTGCTATAAAATGAATTCCTTCAGTCAAAACAAGTTCAAACTCCTATGTCCTTCATATATATCCATTTTAAGTAGGTTCCATGCATAAACCTCTTTAAATGACCTTGTATGAGAAAGCAAAACAGGAATAGCCTTACTTTTGCGAGTTAAACCAAAATTGGTATTTTTTCTATAAAATGAATTCCTTCAGTCAAAACAAGTTCAAACTAATTTGTCCTTTATATATATCAATTCTAAATAGGTTCCATGCATAAACCTCTTTAAATGACCTTGTTTGAGAAAGAAAAACAGGAATAGCCTTACTTTTGCGAGTTAAAGCCAAATTGGTATTTTTGCTATAAAATGAATTCCTTCAGTCAAAACAAGTTCAAACCAATTTGTCCTTCATATATATCAATTCTAGGTAGGTTCAATGCATAAACCTCTTTAAATGACCTTGTTTGAGAAAGAAAAACAGGAATAGCCTTACTTTTGCGAGTTAAAGCCAAATTGGTATTTTTGCTATAAAATGAATTCCTTCAGTCAAAACAAGTTCAAACTAATTTGTCCTTCATATATATCAATTCTAAATAGGTTCCATGCATAAACCTCTTTAAATGACCTTGTTTGAGAAAGAAAAACAGGAATAGCCTTACTTTTGCGAGTTAAAGCCAAATTGGTATTTTTGCTATAAAATGAATTCCTTCAGTCAAAACAAGTTCAAACTAATTTGTCCTTCATATATATCAATTCTAAGTAGGTTCCATGCATAAACCTCTTTAAATGACCTTGTTTGAGAAAGAAAAACAGGAATAGCCTTACTTTTGCGAGTTAAAGCCAAATTGGTATTTTTGCTATAAAATGAATTCCTTCAGTCAAAACAAGTTCAAACTCCATTGTCCTTCATATATATCCATTTTAAGTAGGTTCCATGCATAAACCTCTTTAAATGACCTTGTTTGAGAAAGCAAAACAGAAATAGCCTTACTTTTGCGAGTCAAACCAAAATTGGTATTTTTTCTAAAAAATGAATTCCTTCAGTCAAAACAAGTTCAAACTAATTTGTCCTTTATATATATCAATTCTAAATAGGTTCCATGCATAAACCTCTTTAAATGACCTTGTTTGAGAAAGAAAAACAGGAATAGCCTTACTTTTGCGAGTTAAAGCCAAATTGGTATTTTTGCTATAAAATGAATTCCTTCAGTCAAAACAAGTTCAAACTAATTTGTCCTTCATATATATATCGATTCTAAGTAGGTTCCATGCATAAACCTCTTTAAATGACCTTGTATGAGAAAGAAAAACAGGAATAGCCTTCTTTTGCGGAATTAAGACGAAATTCGGATTTCTGCTTATAAACACCAATTCCTTCAGTCAAAACAAGTTCAAACTCCTATGTCCTTCATATATATCCATTTTAAGTAGGTTCCATGCATAAACCTCTTTAAATGACCTTGTTTGAGAAAGAAAAACAGGAATAGCCATCTTTTGCGGAGTTAAGGCCAAAATGGTATTTTTGCTATAAAATGAATTCCTTCAGTCAAAATAAGTTCAAACTCCTATGTCCTTCATATATATCCATTTTAAGTAGGTTCCATGCATAAACCTCTTTAAATGACCTTGTATGAGAAAGCAAAACAGGAATAGCCTTACTTTTGCGAGTTAAACCAAATTGGTATTTTTTCTATAAAATGAATTCCTTCAGTCAAAACAAGTTCAAACTAATTTGTCCTTCATATATATATCGATTCTAAGTAGGTTCCATGCATAAACCTCTTTAAATGACCTTGTATGAGAAAGAAAAACAGGAATAGCCTTCTTTTGCGGAATTAAGACGAAATTCGGATTTTTGCTTATAAACACGAATTCCTTCAGTCAAAACAAGTTCAAACTCCTATGTCCTTCATATATATCCATTTTAAGTAGGTTCCATGCATAAACCTCTTTAAATGACCTTGTTTGAGAAAGAAAAACAGGAATAGCCTTACTTTTGCGAGTTAAAGCCAAATTGGTATTTTTGCTATAAAATGAATTCCTTCAGTCAAAACAAGTTCAAACTAATTTGTCCTTCATATATATATCGATTCTAAGTAGGTTCCATGCATAAACCTCTTTAAATGACCTTGTATGAGAAAGAAAAACAGGAATAGCCTTCTTTTGCGGAATTAAGACGAAATTCGGATTTTTGCTTATAAACACCAATTCCTTCAGTCAAAACAAGTTCAAACTCCTATGTCCTTCATATATATCCATTTTAAGTAGGTTCCATGCATAAACCTCTTTAAATGACCTTGTTTGAGAAAGAAAAACAGGAATAGCCATCTTTTGCGGAGTTAAGGCCAAAATGGTATTTTTGCTATAAAATGAATTCCTTCAGTCAAAACAAGTTCAAACTCCTATGTCCTTCATATATATCCATTTTAAGTAGGTTCCATGCATAAACCTCTTTAAATGACCTTGTATGAGAAAGCAAAACAGGAATAGCCTTACTTTTGCGAGTTAAACCAAAATTGGTATTTTTTCTATAAAATGAATTCCTTCAGTCAAAACAAGTTCAAACTAATTTGTCCTTTATATATATCAATTCTAAATAGGTTCCATGCATAAACCTCTTTAAATGACCTTGTTTGAGAAAGAAAAACAGGAATAGCCTTACTTTTGCGAGTTAAAGCCAAATTGGTATTTTTGCTATAAAATGAATTCCTTCAGTCAAAACAAGTTCAAACCAATTTGTCCTTCATATATATCAATTCTAGGTAGGTTCAATGCATAAACCTCTTTAAATGACCTTGTTTGAGAAAGAAAAACAGGAATAGCCTTACTTTTGCGAGTTAAAGCCAAATTGGTATTTTTCCTATAAAATGAATTCCTTCAGTCAAAACAAGTTCAAACTAATTTTTTATTCATATATATCAATTCTAAGTAGGTTCCATGCATAAACCTCTTTAAATGACCTTGTTTGAGAAAGAAAAACAGGAATAGCCTTCTTTTGCGGAATTAAGACGAAATTCGGATTTTTGCTATAAAATGAATTCCTTCAGTCAAAACAAGTTCAAACTAATTTGTCCTTCATATATATCAATTCTAAGTAGGTTCCATGCATAAACCTCTTTAAATGACCTTGTTTGAGAAAGAAAAACAGGAATAGCCTTACTTTTGCGAGTTAAAGCCAAATTGGTATTTTTCCTATAAAATGAATTCCTTCAGTCAAAACAAGTTCAAACTAATTTGTCCTTCATATATATCAATTCTAAGTAGGTTCCATGCATAAACCTCTTTAAATGACCTTGTTTGAGAAAGCAAAACAGGAATAGCCTTACTTTTGCGAGTTAAAGCCAAATTGTTATTTTTGCTATAAAATGAATTTCTTCAGTCAAAACAAGTTCAAACTAATTTTTCCTTCATATATATCAATTCTAAGTAGGTTCCATGCATAAACCTCTTTAAATGACCTTGTATGAGAAAGAAAAACAGGAATAGCCTTATTTTGCGGAATTAAGACGAAATTCGGATTTTTGCTTATAAACACCAATTCCTTATGTCAAAACAAGTTCAAACTCCTATGTCCTTCATATATATCCATTTTAAGTAGGTTCCATGCATAAACCTCTTTAAATGACCTTGTTTGAGAAAGAAAAACAGGAATAGCCATACTTTTGCGAGTTAAAGCCAAATTGGTATTTTTGCTATAAAATGAATTCCTTCAGTCAAAACAAGTTCAAACTAATTTGTCCTTCATATATATCAATTCTAAATAGGTTCCATGCATAAACCTCTTTAAATGACCTTGTTTGAGAAAGAAAAACAGGAATAGCCTTACTTTTGCGAGTTAAAGCCAAATTGGTATTTTTGCTATAAAATGAATTCCTTCAGTCAAAACAAGTTCAAACTAATTTGTCCTTCATATATATCAATTCTAAGTAGGTTCCATGCATAAACCTCTTTAAATGACCTTGTTTGAGAAAGAAAAACAGGAATAGCCTTACTTTTGCGAGTTAAAGCCAAATTGGTATTTTTGCTATAAAATGAATTCCTTCAGTCAAAACAAGTTCAAACTCCATTGTCCTTCATATATATCCATTTTAAGTAGGTTCCATGCATAAACCTCTTTAAATGACCTTGTTTGAGAAAGCAAAACAGAAATAGCCTTACTTTTGCGAGTCAAACCAAAATTGGTATTTTTTCTATAAAATGAATTCCTTCAGTCAAAACAAGTTCAAACTAATTTGTCCTTTATATATATCAATTCTAAATAGGTTCCATGCATAAACCTCTTTAAATGACCTTGTTTGAGAAAGAAAAACAGGAATAGCCTTACTTTTGCGAGTTAAAGCCAAATTGGTATTTTTGCTATAAAATGAATTCCTTCAGTCAAAACAAGTTCAAACTAATTTGTCCTTCATATATATATCGATTCTAAGTAGGTTCCATGCATAAACCTCTTTAAATGACCTTGTATGAGAAAGAAAAACAGGAATAGCCTTCTTTTGCGGAATTAAGACGAAATTCGGATTTTTGCTTATAAACACCAATTCCTTCAGTCAAAACAAGTTCAAACTCCTATGTCCTTCATATATATCCATTTTAAGTAGGTTCCATGCATAAACCTCTTTAAATGACCTTGTTTGAGAAAGAAAAACAGGAATAGCCTTACTTTTGCGAGTTAAAGCCAAATTGGTATTTTTGCTATAAAATGAATTCCTTCAGTCAAAACAAGTTCAAACTAATTTGTCCTTCATATATATATCGATTCTAAGTAGGTTCCATGCATAAACCTCTTTAAATGACCTTGTATGAGAAAGAAAAACAGGAATAGCCTTCTTTTGCGGAATTAAGACGAAATTCGGATTTTTGCTTATAAACACCAATTCCTTCAGTCAAAACAAGTTCAAACTCCTATGTCCTTCATATATATCCATTTTAAGTAGGTTCCATGCATAAACCTCTTTAAATGACCTTGTTTGAGAAAGAAAAACAGGAATAGCCATCTTTTGCGGAGTTAAGGCCAAAATGGTATTTTTGCTATAAAATGAATTCCTTCAGTCAAAACAAGTTCAAACTCCTATGTCCTTCATATATATCCATTTTAAGTAGGTTCCATGCATAAACCTCTTTAAATGACCTTGTATGAGAAAGCAAAACAGGAATAGCCTTACTTTTGCGAGTTAAACCAAAATTGGTATTTTTTCTATAAAATGAATTCCTTCAGTCAAAACAAGTTCAAACTAATTTGTCCTTTATATATATCAATTCTAAATAGGTTCCATGCATAAACCTCTTTAAATGACCTTGTTTGAGAAAGAAAAACAGGAATAGCCTTACTTTTGCGAGTTAAAGCCAAATTGGTATTTTTGCTATAAAATGAATTCCTTCAGTCAAAACAAGTTCAAACCAATTTGTCCTTCATATATATCAATTCTAGGTAGGTTCAATGCATAAACCTCTTTAAATGACCTTGTTTGAGAAAGAAAAACAGGAATAGCCTTACTTTTGCGAGTTAAAGCCAAATTGGTATTTTTCCTATAAAATGAATTCCTTCAGTCAAAACAAGTTCAAACTAATTTTTTATTCATATATATCAATTCTAAGTAGGTTCCATGCATAAACCTCTTTAAATGACCTTGTTTGAGAAAGAAAAACAGGAATAGCCTTCTTTTGCGGAATTAAGACGAAATTCGGATTTTTGCTATAAAATGAATTCCTTCAGTCAAAACAAGTTCAAACTAATTTGTCCTTCATATATATCAATTCTAAGTAGGTTCCATGCATAAACCTCTTTAAATGACCTTGTTTGAGAAAGAAAAACAGGAATAGCCTTACTTTTGCGAGTTAAAGCCAAATTGGTATTTTTCCTATAAAATGAATTCCTTCAGTCAAAACAAGTTCAAACTAATGTGTCCTTCATATATATCAATTCTAAGTAGGTTCCATGCATAAACCTCTTTAAATGACCTTGTTTGAGAAAGCAAAACAGGAATAGCCTTACTTTTGCGAGTTAAAGCCAAATTGTTATTTTTGCTATAAAATGAATTTCTTCAGTCAAAACAAGTTCAAACTAATTTTTCCTTCATATATATCAATTCTAAGTAGGTTCCATGCATAAACCTCTTTAAATGACCTTGTATGAGAAAGAAAAACAGGAATAGCCTTATTTTGCGGAATTAAGACGAAATTCGGATTTTTGCTTATAAACACCAATTCCTTATGTCAAAACAAGTTCAAACTCCTATGTCCTTCATATATATCCATTTTAAGTAGGTTCCATGCATAAACCTCTTTAAATGACCTTGTTTGAGAAAGAAAAACAGGAATAGCCATACTTTTGCGAGTTAAAGCCAAATTGGTATTTTTGCTATAAAATGAATTCCTTCAGTCAAAACAAGTTCAAACTAATTTGTCCTTCATATATATCAATTCTAAATAGGTTCCATGCATAAACCTCTTTAAATGACCTTGTTTGAGAAAGAAAAACAGGAATAGCCTTACTTTTGCGAGTTAAAGCCAAATTGGTATTTTTGCTATAAAATGAATTCCTTCAGTCAAAACAAGTTCAAACTAATTTGTCCTTCATATATATCAATTCTAAGTAGGTTCCATGCATAAACCTCTTTAAATGACCTTGTTTGAGAAAGAAAAACAGGAATAGCCTTACTTTTGCGAGTTAAAGCCAAATTGGTATTTTTGCTATAAAATGAATTCCTTCAGTCAAAACAAGTTCAAACTCCATTGTCCTTCATATATATCCATTTTAAGTAGGTTCCATGCATAAACCTCTTTAAATGACCTTGTTTGAGAAAGCAAAACAGAAATAGCCTTACTTTTGCGAGTCAAACCAAAATTGGTATTTTTTCTATAAAATGAATTCCTTCAGTCAAAACAAGTTCAAACTAATTTGTCCTTTATATATATCAATTCTAAATAGGTTCCATGCATAAACCTCTTTAAATGACCTTGTTTGAGAAAGAAAAACAGGAATAGCCTTACTTTTGCGAGTTAAAGCCAAATTGGTATTTTTGCTATAAAATGAATTCCTTCAGTCAAAACAAGTTCAAACTAATTTGTCCTTCATATATATATCGATTCTAAGTAGGTTCCATGCATAAACCTCTTTAAATGACCTTGTATGAGAAAGAAAAACAGGAATAGCCTTCTTTTGCGGAATTAAGACGAAATTCGGATTTTTGCTTATAAACACCAATTCCTTCAGTCAAAACAAGTTCAAACTCCTATGTCCTTCATATATATCCATTTTAAGTAGGTTCCATGCATAAACCTCTTTAAATGACCTTGTTTGAGAAAGAAAAACAGGAATAGCCATCTTTTGCGGAGTTAAGGCCAAAATGGTATTTTTGCTATAAAATGAATTCCTTCAGTCAAAATAAGTTCAAACTCCTATGTCCTTCATATATATCCATTTTAAGTAGGTTCCATGCATAAACCTCTTTAAATGACCTTGTATGAGAAAGCAAAACAGGAATAGCCTTACTTTTGCGAGTTAAACCAAATTGGTATTTTTTCTATAAAATGAATTCCTTCAGTCAAAACAAGTTCAAACTAATTTGTCCTTCATATATATATCGATTCTAAGTAGGTTCCATGCATAAACCTCTTTAAATGACCTTGTATGAGAAAGAAAAACAGGAATAGCCTTCTTTTGCGGAATTAAGACGAAATTCGGATTTTTGCTTATAAACACCAATTCCTTCAGTCAAAACAAGTTCAAACTCCTATGTCCTTCATATATATCCATTTTAAGTAGGTTCCATGCATAAACCTCTTTAAATGACCTTGTTTGAGAAAGAAAAACAGGAATAGCCTTACTTTTGCGAGTTAAAGCCAAATTGGTATTTTTGCTATAAAATGAATTCCTTCAGTCAAAACAAGTTCACACTAATTTGTCCTTCATATATATCAATTCTAAGTAGGTTCCATGCATAAACCTCATTAAATGACCTTGTTTGAGAAAGAAAAACAGGAATAGCCTTACTTTTGCGAGTTAAAGCCAAATTGGTATTTTTTCTATAAAATGAATTCCTTCAGTCAAAACAAGTTCAAACTAATTTGTCCTTCATATATATATCGATTCTAAGTAGGTTCCATGCATAAACCTCTTTAAATGACCTTGTATGAGAAAGAAAAACAGGAATAGCCTTCTTTTGAGGAATTAAGACGAAATTCGGATTTTTGCTTATAAACACCAATTCCTTCAGTCAAAACAAGTTCAAACTCCTATGTCCTTCATATATATCCATTTTAAGTAGGTTCCATGCATAAACCTCTTTAAATGACCTTGTTTGAGAAAGAAAAACAGGAATAGCCTTACTTTTGCGAGTTAAAGCCAAATTGGTATTTTTGCTATAAAATGAATTCCTTCAGTCAAAACAATTTCAAACTAATTTGTCCTTCATATATATCAATTCTAAGTAGGTTCCATGCATAAACCTCTTTAAATGACCTTGTATGAGAAAGAAAAACAGGAATAGCCTTACTTTTGCGAGTTAAAGCCAAATTGGTATTTTTGCTATAAAATGAATTCCTTCAGTCAAAACAAGTTCAAACTAATTTGTCCTTCATATATATCAATTCTAAGTAGGTTCCATGCATAAACCTCATTAAATGACCTTGTTTGAGAAAGAAAAACAGGAATAGCCATCTTTTGCGGAGTTAAGGCCAAAATGGTATTTTTGCTATAAAATGAATTCCTTCAGTCAAAACAAGTTCAAACTCCTATGTCCTTCATATATATCCATTTTAAGTAGGTTCCATGCATAAACCTCTTTAAATGACCTTGTATGAGAAAGCAAAACAGGAATAGCCTTACTTTTGCGAGTTAAACCAAATTGGTATTTTTGCTATAAAATGAATTCCTTCAGTCAAAACAAGTTCAAACTCCTATGTCCTTCATATATATCCATTTTAAGTAGGTTCCATGCATAAACCTCTTTAAATGACCTTGTATGAGAAAGCAAAACAGGAATAGCCTTACTTTTGCGAGTTAAACCAAAATTGGTATTTTTTCTATAAAATGAATTCCTTCAGTCAAAACAAGTTCAAACTAATTTGTCCTTTATATATATCAATTCTAAATAGGTTCCATGCATAAACCTCTTTAAATGACCTTGTTTGAGAAAGAAAAACAGGAATAGCCTTACTTTTGCGAGTTAAAGCCAAATTGGTATTTTTGCTATAAAATGAATTCCTTCAGTCAAAACAAGTTCAAACCAATTTGTCCTTCATATATATCAATTCTAAGTAGGTTCAATGCATAAACCTCTTTAAATGACCTTGTTTGAGAAAGAAAAACAGGAATAGCCTTACTTTTGCGAGTTAAAGCCAAATTGGTATTTTTCCTATAAAATGAATTCCTTCAGTCAAAACAAGTTCAAACTAATTTTTTATTCATATATATCAATTCTAAGTAGGTTCCATGCATAAACCTCTTTAAATGACCTTGTTTGAGAAAGAAAAACAGGAATAGCCTTACTTTTGCGAGTTAAAGCCAAATTGGTAATTTTTCTATAAAATGAATTCCTTCAGTCAAAACAAGTTCAAACTAATTTGTCCTTCATATATAACAATTCTAAGTAGGTTCCATGCATAAACCTCTTTAAATGACCTTGTATGAGAAAGAAAAAAAGGAATAGCCTTCTTTTGCGGAATTAAGATGAAATTCGGATTTTTGCTTATAAACACCATTTTCTTCAGTCAAAACAAGTTCAAACTCCTATGTCCTTCATATATATCAATTCTAAGTAGGTTCCATGCATAAACCTCTTTAAATGACCTTGTTTGAGAAAGAAAAACAGGAATAGCCTTCTTTTGCGGAGTTAAGGCAAAAATGGTATTTTTGCTATAAAATGAATTCCTTCAGTCAAAACAAGTTCAAACTAATTTGTCCTTCATATATATATATCAATTCTAAGTAGGTTCCATGCATAAACCTCTTTAAATGACCTTGTATGAGAAAGAAAAACAGGAATAGCCTTACTTTTGCGAGTTAAAGCCAAATTGGTATTTTTGCTATAAAATGAATTCCTTCAGTCAAAACAAGTTCAAACTAATTTGTCCTTCATATATATCAATTCTAAGTAGGTTCCATGCATAAACCTCATTAAATGACCTTGTTTGAGAAAGAAAAACAGGAATAGCCATCTTTTGCGGAGTTAAGGCCAAAATGGTATTTTTGCTATAAAATGAATTCCTTCAGTCAAAACAAGTTCAAACTCCTATGTCCTTCATATATATCCATTTTAAGTAGGTTCCATGCATAAACCTCTTTAAATGACCTTGTATGAGAAAGCAAAACAGGAATAGCCTTACTTTTGCGAGTTAAACCAAATTGGTATTTTTGCTATAAAATGAATTCCTTCAGTCAAAACAAGTTCAAACTCCTATGTCCTTCATATATATCCATTTTAAGTAGGTTCCATGCATAAACCTCTTTAAATGACCTTGTATGAGAAAGCAAAACAGGAATAGCCTTACTTTTGCGAGTTAAACCAAAATTGGTATTTTTTCTATAAAATGAATTCCTTCAGTCAAAACAAGTTCAAACTAATTTGTCCTTTATATATATCAATTCTAAATAGGTTCCATGCATAAACCTCTTTAAATGACCTTGTTTGAGAAAGAAAAACAGGAATAGCCTTACTTTTGCGAGTTAAAGCCAAATTGGTATTTTTGCTATAAAATGAATTCCTTCAGTCAAAACAAGTTCAAACCAATTTGTCCTTCATATATATCAATTCTAAGTAGGTTCAATGCATAAACCTCTTTAAATGACCTTGTTTGAGAAAGAAAAACAGGAATAGCCTTACTTTTGCGAGTTAAAGCCAAATTGGTATTTTTCCTATAAAATGAATTCCTTCAGTCAAAACAAGTTCAAACTAATTTTTTATTCATATATATCAATTCTAAGTAGGTTCCATGCATAAACCTCTTTAAATGACCTTGTTTGAGAAAGAAAAACAGGAATAGCCTTACTTTTGCGAGTTAAAGCCAAATTGGTAATTTTTCTATAAAATGAATTCCTTCAGTCAAAACAAGTTCAAACTAATTTGTCCTTCATATATAACAATTCTAAGTAGGTTCCATGCATAAACCTCTTTAAATGACCTTGTATGAGAAAGAAAAAAAGGAATAGCCTTCTTTTGCGGAATTAAGATGAAATTCGGATTTTTGCTTATAAACACCATTTTCTTCAGTCAAAACAAGTTCAAACTCCTATGTCCTTCATATATATCAATTCTAAGTAGGTTCCATGCATAAACCTCTTTAAATGACCTTGTTTGAGAAAGAAAAACAGGAATAGCCTTCTTTTGCGGAGTTAAGGCAAAAATGGTATTTTTGCTATAAAATGAATTCCTTCAGTCAAAACAAGTTCAAACTAATTTGTCCTTCATATATATATATCGATTCTAAGTAGGTTCCATGCATAAACCTCTTTAAATGACCTTGTATGAGAAAGAAAAACAGGAATAGCCTTCTTTTGTGGAATTAAGACGAAATTCGGATTTTTGCTTATAAACACCAATTCCTTCAGTCAAAGCAAGTTCAAACTCCTATATCCTTCATATATATCCATTTTAAGTAGGTTCCATGCATAAACCTCTTTAGATGACCTTGTTTGAGAAAGAAAAACAGGAATAGCCTTACTTTTGCGAGTTAAAGCCAAATTGGTATTTTTGCTATAAAATGAATTCCTTCAGTCAAAACAAGTTCAAACTAATTTGTCCTTCATATATATCAATTCTAAGTAGGTTCCATGCATAAACCTCTTTAAATGACCTTGTTTGAGATTGAAAAACAGGAATAGCCTTACTTTTGCGAGTTAAAGCCAAATTGGTGTTTTTCCTATAAAATGAATTCCTTCAGTCAAAACAAGTTCAAACCAATTTGTCCTTCATATATATCAATTCAAAGTAGGTTCCATGCATAAACCTCTTTAAATGACCTTGTTTGAGAAAGAAAAACAGGAATAGCCTTACTTTTGCGAGTTAAAGCCAAATTGGTATTTTTGCTATAAAATGAATTCCTTCAGTCAAAACAAGTTCAAACTAATTTGTCCTTCATATATATAAATTCTAAGTAGGTTCCATGCATAAACCTCTTTAAATGACCATGTTTGAGAAAGAAAAACAGGAATAGCCTTACTTTTGCGAGTTAAAGCCAAATTGGTATTTTTGCTATAAAATGAATTCCTTCAGTCAAAACAAGTTCAAACTAATTTGTCCTTCATATATATCAATTCTAAGTAGGTTCCATGCATAAACCTCTTTAAATGACCTTGTTTGAGAAAGAAAAACAGGAATAGCCTTCTTTTGCGGAATTAAGACGAAATACGGATTTTTAATTATAAACACCATTTCCTTCAGTCAAAACAAGTTCAAACTCCTATGTCCTTCATATATATCAATTCTAAGTAGGTTCCATGCATAAACCTCTTTAAATGACCTTGTTTGAGAAAGAAAAACAGGAATAGCCATCTTTTGCGGATTTAAGGCCAAAATGGTATTTTTTCTATAAAATGAATTCCTTCAGTCAAAACAAGTTCAAACTCCTATGTCCTTCATATATATCCATTTTAAGTAGGTTCCATGCATAAACCTCTTTAAATGACCTTGTATGAGAAAGCAAAACAGGAATAGCCTTACTTTTGCGAGTTAAACCAAAATTGGTATTTTTTCTATAAATTGAATTCCTTCAGTCAAAACAAGTTCAAACTAATTTGTCCTTCACATATATGAATTCTAAGTAGGTTCCATGCATAAACCTCTTTAAACAGTAGCAGCCAGGCTTTAACAGCATCAGCCAGGCTTTAACAGCAGCAGCCAGGCTTTCACAGCACTCAGGCTTTCACAGCAGTCAGGCTTTCACAGCAGCATCCAGGCTTTCAGAGCAGCCAGGATTTTAATAGCAGCAGCAAGGCTTTATCAGCAGCCAGGCGTTCACAGAAGCCAGTTTTAACAGTAGCAGCCAGGCTTTAACAGTAGCAGCCAGGCTTTAACAGTAGCAGCCAGGCTTTCAAAGCAGCCAAGCTTTAACAGCAGCAGCCAGGCTTTAATAGCAGCAGCCAGCCTTTCACAGCAGCCAGGCTTTAATAGCAGCATTCAGGCTTTCACAGCAGCGGCCAGGCTTTATTAACAGCAAGGCTGTAAAAGCACCAGCCAGGCTATAACATCATTCAGGCTTTCACAGCAGCGGCCAGGCTTTATTAGCAGCCAGGCTTTAATATCAGCAGCCAGGCTTTCACAGCAGCCAGGCTTTCACAGCAGCCAGGCTTTAACAGAAGCAGCAAGGCTTTAACAGCAGCTAGGCGTTCACAGCCGAGAGTGTTTAACAGCAGCAGCCAGGCTTTAACAATAGCAGCCAGGCTTTCACAGCAGCAGCCAGGCTTCAACAGCAGCAGCCAGGCTTTCAAAGCAGCTAGGCTTTAACAATAGGAGCCAGGCTTTCACAGCAGCCAGGCTTAAACAGTATCATCCAGGCTTTAAAATCAGCAGCAAGGCTTTCACAGCAGAAGCCAGGCTTTCACAGCAGCCAGGCTTTCTAAGCAGCCAGGCTTTAACAGCAGCAGCCAGGCTTTCACAGCAGCCAGGGTTTCATAACAGCAGCCAGGTTTCAGAGCAGCCAGGCTTTAACAGCAGCAGACAGGCTTTAACAGCAGCAGCCAGGCTTTAACAGCAGCAGCCAGGCTTTCACAGCATTAGCTAGGCTTTAACAGCAGCAGCCAGGTTTTCCCAGCAGCCAGGCTTTAACAGTAACAGCCAGGCTTGAACATTAGCAGCCAGGCTTTCAAAGCAGCCAGGCTTTAGCCAGGCTTTAACCGCAGCCAGGTTTTTTACAGCAGCAGCCAGTTTTTAACAGCAGCCAGGCATTCACATCAGCCAGGTGTTAACAGTAGCAGCCAGGCTTTCAAAGCAGCCAGGCTTTAACAGCAGCAGCCAGGCTTTCAAAGCAGCCAGGCTTTAATAGCAGCAGCAGGCTTTCAAAGCAGCTAAGCTTTAACAATAGCAGCCAGGCTTAAACAGTAGCAGCCAGGCTTTAACAGCAGTAGCCAGACTTTCACAGCCGCCAGGCCTTAACAGCAGCAGCCAGGTTTTAACAGAAGCAGTCAGGCTTTCACAGCAGTCAGGCTTTCACAGCAGCATCCAGGCTTTCAGAGTAGCCAGGCTTTAATAGCAGCAGCCAGGCTTTATCAGCAGCCAGGCGTTCACAGAAGCCAGGTTTTAACAGTAGCAGCCAGGCTTTAACAGCAGCAGCCAGGCTTTCACAGCAGCCAGGCTTTCACAGCAGCAGCCAGGCTTTCACAGCAGCATTGATGCTTTAACAGCAGCAGCCAGGCTTTCACAGCAGCCAGGCGTTCACAGCAGCAAGGTTTTAACAGTAGCAGCCAGGCTTTAACAGCAACAGCCAGGCTTTCACAGCCGCACGGGCCTCAACAGCAGCAGCCAGGCTTTTACAGCAGCAGACAGGATTTCACAGCAGTCAGGCTTTCACAGCAGCATCAAGGCTTTCAGAGCAGCCAGGCTTTAATAGCAGCAGCCAGGTTTTACAGCAGCCAGATTTTTAAGCAGCCAGGCTTTAACAGCAGCGGCCAGGCTTTCACAGCAGCAGCCAGGCTTTAACAGCATTAGCGAGGCTTTCACAGCAGCAGTAAGGCTTTCAGAGCAGCCAGGTTTTAACAGCAGCAGCCAGGCTATCACAGCAGCTAGGCTTTAACAGCAGCAGCCAGGCTTTCACAGCAGCCAGGGGTTCACAGCAGCCAGGTTTTAACAGTAGCAGCCAGGCTTTAACAGCAGTAGCCAGGCTTTCACAGTAGCCAGGCTTTAACAGCAGCCAAACTTTCCCAGCAGCCAGGTTTTAACAGCAGAAGTCAGGCTTTAAAAAGCAGCAGCCAGGCTTTAACAGCAGCCAGGCTTTAACAGCAGCCAGGCGTTCACAGCAGCGAGGTTTTAACAGTAGCAGCCAGGCTTTAACAGCAGCAGCCAGGCTTTAAAAAGCAGCAGCCAGTTTTTAACAGCAGCCAGGCTTTGACAGCAGCCAGGCGTTCACAGCAGCGAGGTTTTAACAGTAGCAGCCAGGCTTTAACAGCAGCAGCCAGGCTTTAACAGCAGCCAGGCTTTAACAATAGCCAGGCATTAACAGCAGCAGCGAAGCTTTAAGAGCAGGAGCCAGGCTTTAACAGCAGCAGCCAGGCTTTCACAGCAGCAGCGAGGCTTTAAGAGCATCCAGGCTTTCTAAGCAGCCAGGCTTTCTAAGCAGCCAGGCTTTAAAAGCATCCAGGCTTTAAGAGCAGCAGCCAGGCTTTAAACAGCAGCAGCCAGGCTTTAACATTAGCCAGGCTTTAACAGCAGCAGCCAGTTTTTAACAGCAGCCAGGCGTTCACAGCAGCCAGGTCTTAACAGTAGCAGCTAAGCTTTCAAAGCAGCCAGGCTTTAACAGAGGCGACCAGGCTTTCACGGCAGCAGCCAGGCTTTCACAGCAGCCAGGCTTTCACAGCAGCCAGGCGTTAACAGCAGCGGCCAGGCTTTCATAGCAGCCAGGCTTCAACAGTAGAAGCCAGGCTTTAACAGTAGCAACCAGGCTTTCAAAGCAGCCAGGCTTTAACAGCAGCATTCAGGCTTTAATAGCAGCAGCCAGGCTTTCACAGCAGCCAGGCTTTAATAGCAACGGCCAGGCTTCAACAGCAGCAGCCAGGCTTTCACAGCAGCCAGGCTGTAAAAGCAGCAGCCAGGCTTTGACATCAGCATTCAGGCTTTCACAGCAGCAGCCAGGCTTTAACAGCAGCAGCCAGGCTTTCACAGCAGCAGCCAGGCTTTAACAGCAGCAGCCAGGCTTTCAAAGCAGCCAGGTTTTTTACAGCAGCAGCCAGTTTTTAACAGCAGAAAGGTTTTAACAGTAGCAGCAAGGCTTTCAAAGCAGCCAGGCTTTAACAGCAGCAGCCAGGCGTTCACAGCAGCAAGGTTTTAACAGTAGCAGCCAGGCTTTAACAGCAACAGCAAGGCTTTCACAGCCGCACGGGCCTCAACAGCAGCAGCCAGGCTTTTACAGCAGCAGACAGGATTTCACAGCAGTCAGGCTTTCACAGCAGCATCAAGGCTTTCAGAGCAGCCAGGCTTTAATTGCAGCAGCCAGGTTTTACAGCAGCCAGATTTTTAAGCAGCCAGGCTTTAACAGCAGCGGCCAGGCTTTCACAGCAGCAGCCAGGCTTTAACAGCATTAGCGAGGCTTTCACAGCAGCAGTAAGGCTTTCAGAGCAGCCAGGTTTTAACAGCAGCAGCCAGGCTATCACAGCAGCTAGGCTTTAACAGCAGCAGCCAGGCTTTCACAGCAGCCAGGGGTTCACAGCAGCCAGGTTTTAACAGTAGCAGCCAGGCTTTAACAGCAGTAGCCAGGCTTTCACAGTAGCCAGGCTTTAACAGCAGCCAAACTTTCACAGCAGCCAGGTTTTAACAGCAGAAGTCAGGCTTTAAAAAGCAGCAGCCAGGCTTTAACAGCAGCCAGGCTTTAACAGCAGCCAGGCGTTTCACAGCAGCGAGGTTTTAACAGTAGCAGCCAGGCTTTAACAGCAGCAGCCAGGCTTTAAAAAGCAGCAGCCAGGCTTTAACAGCAGCCAGGCTTTGACAGCAGCCAGGCGTTCACAGCAGCGAGGTTTTAACAGTAGCAGCCAGGCTTTAACAGCAGCAGCCAGGCTTTAACAGCAGCCAGGCTTTAACAATAGCCAGGCTTTAACAGCAGCAGCGAAGCTTTAAGAGCAGGAGCCAGGCTTTAACAGCAGCAGCCAGGCTTTCACAGCAGCAGCGAGGCTTTAAGAGCATCCAGGCTTTCTAAGCAGCCAGGCTTTCTAAGCAGCCAGGCTTTAAAAGCATCCAGGCTTTAAGAGCAGCAGCCAGGCTTTAAACAGCAGCAGCCAGGCTTTAACATTAGCCAGGCTTTAACAGCAGCAGCCAGTTTTTAACAGCAGCCAGGCGTTCACAGCAGCCAGGTCTTAACAGTAGCAGCTAAGCTTTCAAAGCAGCCAGGCTTTAACAGAGGCGACCAGGCTTTCACGGCAGCAGCCAGGCTTTCACAGCAGCCAGGCTTTCACAGCAGCCAGGCGTTAACAGCAGCGGCCAGGCTTTCATAGCAGCCAGGCTTCAACAGTAGAAGCCAGGCTTTAACAGTAGCAACCAGGCTTTCAAAGCAGCCAGGGTTTAACAGAAGCAGTCAGGCTTTCACAGCAGTCAGGCTTTCACAGCAGCATCCAGGCTTTCAGAGTAGCCAGGCTTTAATAGCAGCAGCCAGGCTTTATCAGCAGCCAGGCGTTCACAGAAGCCAGGTTTTAACAGTAGCAGCCAGGCTTTAACAGCAGCAGCCAGGCTTTCACAGCAGCCAGGCTTTTAAGCAGCCAGGCTTTCACAGCAGCGGCCAGGCTTTCACAGCAGCAGCCAGGCTTTCACAGCAGCATTGATGCTTTAACAGCAGCAGCCAGGCTTTCACAGAAGCCAGGCGTTCACAGCAGCAAGGTTTTAACAGTAGCAGCCAGGCTTTAACAGCAACAGCCAGGCTTTCACAGTAGCCAGGCTTTAACAGCAGTTAAGCTTTCACAGCAGCCAGGTTTTAACAGCAGCAGCCAGGCTTTAAACAGTAGCAGCAAGGCTTTAACAGCAGCCAGCTTTAACAGCAGAAGCCAGGCGTTCACAGCAGCCAGGTTTTAACCGTAGCAGCCAGGCTTTAACAGCAAGAGCCAAGCTTTCACAGCAGCCAGGCTTTAACAGCAGCCAGGCTTTCACAATAGCCAGGTTATAACAGCAGAAGCCAGGCTTTAAATAATAGCAGCCAGGCTTTCACAGCAGCCAGGCTTAAACAGTAGCAGCCAGGCTTTAACAATAGCCAGGCTTTAACAGCAGCAGCGAAGCTTTAAGAGCAGGAGCCAGGCTTTAACAGCAGCAGCCAGGCTTTCACAGCAGCAGCGAGGCTTTAAGAGCAGCCAGGCTTTCTAAGCAGCCAGGCTTTAAAAGCATCCAGGCTTTAAGAGCAGCAGCCAGGCTTTAAACAGCAGCAGCCAGGCTTTAACATTAGCCAGGCTTTAACAGCAGCAGCCAGTTTTTAAAAGCAGCCAGGCGTTCACAGCAGCCAGGTCTTAACAGTAGCAGCTAAGCTTTCAAAGCAGCCAGGCTTTAACAGAGGCGACCAGGCTTTCACGGCAGCAGCCAGGCTTTCACAGCAGCCAGGCTTTCACAGCAGCCAGGCGTTAACAGCAGCGGCCAGGCTTTCATAGCAGCCAGGCTTTAACAGTAGAAGCCAGGCTTTAACAGTAGCAACCAGGCTTTCAAAGCAGCCAGGCTTTAACAGCAGCATTCAGGCTTTAATAGCAGCAGCCAGGCTTTCACAGCAGCCAGGCTTTAATAGCAACGGCCAGGCTTCAACAGCAGCAGCCAGGCTTTCACAGCAGCCAGGCTGTAAAAGCAGCAGCCAGGCTTTAACATCAGCATTCAGGCTTTAACAGCAGCAGCCAGGCTTTCACAGCAGCAGCCAGGCTTTAACAGCAGCAGCCAGGCTTTCAAAGCAGCCAGGTTTTTTACAGCAGCAGCCAGTTTTTAACAGCAGAAAGGTTTTAACAGTAGCAGCAAGGCTTTCAAAGCAGCTAGGCTTTAACAGCAGCAGCCATGCTTTCAAAGCAGCCAGGCTTTAATAGCAGCAGCAGGCTTTTAGAGCAGCTAGGCTTTAACAATAGCAGCCAGGCTTTCACAGCAGCCAGGCTTAAACAGTAGCAGCCATGTTTTAACAGCATCAGCCAGGCTTTCACAGACGCCAGGCCTTAAAAGCAGCAGCCAGGCTTTAACAGCTGCAGCCAGGCTTTCACAGCAGTCAGGCTTTCACAGCATCCAGGCTTTCACAGCAGCATCCAGGCTTTCAGAGCAGCCAGGTTTTAATAGCAGCAGCCAGGCTTTATCAGCAGCCAGGCGTTCACAGAAGCCAGGTTTTAACAGTAGCAGCAAGGCTTTAACAGCAACAGCCATTTTTTCACAGTAGCCAGGCTTTAACAGCAGTTAAGCTTTCACAGCAGCCAGGTTTTAACAGCAGCAGCCAGGCTTTAAACAGTAGCAGCAAGGCTTTAACAGCAGCCAGCTTTAACAGCAGAAGCCAGGCGTTCACAGCAGCCAGGTTTTAACCGTAGCAGCCAGGCTTTAACAGCAAGAGCCAAGCTTTCACAGCAGCTAGGCTTTAACAGCAGCCAGGCTTTCACAATAGCCAGGTTATAACAGCAGAAGCCAGGCTTTAAACAATAGCAGCCAGGCTTTCACAGCAGCCAGGCTTAAACAGTAGCAGCCAGGCTTTAACAGCAGCAGCCAGGCTTTAACAGCAGCAGCCAGGCTTTCACAGCAGTCAGGCTTTCACAGCAGTCAGGCTTTCACAGCAGTCAGGCTTTCACAGCAGCATCCAAGCTTTCAGAGCAGCCATGCTTTAATAGCAGCAGCAAGGCTTTATCAGCAGCCAGGCGTTCACAGAAGCCAGGTTTTAACAGTAGCAGCCAGGCTTTAACAGCAGCAGCCAGGCTTTCACAGCAGCCAAGCTTTTAAGCAGCCAGGCTTTAACAGCAGTGGCCAGGCTTTCACAGCAGCAGTCAGGCTTTCACAGCAGCAGTCAGGCTTTCAGAGCAGCCAGCCTTTAAGAGAAGAAGCCAGGCTTTCACAGCAGCATTGAGGCTTTAACAGCAGCAACAGCCAGGCTTTCACATTAACCAGGCTTTCACAGCAGCCAGGTTTTAACAGTAGCAGCCAGGCTTTAACAGTAACAGCCAGTTTTTCACAGTAGCCAGTCTTTAACAGCAGCCAAGCTTTCACAGCAGCCAGGTTTTAACAGCAGCAGCCAGGCTTTAAACAGCAGCAGCAAGGCTTTAACAGCAGCCAGCTTTAACAGCAGAAGCCAGGCGTTCACAGCAGCCAGGTTTTAACAGTAGCAGCCAGGCTTTAACAGCAACAGCCAGGCTTTCACAGCAGCCAGGCTTTAACAGCAGCCAGGCTTTCACAATAGCCAGGTTATAACAGCAGCAGCCAGGCTTTAAACAGCAACAGCCAGGCTTTAACAGCAGCCAGGCTTTAGCAGCAGTAGCCAGGCTTTAGCAGCAGCAGCCAGGCATTAGCAGCAGCAGCCAGGCTTTAAAAGCAGCAGCCAGGCTTTAACAGCAGCAGCCATGTTTCAGAGCAGCCAGGCTTTAACAGCAGCAGCCAAGCTTTCACAGCAGCAAGGCTTTCACAGCAGCAGCCAGGTTTCAGAGCAGCCAGGCTTTAAAAGCAGCTAGGCTTTAGCAGCAGCAGCCAGGCTTTTACAGCAGCAGCCAGGCGTTCACAGCGGCCAGGTTTTAACAGTAACAGCAAGGCTTTCAAAGCAGCCAGGGTTTCACAGCCTCCAGGCTTTAACAGCAGCAGCCAGGCTTTAACAGCAGCAGCCAGGCTTTCACAGCAGCAAGGCTTTCACAGCAGCAGCCAGGTTTCAGAGCAGCCAGGCTTTAACAGCAGCAGCCAGGCTTTAACAGCATCCAGGCTTTAAAAGCAGCTAGGCTTTAGCAGCAGCAGCCAGGCTTTTACAGCAGCAGCCAGGCTTTTACAGCAGCAGCCAGGCTTTAACAGCAGCCATTCGTTCACAGCAGCCAGGTTTTAACAGTAACAGCAAGGCTTTCAAAGCAGCCAGGCTTTCACAGCCTCCAGGCTTTCACAGCAGCCGCCAGGCTTTAACCGCAGCCAGGCATTTACAGCAGCCAGGTTTTTTACAGCAGCAGCCAGGAGTTCACAGCAGCCAGGTTTTAACAGTAGCAGCCAGGCTTTCAAAGGATTTCCTTCAGTCAAAACTAGTTCAAACTCTTTATGCCTTCCTATATAGCCATTCTAAGTAGGTTCCATCCATAAACCTCTTTAAATTAATATGTTTGAGAAAGAAAAACAGCAAAAGCTTTCATTTCAGGAGATAAGGCCAAATTGGTATCTTTGCTACAAAAGGAATTCCGTCATTCAAAACTAGTTCAAACTCTTTATGCCTTCATATATAGCAATTCTAAGTAAGTTCAATGCATAAACATCTTTAAATGACCTTGTTTGAGAAAGAAAAACAGCAAAAGCTTTCATTTGAGGAGATAAGGCCAAATTGGTATTTTGCTATAAGAGGAATTCCTTTAGTCTAAATATGTTCAAACTCTTTTGTCCTTCATATATATCCATTCTAAGTAGGTTCCATGCATAAAATTCTTTAAATGACCTTGTTTGAGAAAGAATAACAGCAAACGCTTTCATTTGAGGAGATAAGGCCAAATTGGTATTTTTGCTATAAAAGGAATTCCTTCAGTCAAAACAAGTTCAAACTCTTTATGCCTCCATATATAGCCATTCTAAGTAGGTTCCATCCATAAACCTCTTTAAATGACTTTGTTTGAGAAAGAAACACAGAAAAAGCTTTCATTTGAGGAGAAAAGGCCAAATTGGTATTTTTGCTATAAGAGGAATTCCTTCAGTCCAAATATGTTCAAACTCCTTTGTCCTTCATATATATCCATTCTAAGTAGGTTCCATGCATAAACCTCTTTAAATGACGTTGTTTGAGAAAGTAAAACAGCAAAAGCTTTCCTTTGCGGAGTTAAGAAGAAATTCGGATTTTTGCTTATAAACACAAATTCCTTCAGTCAAAACAAGTTCAAACTCTTTATGCCTTCATATATATCCATTCTAAGTAGGTTCCATCCATAAACCTCTTTAAATGACTTTGTTTGAGAAAGAAACACAGAAAAAGCTTTCATTTGAGGAGATAAATCCAATTTGGTATTTTTGCTATAAAAGGAATTCCTTCAGTCAAAACTAGTTCAAACTCTTTATGCCTTCATATATAGCCATTCTAAGTAGGTTCCATCCATATACCTCTTTAAATGACTTTGATTGAGAAAGAAACATAGGAATAGCCTTCCTTTGCGGAGTTAAGACGAAATTTGGATTTTTGCTTATAAACACAAATTCCTTCAGTCAAAACAAGTTCAAACTCTTTATGCCTTCATATATAGCCATTCTAAGTAAGTTCAATGCATAAACATCTTTAAATGACCTTGTTTGAGAAAGAAAAACAGCAAAAGATTTCATTTGAGGAGATAATAGCAAAATTGGTATTTTTGCTATAAAAGGAATTCCTTCAGTCAAAACTAATTCAAACTCTTTATGCTTTCATATATAGCCATTCTAAGTAGGTTCAATGCATAAACATCTTTAAATGACCTTGTTTGAGGAAGAAACACAGGAATAGCCTTCCTTTGCGGAGTTAAGATGAAATTCGGATTTTTGCTTATAAACACAAATTCCTTCAGTCAAAACAAGTTCAAACTCTTTTGTCCTTCATATATAGCCATTCTAAGTAAGTTCAATGCATAAACATCTGTAACCCTAATCCCTGATAGGGGATGTTTTTGTCCACTTGGGGTGAACTTTCTCCTCTAATTTCACACTGTAGATAGTGATACTCATCATATTTGGTCCAGTTGTGTATTTTTGACTATTTTTTCGAATTTCAAACACACATCATATACGATGCAATTTTTCATTGTGTAAAAAAAAAAACTCCTTAATTTCTGAAAAGGGACATTTTTGAAAAAAAAACTCACAAAAACTGCTATATTTTCAACATATAGAATGCAAAGTGGAATTGTTGAGGGGGGATAATTATGGTCTGGGATAAGTCAATGATCAGCAACAAAATTGATTTTTAGGGACTTTTAATTTTTTTGCTATGTCTGATTTAAAAAAAACTCCTTAATTTCTGAAAAGGGACATTTTTGTCCCCTTTTAAAACTACCTAAAAACATATTTTTTTCATAAATCTTTTATTCCACTTCAGTTCTGATCATAACTACAACGTTTTCAATTATTTTCAAAAAAATTAACCCTTTAGATGACAATTTGAACTTTTTAGCCCAATTTTGAAGCCTTTAGGTGCCAGTATCTTCAAAATATGGATTGCAGAGTGGAAATATTGAGTAGGGATAATTAGGGTCTGGGATATGTCAATGATTAGCAACAACTTTGATTTTTAGGGATTTTTAATTTTTTTATTATGCCTGATTTAAAAAAAAAATCCTTAATATCTGAAAAGGGCCATTTTTGTCCCCTTCTAAAATGATCCCCAAAATACCATATATTAATATTTTTTTCCACTTTTTTTTTTCAGAAATCTTTTCTTCCACTTCATTTCTGATCATAACCATCAAGTTTTCAATTATTTTCAGAAAATTAACCCTTTAAATACCAGTGTATATGAGGTAAACACCAATTTTCGTTAAAAAACAGACACAAAAACTGCTGTATTTTCAATATATGCAATGCAAAGTGAAATATTCGATGGGGGATTATTAGGTCTGGGATATGTCATTGATGAGCTACAATATCAGTTTTATCAGTGTAGTGAATTCTGAGAGAGGCCGCCTCAAAAAACGGTGTAGAAAATGAGTGCTGAAGAAAGCTGCTGAAACGGACGTAGTCGAACAAAAGAAATCTTTATTTCTGTCGTCAGGTCCGTCTCATTTACAGAAAATGCATCTTCTGGGAGAGCCTGTTGTCAAATGGAAAAGCTCTCTGCTCTTGGAGAGAAAGTCCCTACGTTTTAAAGAAGATTCAAGGCCACTGGTCCAGGCATAAAGCCAAGAGATATGGTCTGACTTTAAGGATGTCTCCCATCAAATCTACCTTATTTGGTCATATTAAGAGTTTATTTTTCAGTGTATCTCAGTGCCTTGCACGGAGACGCGCACAACAATTATGCACTTGAAACTATCCAGCTGCGAACTCAAATGAACCTGACAGATTTCCTCATGTGCCTTGGGCCCCATTTTGCCTGTGGGTCCATACACTTCATTCCCCCCTTCGGGACTACTTAGAGTCCCGAAACACAAAATGGCCTCTACAATATGTGTCATGGTAAATGGTCAAACCCATGAACCGGCATCAACAAAGACTTCACTTGTTCAACATTATTGATTGCCCAATCTCTTAATATATCATAAGCCCTCAATTTCTGAGTCAACTGATTAGTTAAACTCCTATTTACGTGTCTATGCGCACATTATTTTCACTATTTTAGACTAGGTAAGCTAAATCTATCATATAAATAGTCCAAATTCGGCTACAGTAAACCAGCCTACCGGTCTCCCTCCAGTCACACAGCTCATCAGTCTCCTGACATGACTAAACATTCATGTCTTGCTCTCCCATACAATCTGTGTGTCTCTGTGGGGAACCTGCAGGTCAGTTGTCATCCAGTCGATAAAAAACCACCCTTCCTAAAAGGTAGGGAAAAAGATTGGATGACCTAAGGGAATGTCACTCTGGTGCCAATCTAAGCAAGCAATCCCTGTTTCATATTAACAATTACCTTTACCATTAACGTCTAATTTCAGGACCTTTATGGTCAATTTGGTCCAACTTTGTCCTATTATGTCCACAAAGCGTGGATCCTACTGTATTACAGAGAATAGGCTATATCAAAAGCATAATGACAACAATATCACAAGTAACATATAAGTTCACACTCCATTATGGCATACAATGCAGATTGAAATGGTTCATAACAGCAACCAAGATTATAACATCAACGATTCCATTTTTCATGATTATAACTCAATCTACACAATTCTAGAGTTTTAGCAAACTAGTACTACTGAAAAATATCAATGCATTTGCAGTGGAGTAGCCGTGCAGCTTAGTTTCCATCTTTTGTTATCCAACGTCCATTTTCCTTTATCGTATTCTCCTGTCCAGGCTCCCACAGTCCGTTTTCATCATCCCGTCTTGAGTCTCTGAGTCCATTCCATGGGGGTCCCTGGAAAGCCAGTGTCTCTCAGTTTGTTTCCCATTTCCCAGAATGTCATACTGAGAAGAAAGAAAAGAAAACACCCACCAGTATCTTGCCGGAAAATTAACTTATGCTACAGTATATTGCATGATTACATAATTGTCGCACGATGTGTCCAAACTCCGCTTCCAGAGTCCTACTTACTATACCTGTATATGTTGTTTACTAATTCCCCTAATTTCTATATTAGTGTGTATGTGACATGTGTATCTACTTGTGTCCACCCATCTTATCCTGTTAGCCTCAGCATAGTCATTCCCCCCTTACATCTGTCAAAACTCCCGTACAGAGTTGGAACACCTCGGCGTCTGGCCACACCACTGCAATAGCAGATTGTTAAGTAAAACACTGTATCATAAATGTAGACAAGATTAATAAGACTGCACACAGTCAGAAATAAGTGATAAACCATGAAAAAACGTCACACTCAGTATAAAACTATAAAATATGTTTGTGGTAATAACCGCTAAGCTTTCCATCCCAGGAGTGGCTCCTGCATGGTGCTAGAAACAGAACCTCTTTTCTAGTCTGGTTTCAACCTTTCATCACTCAACTGGCAACTCCGTAATGAGCACATTTCTTAGGAACACGAGTTGGAGTGGACCCTGGCCAAAATAACAAACAAAACAGGTCTATTTTGAATATGGTTGACTTTCCTGACAAAATTAATGCAAACTAAAAATACAGTCATCTTACCTCCCTAGAGTAATATAAACAGGAGAAAACTGGGTTAACAAAATGGCCGTCCACTCCTACTGCATGATTGTCTTAGTTGTATCTTTAAAGTGGATACATATCCATGATATCATCCTCTGCTTGCACCTCTTCCGTGTCTTCATTCCACCTTCCCCTTTCCAATAATGGCTTTTGTGCTTGGTTCTCCTCTTTTTCCTGTTCGCCAAACTGTCAATGGGGTCAATCTCTTCTGCTGGTGGTTCTTGTTGGATTGTAACGACCCAGTATGGCAGTTTTAGACTAGCCATAAAACAACAACCTGTCCATCCATATGGTAAAAATAGATATACTTTATTACCACACACCCACCATATGTCTTTAACGGTTCCAATGGTCACATTTACAGGGATTAGTTCATGTTTAGCCCACAGGGTCCTAGTCTCTCGTTTATCCGGGGCATGGAAAGTTACCCTTGTCTGGCCTTCAATCTTGTTGTTTGCTTCTCTTCTGACTTGCATCTTATAGCTATCGCACTCTGATATTCCTACGAACATCCCTGGCTACCGCACCGTGAGTGTCGTTTGAACAAAAATAGACTTTGGCCTTAACGGCCACTACTTCCCTTGGATCGGGCCGTGCTGCTGCCCCCTTCTCCTGTTGATGTTGTAAATTAAGATATGGCAAATCGCTTAACCATGTACATTCCTATTTGGGTGTAAATAGATGTTTTGACAGAGCCAACCACCTATCCGTTGGTGCTTGTTGATCATATAACAACCAAGATAACGCATACTCCTGACACAAGGGACTAAGTGGCTCAGGTATTTTCTCCAGAATTGACTGCCACGTGTTTGGTGCTGGAACCTTTACAAAGCAGGGGCAGTTATCAAGTGTAGCTCGCCGTACGGAATGAGTCAGTTGTTGGAACAACATGTTCTTATTAGCCCATGGGTCAGTAATTTGCAATACCGAAGAATCAAACCCAAACGCCCTCCATTTATTTTCTCTTTTATAAATTGTCTGTTCATCCCCAGCTGCGTCATTTTCTTGCTGTTCAAAATCTAGTGTCTCTTTGTCTAATTTCCTATTGACATGGTAAATGGTGTCCGATGGTACCACCTTTTTCTCCACCTCGCTTGTTGGCGGAGCAGATTTTGCTATGGTATTCCCTATCCTGTTATTGTTATTGGAGGTAGTGTTAATTTTCGCTACAGTCCCCCGAGCAATACTAGTGGTTGCCGGCTCTATTATTTCCCCTTTGGATGTGTGTACGAGTGGAGGGAGTTGTGTTGAGACAGGTGTTGCTTCAGGAATTATCGTCTTTGTTTCCGCCCCTCCATTTCTTAACCTTAATCTCACATATTTGACTTCAGGTTCAGCTCTATTACGCCCTTCTTTCCCCTGGGTTGGGGACCCAAAATATATACACGTATACATTCCTTGATCCCTTTTTTGAACATGTCGCACAAAAAGACTACAGTCTCCTTCTTGTTTCACTCTCCTTGCCTCATTAACCAGTACATACTTTGGTGGCGCGTTGATGGTGGCGTTTGAGTAGGTTATCAGTTTTCCGTAGTTGTCTTTCCACTGTGGTAGATGGGGTCCTCCCACGTCCACCACTTTGCACTCGCATGGAAGCAGGGCCGACTGACCCTCGGCCACTATTACCTTTATCGCCGTATCTCTCGGGTTTGGTCTTTCTGCGGACGGACTTTGGCCTCCTTGGTACAGGTGACTCTGTGCCACTTCTCGAAGCGTCATTGTTGTTCTCTTTGATCTTTGTTGGATTGCTTTCTGGAGAGGAGGCCCCCGTTGTCTCTGGCACGTGTTGCAAATTGATAATAATAATAATAATAATACCTAAGTTTTATATAGCGCTTTTCCAAATGCTCAAAGACGCTTAATTGATGACCCCAAATCTTTGTAGACCCTTTTACTTGGACCGCTGTCCCTGTGCTGCACACAACTTCAAATGGTCCTTCCCGGCGTGCGTTAAACCACTTTCTCCTAAAGACCTTCACGAACACTTTGTCCCCTGGCTGCAAAATGTCTCTCTTTTGCTACGCAAGCTTCTCCTGCTCGTGGTCCTGTTTTTGCCTGTCAATGACATACGTGGATATGTTCCCATGTAACCATATACTTAACGTATGTCTTCATTTCATCCTCCAACAGAGACAAACTTGGACCTTTCCCGTTTGTTCGCAAAAAGGGCGTGGGCATTCGTCTGCCCGTCACCAACTCATGTGGTGTCATTTGCAAATCGCGAAGTGCGCCTGAACGGCATGCCATTAGAGCAAGTGGAAGCGCTGCCACCCAATTCAGTCTCGTATGTTGACAGATTTTTACAAGACGGTTTTTCAACACGCCGTTCATTTTCTCACACATGCCTTGGCTCTGTGGATGATAAACCGCTCCAAGACGTTGTTTGATTCCTAGTTTCTGTAGGATCAGTTTTACAGTTCTATCAACAAATTCTCACCCATTATCTGATGATATTCTATCTTGAAGCCCCCATCTGGGTATGACTTCACGACACAGGAACTTAGCGACAGATTGAGCGTCTTTTCGCCAAGTTGGGCAGGCCTCTGGCCATCGTGAGAACCTGTCCACTACCACCAACATGTACCTTTTGCCGTCCACTGGTTTTATCATGTCAACAAAATCCATGACCAACTCCCGCATAGGGCCTTTTGGAGTCGGAATGTGCCCTGGAGGAATTGTCATACCTCTCCTAACATTATTTTTCAAAAAAATGGCACATCTTCCGATGACGTGATCAGCCTGTTCGAGCAAGTACGGTGCCCAAAAACCCCGTACTCTTGTGTGATCTTTCTCTTAACTTCCCCCCTTGCAACATGGGCTTGCCCGTGTGCTTCCTGAACGCGCAGACCTAACAAATCTGGGGGCGCCACCATCAAACCCTCATGGTTTCTCCAAAGACCCGTAGGGTCTTGACTGGCAACCCTCTCAGCCCAACGCTGCTTGTCCATCGTACACGCTGCTTCCTGCATTAAATTCACATCTTTAAGTGTGATTTTGTCATCTAGGTCTAGCTTTTTCAACGACAAAATCCGTTCCGTGCGCTTTACTATCGTGAAGCTGGCTACCAACTCACTGCCTATCTAATAGCAGGATCCACTTAAAGCCTGCTGATGGTTTACAAATCCCAGAACGGTTTAGGGTCAAAATACATCTGTGATATGTTCAGAGAATATAACCTATCAGAGTTCTCAGATCCAAGGACTGAGGTTAGCTGGTCCAGTCCAGACTCCAGACTAAACATGGAGAAGCAGCCTTTAGCTGTTACGCTGCAACAAGTGGAACAAACTGCTAGTGGAGATTAAACTTTCACCAGATGGAGACATTTTTAAATCCAGGTTAAAAACATTTCTTTTCTCATGTGTCTATGCATGAAATCTGCACGCAATCTTTGAACTTATCTGGACTGTTGCTTGTTTCTAAATTAATTTAAAGGATTTTATTTGTTTCTCTTTATATTCTTTTTTGCATTTTAAATGCTTCTTCCACTCCCTGCTGCAATGCTTTTATTCTGTGTAAAGCACCTTGAATTGCTTGTACATGAAATGTGCTATGTAAATAAATTTGATTTGATTTGATTTAATTATCTAACTGGGCCGTACAGTGATCCACCCTGTGCTTGGTCACAAAGCTACTTATCTGTGGTAAACCATACTTCAGAAAGGCATTCTTCAATTGTTTTCAATAATTTTGTGTCTCCTTCCGCACTGAGATTTCCTTAAAAACCAAACTTCTTTTTCCCCTCTCGTCTGAGTGGCCTATTTAATATTATCTGTGTCCCGTTAAAACATTTATTTGACGTTCCCATCTCAATTCCTATTTTCTTCTAAACAAGTATTCCCCATTTTATGTCCCTTTAATAGCCAACCAGTTTGAATGGAGTACACTTGAGCAACTGATCAGATCAGCGGAACACTGTTTTTTGCTGACTTATGTTTCCCCCAGTCTGTTGTTTCACTGAGACACTACTGGATAATTACAACCCAAACCAGTTTATGCACAGATCACCTTCCTATACATACATACATACATACATACAAACAAACTATTATTTTTCTCAATTTCTCATCTCTGTTTTAACGTACATACAGTCATTTATCTCTGTAGTTTTCTCACACTGACTATGGACTCCTTAACATTTTAACTCACGTTTTTGCAGATCTCAGTCAAATAGTACACATTAATATTGAACTTTACTGGGTGAGCAGGTCTTTGTTGCCTTCAGTAGCCTATATGTGAACATCTATGTCTATGTATGAATATCTTTCTTATATTTCTTGGTATTGTTCTGTGTGTGTGAGGCCTAAACCCAATTTCTATGTGGCACCCGCGGTGTCACGGAAGCAGTGGTGGTACTCTGTTCCGCATCGTCTTCATTTTTGTTAATCCATGCTTCATACCATAAAATTGGAAATACTATAATAAAGGTAATGATAAACAATACACAGGTAGTTCCTCTTAACCCACAAAATCCTGGTAATCTGAATGGATGCCACGGCCAATGTCTGTCCATTTTTCTGTCTTATTTTAGCCGCACCCTATGTTCTCGTTTTAGCCGTTGTTTTCTTCACTGAGGTTGAGATGAACCTCTCCTGTTGAAAGAGTTCCCCTTTGTAGTCAGACTTATGCTTCAGAGAACGGTGGTGGGTAACTAATCTTTCCCTTTTTCTGAAGGTCGTGGTCTTACTAGTTTACAGTGTGATAAGTGAATCCAGGAAGTCCTTTCTACTTTTTCAGCTGCTGTGGGTGTTGTACATAGTACCTGATATGGACCTTCCCCCCTTTGGACTGGGCCAGTTCTTTGTCCCTTTTTCTTTATTGGTTTGATGAAGATCCAGTCTCCGGGTTTTACTGTCTTCAGAGATTCCTCCACAGGTTCACCTGGAACAGAATTGACAGAAGAGATCTCTCTCCTTGTTAACATTTTATCCATGTATTCTGCAACGGTTTCTTCTCTCTCTTCCTCGTGTTTGGTGAATGGTTTCCACTGTGGGAGAACAAATAGTCGTACATTATCTCAAATGGCATTAATCTTGCGATAATTGAAATGCTATGCATGTTTAGTGTTGTGTCTGTGGAGTTTTGGCACGTTTTTAGTTTTCTGTTTAGTTCTTAGTTTTTACCATTTCTTAGTTTTGTTAAGGTTTAGGTTTAGGTTCAGGTTTCGTATTTAGTTTTGTCATGTCATGCCACCTTTCCTTAGTACTTCCCCTGTCCTGCCATCAACTGCACTCAATCACTAATCCCCCTCTACAGTATTTAGTCTCCCGGTTTATTCATGTTCACTGCCAAATCCTCACTAGTCACTGAAATTAAGTACCCTTCTTGTGTTCAGTCATAGTCATAGTCCTGTTTTGTTTAACTTTAGTTATGTTTTGTTTTTGTTACTGTTTGGTTTTTGATATCCAGCCCAGCTGCGTTTTTTCCTCGAAACCTTTTTGATAATAAACCAAGTTTAGTTTTTGAAAGAATTCTGTATCCGCATGCTTCCTCGCATCCACCCTATCTGACATTTAGGACTACTAGTGGTAAACAGTGAAACCATTTTCCTGTTTCTTCTATGATTTTCTTCAGTCTTGACATAACTATTCCATTGTTTCTTTCCAGTCATCCTGCTGACTGATATGGTGATATGTCTAGTGGTTTCTAAGGTATATTTTTAAGTTCTTTGGCATCAGGGAGACGACATTGTTTACTAATCGTGTTCCATTATCACTATCGTTTTTTTCCATACTTCCCAATCTAGGAAATATTTATTTTCCCTGTGCCTTTGCTACTGAGAGTGCATCTGCTTCTGCGCATGGAAATACTTCAACCCATTTGGTAAACACATTTATTATCACTTGGCAGAATTGTTTCACTTCCCATTTAGTTAATTCAATGGAATTCATACAAATGTGATGAAAAGGATTCTCTAGCTTTAAGGAATTATCCTCATATTTTCACTTGAGTGCCCTGTGGCTTCCGTTTTGCATATATTTAACCTGTTAGACACAAATTTATTTACTTATTTATTATTTATTAAGTACTTAGTAAACCCATATGTTGTAAAAACCTTTGTTTCTTATTGTTACTATCCCCCCCTGTTGAGACATGACCTAGTCCATGACTCAATACTGCACCACAATTTAAACAAGCTTTTTATGTGTCCAGCACATCTATAAATTGCTACTTTAGCTAGCTGCTGAATAGCATCTAATAATGCTAAAATCAATTCTTTATGACGTATAGATTCACCTGTGGATGTCCTCATACATCTATTTTTCCCTTGCTGTGTTAACCCGCATACGTTTGAGGGAACATACTGATTGCTAATGTAAATGTTAACCACCTGTTTGTTCACTAACTTACTAACTTTAGTTACAACTACCAATTCAGCTATTTGATTAGAACAATTGTTTGGTTGTGGTCGTTTTAAGAGAACTTCAACTTCTGTTACGACAGCAACTTTTGTAATATTTGTGTCATCAGGGTTCTTCCTATGTGACCTGTCGACAAGCATATTTATTTCTGCATTTTCATAAGGTATAGCATTCAAGTCTGGCCTGGGTAAGACACTAATAGTAATTTCTGATATGCAATCCTGATGCTCTCCATCTCGATGGGCAGGCAGCTGTGAGGATGGAACAAGTGAAGTCCATCTCTCTACCACGAGGTGTGGCTGTGAAAGAACAACAGTTATGCAGGAGAGATGTCTGGAAGGAGACAAATAAAATGTTTTGTTGAGTAACAATATCACAGTCATTTTATGAGGTACCTTAATCATTCATGCGTAAGTAACCTTATAGTTTCTGATGCCATAGATGCTACTACTTGAACACACAGCAGCAGTGTTCAGGCCACTGATTTAAAAAAAATATGATCTCGTCACTTTTCCCCCCTCCAGTGGAAGCTGGCCTTTGACAGCAATTCAGCTGGAGGTCTTTTATTAGGAGTCTTTCACTCCCCCGTGCACGGTTTCAGCACCGACCCTGGGGGGCGGAAAGAGTGCCGAGATCTGTTTAGTAGGACCTAGTTGTTAAGCAAGTTCTCTTAATGAGACTCAGAGACTGTCAACACAACACAAAGCAACAAGCACAGACATGTGTGTGTGTGCATGTATGTGGGCGTAGGAGTGTAAGTGCTCGTGTGTGTATGTGTATGTATGTTGATATTTAAAGACTCTGTGGATAAATCACACTGGCCTTATATGGCTCGGGTGCAGCCTCTCTGTCTGCTTGGACCCTCCCACACACTCGAGGAATCACAGAAACATCCCAAATCCATGAAACAGAGTACAAAATAAGATTCACCTCATGGAAAATAAGATTAAATCCCACCATTCCTATCCATTCTGTGTATTCTAAGAATCTAAATCTTTTTTTTTTTTTTTTTTCGTTTTCCTCCAAAGCACTTGTTGCTCTGGTATGAGTCTCAGCCGATCAGATCAGATTATGTGCTTAACTCGAATTTTAAGCTGTGCATCTCTTAATTTTCTCCGTTGGTATTGATTAAACACTCTTTTTGTTATCTGGAGTAACGCTCTCCAACTCTCCCGCTATAAGCCAAAATCCACTTTTGCAAACACTTTTTATTTTTCTCTCTTTCGCCGTGAACGCGCACCCAGAGGCTCCCGTTTCCCCACACTGTTTTTTTTTTTTTTTTTTTCAACCACACTCCACCCAAGCACGCCCGTACAGTATGAAAGTTAGTGGATAGCTACCGACAGACAACATACACAGACAACATTTACACATATAACATTTAAACCAAAGACTTCACAACACATTTGAACCGAACAGCCAGACAACAGAAAACATTTACCCCCAAGCCGGCATATTTTCTCTCTCCATTTTCTTCTGTGCGCGCACCCGCGTATCTCTGTTATGCCGACAGCTGTTTAATATTTTAATAATTGTAGCGTGCACTGAGCCACGCCCAAACTCATTTTACCGACAAAAGTTACTGATCACTTAATGCCACAGTCAGGTTGTGACATTACTGCGTATCACGCACACACTTTTTAATAACAGCAACTCACAGTCCTGTTAAAATTTACTTCATCAACTTCATTATTTATAACAACCTTAAGAATTTAGGCAGAGTTCTTCCCCACTCACTGAACACCGCAGGCGACCTCTCCCCCGGACAGGCCCTTCAGCATGCCCACATGCAAAACGACAGTCATCCAGCCTCCCGCGCAGCTGCTCCCCATGAGAAGGTGAGAGAAAAAAAAAACTCACCTTTAAGGGCCATTTCAGACCAGGGCGGCAAAGCGTGGCGGAACGGAAGCGATTTTCACCGGCGGAGGTGTAAATACATGGAAACAGATCTGTCCTTGCACACCGACGCGGCGGTAGTCGGGCGGTAGCGGCGCGGAGACGCCTCCGTCCCGCGCTGCTTTTGGAAAATAGAACTCGAGCGGAATTTGGACGGCAGCGGCCGGCGGCGGCGGTTGAAATGAATGGGGAATGCAGACACCCAAGGCCGATTTCAGACCAGAGCGTGGCGTGGCGGCAGCGAAACGACGGCAGTCTTACGCCGGTTATCAGGCGGTGTGTTCAACTTGGCTTTTCACACCGGACAGTCCGCGGCCGCGGTAGTTCTGCTCCAGCCCTGTCTGCATTCCCCATTCATTTCAACGGGACATCGCCGGCCGCCGCCGGCCAAATTCCGCTCGAGTTCTATTTTCCAAAAGCAGCGCGGGACGGAGGCGTCTCCGCGCCGCTACCGCCCGACTACCGCCGCGTCGGTGTGCAAGGACAGATCTGTTTCCATGTATTTTCACCTCCGCCGGTGAAAATCGCTTCCGTTCCGCCACGCTTTGCCGCCCTGGTCTGAAATAGGCCTAAGGCGGTAGCATGGTTGCCGCGTCTGTCACGGCGATGTCGCACCGTGACGTCAAAATGACGTTTCAGGCATGGCGCTTCCCTTGAAAAGACGGCGCAGCGCGTTGTCGTGCACCAGTCGATTTTTGTAACTTGGCGGCGCCGAGCAAAACGAACCGGATGGACCGATGTGAGACCAGGCTCAGTGAGGAGGTGCGTTTGTACAGGCAGCTGTACGAAACTGCAGTGAAACAACACAGGGAGCACGTAAACTCCCAAAACTGATGCACAGAGATTGGCAGAACTTTGGGGAAAGAGGGAGAGTTCTGTAAGAATGTGTGGAAGAAGCTACGGGACAGATACGTGAAGGCAAAGAAGAGGGCAGAGACTCTGTTGATGCCGGGGGCTTCAAACCTTCACCTCTTTTACCTGAATTAAAAAATTAAAATGATCCGAAAACTGCAGCAGTATCATTAATTACAGTATTCCTGCTCTTGACAGCGGCATTGTTTTCTTCTCCACTTTCATGGTTGTAGAGTAGAGGTAACCTTCACGTAGCAGCGCCACCTCTGTGACGGAGAAAATTGCAACTACTGGCGCGCAACGACTTGCGCCACTATATAGGGTCCTATGGCGGGCACGAACTCGTGACGTCATCAACACCACTCGTGCTAGCAGACGCGGCAACCATGCTAGAGCCTTTAGCCGGCTTCAGAGCAAACAGCCCCCCGGGAGGACAGACGAAAGCTGAATCGCAGAGCAAAACCAATGTTCGTGACGCCAAAAATGTAGTGAATTCTGAGAGAGGCCGCCTCAAAAACCGGTGTAGAAAATGAGTGATGAAGAAAGCTGCTGAAACGGACGTAGTCGAACAAAAGAAATCTTTATTTCTGTTGTCAGGTCCGTCTCATTTACAGAAAATGCATCTTCTGGGAGAGCCTGTTGTCAAATGGAAAAGCTCTCTGCTCTTGGAGAGAAAGTCCCTACGTTTTAAAGAAGATTCAAGGCCACTGGTCCAGGCGTAAAGCCAAGAGATATGGTCTGACTGTAAGGATGTCTCCCATCAAATCTACCTTATTTGGTCATATTAAGAGTTTATTTTTCAGTGTATCTCAGTGCCTTGCACGGAGACGCGCGGAGGCGCGCACAACAATTATTCACTTGAAACTATCCAGCTGCGAACTCAAATGAACCTGACAGATTTCCTCATGTGCCTTGGGCCCCATTTTGCCTGTGGGTCCATACACTTCATCAGCTTTTTAGTTCTTCTGCAATAGCAGATTACAGAAACGGCTCCCATAGACATCCATTATAATGAATACAGCATTAGTCTATGGCACACACACGCACGCACGCACGCACACACACACACACATACACACACGCACGCACACACGCACACACGCACACGCACGCTCGCACACACACACACACACACACACACACACACACACACACACGGACACCTGTGTGACCCCAGTGATGTTATGAGGTCGTCAGACTGAGAAATAGTTTGGGTTTCTTTGAGGTAACATAATAAAATAATTTAGGTGTCTTTGAGGTAACATGATGAAAGCACCCTCGTTTGTCAACGACAGCTCCACCAGCATGAGAATACGAGAGCTGTGCACATTTCTCATTCTCCTGATTCACCTCGAAGAAGGAAGGTTGGAAGGCATGGCACAAAAATTCAGCGTTGCCCAAGCCGTGGAGGAAGTCCTCAGACCAGGGCACAGCGACTCTCTCTATTCATCCTCCTCAGATGACTCCTCAGATGAAGAATGGGAACTCACCCTACCTCCAGCAGCTCTGATTATAACAGCACGGAGGATGAAACTGATGAGACTGCTGGCCTGGATATTCTGTGGTTGTCAAAAAATGGCAAGATATCCTGGTCTGACAACCACGCCAACACCCTCCGATACCTGCCTGCACCCTGTGCTCGCCCTGGACCTACCACCTACGCATGCGCCCGCATAACCGATGTGAAGTCCACCTGCAATGTTGTTTGGGGGCGAACTGGCTCCGATTGCAGCTCTCTGGGAGAAGTGGGAGAGCCGACTCGCCCGCCTCTTCACCCCGGGCAAAGAAGTCTGCATCGATGAGCAGCTGAAGGCCTTTCGGGGTTGCTGCGCGTGTCGGCAGTATATCCCCAGCAAACCCCCAAAATATGGCATCAAAGTGTGGGTTGCCTGAGTGACGTGCGCTGCTCATGGCCTTCCAAAGACATCTAAGATATGAATGATATGAATGTTTCAGTACGGTCGTACATTGGCCGTTTTACCGATGAAGGGTTTGGGAGTGGCGAGCTTTAGACACTGTGTTAAAATTTATCGGCCTACGTCGTGGGCTATTAAGCTAAATAATAATATATAAATAATAAGCTAAATTGCTATCTTTAAGTATTGGAATGAAGATCTGCTCAAATGAAAACTCGCCATGGTTGGGACCATTAGAAGGAATAAGCCTGAACTTCCCCCAGTCCATCTGCAAGCGAGCCACAGACCTGTGGTGCTCCTCAACATTGGCATTCACTGCAACACACACTTTCTGTAATCTGCATATCGCATGTCATATGTGTCGAAGAGGTGGAATATGTTCTCCTCCTCAGCACAGCGCACAGGGACCCAGTGGTCAGCGAGGATGAGCACCGAAAACCCCAAATAATCCTAGACTGCGCTTGTGTGTGTGCCATAGACTAATGCTGTATTCATTATAATGGATGTCTATGGGAGCCGTTTCTGTAATCTGCCATTGCAGAAAAACTAAAAAGCTGATAAAACTGATGTTGTAGCTCATCAATGACATATCCCAGACCTAATAATCCCCCATAGAATATTTCACTTTGCATTGCATATATTGAAAATACAACAGTTTTTGTGTCAGTTTTTTAACAGAAATTGGTGTTTACCTCATATACACTGGTATTTAAAGGGTTACGTTTTTTTGAAAATAATTGAAAAATTGGTGGTTATGATCAGAACTAAAGTGGAAGAAAAGATTTCTGAAAAAAAAAAGTGGAAAAAAATATTAACATATGGTATTTTGGGGATCATTTTAGAAGGGGACAAAAATGGCCCTTTTCCGATATTAAGGATTTTTTTTTTAAATCAGGCATAACAAAAAAATTAAAAATCCCTAAAAATCAATGTTGTTGCTAATCATTGACATATCCCAGACCCTAATTATCCCTACTCAATAATTCCACTCTGCATTCCATATTTTGAAAATACTGGCACCAAAAGGCTTCAAATTTGGGCTAGAAAGTTCAAATTGGCATCTAAAGGGTTAATTTTTTTGAAAATATTTGAACACTTGGTAGTTATGATCAGAACTGAAGTGGAATAAAAGATTTATCAAAAAAAAGTGGAAAAAAATATTAATATATGATGTTTTTATGTAGTTTTAAAAGGGGACAAAAATGTCCCTTTTCAGAAATTAAGGAGTTTTTTTTATAAATCAGACATAGCAAAAAAATTAAAAATCCCAATTTTGTTGCTGATCATTGACTTATCCCAGACAATAATTATCCCCCTCAACAATTCCACTTTGCATTCTATATATTGAAAATATAGCAGTTTTTGTGAGTTTTTTTTTTTACAGAAATTGGTGTTTACGTCATATAAACCAGTATTTAAAGGGTTACATTTTTGAAAATAATTGAAAACTTGGTAGTTATGATCAAAACTGAAGTGGAATAAAAGATTTATGAAAAAAAAGCGGAAAAAAATATTAACATATGATGTTTTTAGGTCTTTTTAAAAGGGAACAAAAATGTCCCTTTTCAGAAATTAAGTTCTGTTTTAAATCAGTTATGAGGGTTAAATGACATTGTTTGAGAAAGAAAAACAGCAAAAGCTTTCATTTGAGGAGATAAAGCCAAATTGGTATTTTTGCTATAAAAGGAATTTCTTCAGTCAAAACAAGTTCAAACTCTTTATGCCTTCATATATAGCCATTCTAAGTAGGTTCCATCCATAAACCTCTTTCAATGACTGTTTGAGAAAGAAACACAGAAAAAGCTTTCATTTGAAGAGATAAGGCCAAATTGGTATTTTTGCTATAAGAGGAATTCCTTCAGTCCAAATATGTTCAAACTCTTTTGTCCTTCATATATATCAATTCTAAGTAGGTTCCATGCATAAACCTCTTTAAATGACCTTGTTTGAGAAAGAAAAACATGAATAGCCTTACTTTTGCGAGTTAAAGCAAAATTGGTATTTTTGCTCTAAAATGAATTCCTTCAGTCAAAGCAAGTTCAAACTAATTTGTCCTTCATATTTATCAATTCTAAGTAGGTTCCATGCATAAACCTCTTTAAATGACCTTGTATGAGAAAGAAAAACAGGAATAGCCTTCTTTTGCGGAATTAAGACGAAATTCGGATTTTTGCTTATAAACACCAATTCGTTCAGTCAAAACAAGTTCAAACTCCTATGTCCTTCATATATATCCATTTTAAGTAGGTTCCATGCATAAACCTCTTTAAATGACCTTGTTTGAGAAAGAAAAAAAGGAATAGCCTTACTTTTGCTAGTTAAAGCCAAATTGGTATTTTTGCTATAAAATGAATTCCTTCAGTCAAAACAAGTTCAAACTAATTTGTCCTCCATATATATCAATTCTAAGTAGGTTCCATGCATAAACCTCTTTAAATGACCTTTTATGAGAAAGAAAAACAGGAATAGCCTTCTTTTGCGGAATTATGACGAAATTCGGATTTTTGCTTATAAACACCAACTCCTTCATTCAAAAGAAGTTCAAACTAATTTGTCCTTCATATATATCAATTCTAAGTAGGTTCCATGCATAAACCTCTTTAAATGACCTTGTATGAGAAAGAAAAACAGGAATAGCCTTCTTTTGCGGAATTAAGACGAAATTCGGATTTTTGCTTATAAACACCAATTCCTTCATTCAAAAGAAGTTCAAACTAATTTGTCCTTCATATATATAAATTCTAAGTAGGTTCCATGCATAAACCTCTTCAAATGACCTTATATGAGAAAGAAAAACAGGAATAGCCTTCTTTTGCGGAATTAAGACGAAATTCAGATTTTTGCTTATAAACACATATTCCTTCATTCAAAAGAAGTTCAAACTAATTTGTCCTTCATATATATCAATTCTAAGTAGGTTCCATGTATAAAACTCTTTAAATGACCTTGTTTGAGAAAGAAAAACAGGAATAGCCTTATTTTTGCGAGTTAAAGCCAAATTGGTATTTTTGCTAGAAAATGAATTCCTTCAGTCAAAACAAGTTCAAACTAATTTGTCCTTCATATATATATCCATTTTAAGTAGGTTCCATGCATAAACCTCTGTAAATGACCTTGTTTGAGAAAGAAAAACAGGAATAGCCTTCTTTTGCAGAGTCAAGGCCAAAATGGTATTTTTGCTATAAAATGAATTCCTTCAGTCAAAACAAGTTCAAACTAATTTGTCCTTCATATTTATCAATTCTAAGTAGGTTCCATGCATAAACCTCTTTAAATGACCTTGTATGAGAAAGAAAAAGAGGAATAGCCTTCTTTTGCGGAATTAAGACAAAATTCGGATTTTTGCTTATAAACACCAATTCCTTCAGTCAAAACAAGTTCAAACTCCTATGTCCTTTATATATCTCCATTCTAAGTAGGGTCCATGCATAAACCTCTTTAAATGACCTTGTTTGAGAAAGAAAAACAGGAATAGCCTTCTTTTGCAGAGTTAAGGCCAAAATGGTATTTTTGCTATAAAATGAATTCCTTCTGTCAAAACAAGTTCAAACTAATTTGTCCTTCATATATATCAATTCTAAGTAGGTTCCATGCATAAACCTCTTTAAATGACCTTGTATGAGAAAGAAAAACAGGAATAGCCTTACTTTTGCGGAATTAAGACGAAATTCGGATTTTTGCTTATAAACACCAATTCCTTCAGTCAAAACAAGTTCAAACTAATTTGTCCTTCATATATATCAATTCTAAGTAGGTTCCATGCATAAACCTCTTTAAATGACCTTGTTTGAGAAAGAAAAACAGGAATAGCCTTCTTTTGAGGAGTTAAGGCCAAAATGGTATTTTTGCTATAAAATGAATTCCTTCAGTCAAAACAAGTTCATACTAATTTTTCCTTCATATATATCAATTATAAGTAGGTTCCAGGCATAAACCTCTTTAAATGACCTTGTTTGAGGAAGAAAAACAGGAATAGCCTTACTTTTGCGAGTTAAAGCCAAATTGATATTTTTGCTATAAAATGAATTCCTTCAGTCAAAACAAGTTCATACTAATTTTTCCTTCATATATATCAATTCTAAGTAGGTTCCATGCATAAACGTCTTTAAATGACCTCGTATGAGAAAGAAAAACAGGAATAGCTTTCTTTTGCGGAATTAAGACGAAATTCGGATTTTTGCTTATAAACACCAATTCGTTCAGTCAAAACAAGTTCAAACTCCTATGTCCTTCATATATATCCATTTTAAGTAGGTTCCATGCATAAACCTCTTTAAATGACCTTGTTTGAGAAAGAAAAACAGGAATAGCCTTACTTTTGCGAGTTAAAGCCAAATTGGTATTTTTGCTATAAAATGAATTCCTTCAGTCAAAACAAGTTCAAACTAATTTGTCCTCCATATATATCAATTCTAAGTAGGTTCCATGCATAAACCTCTTTAAATGACCTTTTATGAGAAAGAAAAACAGGAATAGCCTTCTTTTGCGGAATTAAGACGAAATTCGGATTTTTGCTTATAAACACATATTCCTTCATTCAAAAGAAGTTCAAACTAATTTGTCCTTCATATATATCAATTCTAAGTAGGTTCCATGTATAAAACTCTTTAAATGACCTTGTTTGAGAAAGAAAAACAGGAATAGCCTTATTTTTGCGAGTTAAAGCCAAATTGGTATTTTTGCTATAAAATGAATTCCTTCAGTCAAAACAAGTTCAAACTAATTTGTCCTTCATATATATATCCATTTTAAGTAGGTTCCATGCATAAACCTCTGTAAATGACCTTGTTTGAGAAAGAAAAACAGGAATAGCCTTCTTTTGCAGAGTCAAGGCCAAAATGGTATTTTTGCTATAAAATGAATTCCTTCAGTCAAAACAAGTTCAAACTAATTTGTCCTTCATATTTATCAATTCTAAGTAGGTTCCATGCATAAACCTCTTTAAATGACCTTGTATGAGAAAAAAAAACAGGAATAGCCTTCTTTTGCGGAATTAACCCTTGTGTGGTGTTCGGGTCTGTGGGACCCGTTTTCATTTTTTATTGATAGAAAAATGATACAATTAATTAATTTTTCAAACTCAGACTCACTGGCCTTGGCTCATTTTCTGTGAAGAACATATATCAGAATAAATTTTTAATGACCACACACCGTACACCCCCCCTACACATTTCTATTACATATAAGATGTTCGGGTCCACTGGACCCAGGGCTAAAAGAAGTGTGGAAATTGATGTTCTGTGTACCTACAATCTGTCCACCTCCTGTCTGGGCCTGCTGTTACTGTGTGCGTGTGTGCGTGCGTGTGAGTGACAGAGAGAGTTTCTGCACCTGCGGTTCCCACACAAGTTTGCAACAATTTTACAAAATTCAAGCATCAACACTCAACACATCAAGCATCTACTCTTGTTTACCCGCACATTTGACCCTCTGTCTTGCGGGAAACTTTATTTCCTCCCACTCTATCTGCTACAAATTGGAGGCGGGACACTATAAATATAGCTTTGCCAGTGTGGTTTCTAATCACAACCGATCAAGATGGCCAAAGGATCTCTGCGCAGAGGCATTTTAAGTAGGTTCCATGCATAAACCTCTTTAAATGACCTTGTTTGAGAAAGAAAAACAGGAATAGCCTTCTTTTGCGGAGTTAAGGCCAAAATGGTATTTTTGCTATAAAATGAATTCCTTCAGTCAAAACAAGTTCAGACTAATTTGTCCTTCATATCTATCAATTCTAAGTAGGTTCCATGCATTAACCTCTTTAAATGACCTTGTATGAGGAAGAAAAACAGAAATAGCCTTCTTTTACGGAGTTAAGGCCAAAATGGTATTTTTGATATAAAATGAAATCCTTCAGTCAAAACACGTTCAAACTAATTTGTCCTTCATATATATCAATTCTAAGTAGAATCCATGCATAAACCTCTTCAAATGACCTTGTATGAGAAAGAAAAACAGGAATAGCCTTCTTTTGCGGAGTTAAGGCCAAAATGGTATTTTTGCTATAAAATGAATTCCTTCCGTCAAAACAAGTTCAAACTAATTTGTCCTCCATATATATCCATTTTAGGTAGGTTCCATGCATAAACCTCTTTAAATGACCTTATTTGAGAAAGAAAAACAGGAATAGCCTTCTTTTGCGGAGTTAAGGCCAAAATGGTATTTTTGCTATAAAATGAATTCCTTCAGTCAAAACAAGTTCAAACTAATTTGTCATTCACATATATCAATTCTAAGTAGGTTCCATGCATAAACCTCTTTAAATGACCTTGTATGAGAAAGAAAAACAGGAATAGCCTTCTTTTGCGGAGTTAAGGCCAAAATGGTATTTTTGCTATAAAATGAATTCCTTCAGTCAAAACAAGTTCAAACTAATTTGTCCTTCACATATATCAATTCTAAGTAGGTTCCATGCATAAACCTCTTTAAATGACCTTGTATGAGAAAGAAAAACAGGAATAGCTTTCTTTTGTGGAATTAAGATGAAATTCGGATTTTTGCTTATAAACACCAATTCGTTCAGTCAAAACAAGTTCAAACTCCTATGTCCTTCATATATATCCATTTTAAGTAGGTTCCATGCATAAACCTCTTTAAATGACCTTGTTTGAGAAAGAAAAACAGGAATAGCCTTACTTTTGCGAGTTAAAGCCAAATTGGTATTTTTGCTATAAAATGAATTCCTTCAGTCAAAACAAGTTCAAACTAATTTGTCCTCCATATATATCAATTCTAAGTAGGTTCCATGCATAAACCTCTTTAAATGACCTTTTATGAGAAAGAAAAACAGGAATAGCCTTCTTTTGCGGAATTAAGACGAAATTCGGATTTTTGCTTATAAACACATATTCCTTCATTCAAAAGAAGTTCAAACTAATTTGTCCTTCATATATATCAATTCTAAGTAGGTTCCATGTATAAAACTCTTTAAATGACCTTGTTTGAGAAAGAAAAACAGGAATAGCCTTATTTTTGCGAGTTAAAGCCAAATTGGTATTTTTGCTATAAAATGAATTCCTTCAGTCAAAACAAGTTCAAACTAATTTGTCCTTCATATATATATCCATTTTAAGTAGGTTCCATGCATAAACCTCTGTAAATGACCTTGTTTGAGAAAGAAAAACAGGAATAGCCTTCTTTTGCAGAGTCAAGGCCAAAATGGTATTTTTGCTATAAAATGAATTCCTTCAGTCAAAACAAGTTCAAACTAATTTGTCCTTCATATTTATCAATTCTAAGTAGGTTCCATGCATAAACCTCTTTAAATGACCTTGTATGAGAAAGAAAAACAGGAATAGCCTTCTTTTGCGGAATTAAGACGAAATTCGGATTTTTGCTTATAAACACATATTCCTTCATTCAAAAGAAGTTCAAACTAATTTGTCCTGTATATATATGAATTCTAAGTAGGTTCCATGCATAAACCTGTTTAAATGACCTTGTTTGAGAAAGAAAAACAGGAATAGCCTTCTTTTGCGGAATTAACCCTTGTGTGGTGTTCGGGTCTGTGGGACCCGTTTTCATTTTTTATTGATAGAAAAATGATACAATTAATTAATTTTTCAAACTCAGACTCACTGGCCTTGGCTCATTTTCTGTGAAGAACATATATCAGAATAAATTTTTAATGACCACACACCGTACACCCCCCCTACACATTTCTATTACATATAAGATGTTCGGGTCCACTGGACCCAGGGCTAAAAGAAGTGTGGAAATTGATGTTCTGTGTACCTACAATCTGTCCACCTCCTGTCTGGGCCTGCTGTTACTGTGTGTGTGTGTTTGCGTGTGCGTGTGTGCGTGCGTGTGAGTGACAGAGAGAGTTTCTGCACCTGCGGTTCCCACACAAGTTTGCAACATTTTTACAAAATTCAAGCATCAACACTCAACACATCAAGCATCTACTCTTGTTTACCCGCACATTTGACCCTCTGTCTTGCGGGAAACTTTATTTCCTCCCACTCTATCTGCTACAAATTGGAGGCGGGACACTATAAATATAGCTTTGCCAGTGTGGTTTCTAATCACAACCGATCAAGATGGCCAAAGGATCTCTGCGCAGAGGCATTTTAAGTAGGTTCCATGCATAAACCTCTTTAAATGACCTTGTTTGAGAAAGAAAAACAGGAATAGCCTTCTTTTGCGGAGTTAAGGCCAAAATGGTATTTTTGCTATAAAATGAATTCCTTCAGTCAAAACAAGTTCAGACTAATTTGTCCTTCATATCTATCAATTCTAAGTAGGTTCCATGCATTAACCTCTTTAAAAGACCTTGTATGAGGAAGAAAAACAGAAATAGCCTTCTTTTACGGAGTTAAGGCCAAAATGGTATTTTTGATATAAAATGAAATCCTTCAGTCAAAACACGTTCAAACTAATTTGTCCTTCATATATATCAATTCTAAGTAGAATCCATGCATAAACCTCTTCAAATGACCTTGTATGAGAAAGAAAAACAGGAATAGCCTTCTTTTGCGGAGTTAAGGCCAAAATGGTATTTTTGCTATAAAATGAATTCCTTCCGTCAAAACAAGTTCAAACTAATTTGTCCTTCATATATATCCATTTTAGGTAGGTTCCATGCATAAACCTCTTTAAATGACCTTATTTGAGAAAGAAAAACAGGAATAGCCTTCTTTTGCGGAGTTAAGGCCAAAATGGTATTTTTGCTATAAAATGAATTCCTTCAGTCAAAACAAGTTCAAACTAATTTGTCATTCACATATATCAATTCTAAGTAGGTTCCATGCATAAACCTCTTTAAATGACCTTGTATGAGAAAGAAAAACAGGAATAGCCTTCTTTTGCGGAGTTAAGGCCAAAATGGTATTTTTGCTATAAAATGAATTCCTTCAGTCAAAACAAGTTCAAACTAATTTGTCCTTCACATATATCAATTCTAAGTAGGTTCCATGCATAAACCTCTTTAAATGACCTTGTATGAGAAAGAAAAACAGGAATAGCTTTCTTTTGTGGAATTAAGATGAAATTCGGATTTTTGCTTATAAACACCAATTCGTTCAGTCAAAACAAGTTCAAACTCCTATGTCCTTCATATATATCCATTTTAAGTAGGTTCCATGCATAAACCTCTTTAAATGACCTTGTTTGAGAAAGAAAAACAGGAATAGCCTTACTTTTGCGAGTTAAAGCCAAATTGGTATTTTTGCTATAAAATGAATTCCTTCAGTCAAAACAAGTTCAAACTAATTTGTCCTCCATATATATCAATTCTAAGTAGGTTCCATGCATAAACCTCTTTAAATGACCTTTTATGAGAAAGAAAAACAGGAATAGCCTTCTTTTGCGGAATTAAGACGAAATTCGGATTTTTGCTTATAAACACATATTCCTTCATTCAAAAGAAGTTCAAACTAATTTGTCCTTCATATATATCAATTCTAAGTAGGTTCCATGTATAAAACTCTTTAAATGACCTTGTTTGAGAAAGAAAAACAGGAATAGCCTTATTTTTGCGAGTTAAAGCCAAATTGGTATTTTTGCTATAAAATGAATTCCTTCAGTCAAAACAAGTTCAAACTAATTTGTCCTTCATATATATATCCATTTTAAGTAGGTTCCATGCATAAACCTCTGTAAATGACCTTGTTTGAGAAAGAAAAACAGGAATAGCCTTCTTTTGCAGAGTCAAGGCCAAAATGGTATTTTTGCTATAAAATGAATTCCTTCAGTCAAAACAAGTTCAAACTAATTTGTCCTTCATATTTATCAATTCTAAGTAGGTTCCATGCATAAACCTCTTTAAATGACCTTGTATGAGAAAGAAAAACAGGAATAGCCTTCTTTTGCGGAATTAAGACGAAATTCGGATTTTTGCTTATAAACACATATTCCTTCATTCAAAAGAAGTTCAAACTAATTTGTCCTGTATATATATGAATTCTAAGTAGGTTCCATGCATAAACCTGTTTAAATGACCTTGTTTGAGAAAGAAAAACAGGAATAGCCTTCTTTTGCGGAATTAACCCTTGTGTGGTGTTCGGGTCTGTGGGACCCGTTTTCATTTTTTATTGATAGAAAAATGATACAATTAATTAATTTTTCAAACTCAGACTCACTGGCCTTGGCTCATTTTCTGTGAAGAACATATATCAGAATAAATTTTTAATGACCACACACCGTACACCCCCCCTACACATTTCTATTACATATAAGATGTTCGGGTCCACTGGACCCAGGGCTAAAAGAAGTGTGGAAATTGATGTTCTGTGTACCTACAATCTGTCCACCTCCTGTCTGGGCCTGCTGTTACTGTGTGTGTGTGTTTGCGTGTGCGTGTGTGCGTGCGTGTGAGTGACAGAGAGAGTTTCTGCACCTGCGGTTCCCACACAAGTTTGCAACATTTTTACAAAATTCAAGCATCAACACTCAACACATCAAGCATCTACTCTTGTTTACCCGCACATTTGACCCTCTGTCTTGCGGGAAACTTTATTTCCTCCCACTCTATCTGCTACAAATTGGAGGCGGGACACTATAAATATAGCTTTGCCAGTGTGGTTTCTAATCACAACCGATCAAGATGGCCAAAGGATCTCTGCGCAGAGGCATTTTAAGTAGGTTCCATGCATAAACCTCTTTAAATGACCTTGTTTGAGAAAGAAAAACAGGAATAGCCTTCTTTTGCGGAGTTAAGGCCAAAATGGTATTTTTGCTATAAAATGAATTCCTTCAGTCAAAACAAGTTCAAACTAATTTGTCCTTCATATATATATCCATTTTAAGTAGGTTCCATGCATAAACCTCTGTAAATGACCTTGTTTGAGAAAGAAAAACAGGAATAGCCTTCTTTTGCAGAGTCAAGGCCAAAATGGTATTTTTGCTATAAAATGAATTCCTTCAGTCAAAACAAGTTCAAACTAATTTGTCCTTCATATTTATCAATTCTAAGTAGGTTCCATGCATAAACCTCTTTAAATGACCTTGTATGAGAAAGAAAAACAGGAATAGCCTTCTTTTGCGGAATTAAAGCCAAATTGGTATTTTTGCTATAAAATGAATTCCTTCAGTCAAAACAAGTTCAAACTAATTTGTCCTTCATATATATATCCATTTTAAGTAGGTTCCATGCATAAACCTCTGTAAATGACCTTGTTTGAGGAAGAAAAACAGAAATAGCCTTCTTTTACGGAGTTAAGGCCAAAATGGTATTTTTGCTATAAAATGAATTCCTTCAGTCAAAACAAGTTCAAACTAATTTGTCCTTCATATATATCAATTCTAAGTAGAATCCATGCATAAACCTCTTCAAATGACCTTGTATGAGAAAGAAAAACAGGAATAGCCTTCTTTTGCGGAGTTAAGGCCAAAATGGTATTTTTGCTATAAAATGAATTCCTTCCGTCAAAACAAGTTCAAACTAATTTGTCCTCCATATATATCCATTTTAGGTAGGTTCCATGCATAAACCTCTTTAAATGACCTTATTTGAGAAAGAAAAACAGGAATAGCCTTCTTTTGCGGAGTTAAGGCCAAAATGGTATTTTTGCTATAAAATGAATTCCTTCAGTCAAAACAAGTTCAAACTAATTTGTCATTCACATATATCAATTCTAAGTAGGTTCCATGCATAAACCTCTTTAAATGACCTTGTATGAGAAAGAAAAACAGGAATAGCCTTCTTTTGCGGAGTTAAGGCCAAAATGGTATTTTTGCTATAAAATGAATTCCTTCAGTCAAAACAAGTTCAAACTAATTTGTCCTTCACATATATCAATTCTAAGTAGGTTCCATGCATAAACCTCTTTAAATGACCTTGTATGAGAAAGAAAAACAGGAATAGCTTTCTTTTGTGGAATTAAGATGAAATTCGGATTTTTGCTTATAAACACCAATTCGTTCAGTCAAAACAAGTTCAAACTCCTATGTCCTTCATATATATCCATTTTAAGTAGGTTCCATGCATAAACCTCTTTAAATGACCTTGTTTGAGAAAGAAAAACAGGAATAGCCTTACTTTTGCGAGTTAAAGCCAAATTGGTATTTTTGCTATAAAATGAATTCCTTCAGTCAAAACAAGTTCAAACTAATTTGTCCTCCATATATATCAATTCTAAGTAGGTTCCATGCATAAACCTCTTTAAATGACCTTTTATGAGAAAGAAAAACAGGAATAGCCTTCTTTTGCGGAATTAAGACGAAATTCGGATTTTTGCTTATAAACACATATTCCTTCATTCAAAAGAAGTTCAAACTAATTTGTCCTTCATATATATCAATTCTAAGTAGGTTCCATGTATAAAACTCTTTAAATGACCTTGTTTGAGAAAGAAAAACAGGAATAGCCTTATTTTTGCGAGTTAAAGCCAAATTGGTATTTTTGCTATAAAATGAATTCCTTCAGTCAAAACAAGTTCAAACTAATTTGTCCTTCATATATATATCCATTTTAAGTAGGTTCCATGCATAAACCTCTGTAAATGACCTTGTTTGAGAAAGAAAAACAGGAATAGCCTTCTTTTGCAGAGTCAAGGCCAAAATGGTATTTTTGCTATAAAATGAATTCCTTCAGTCAAAACAAGTTCAAACTAATTTGTCCTTCATATTTATCAATTCTAAGTAGGTTCCATGCATAAACCTCTTTAAATGACCTTGTATGAGAAAGAAAAACAGGAATAGCCTTCTTTTGCGGAATTAAGACGAAATTCGGATTTTTGCTTATAAACACATATTCCTTCATTCAAAAGAAGTTCAAACTAATTTGTCCTGTATATATATGAATTCTAAGTAGGTTCCATGCATAAACCTGTTTAAATGACCTTGTTTGAGAAAGAAAAACAGGAATAGCCTTCTTTTGCGGAATTAACCCTTGTGTGGTGTTCGGGTCTGTGGGACCCGTTTTCATTTTTTATTGATAGAAAAATGATACAATTAATTAATTTTTCAAACTCAGACTCACTGGCCTTGGCTCATTTTCTGTGAAGAACATATATCAGAATAAATTTTTAATGACCACACACCGTACACCCCCCCTACACATTTCTATTACATATAAGATGTTCGGGTCCACTGGACCCAGGGCTAAAAGAAGTGTGGAAATTGATGTTCTGTGTACCTACAATCTGTCCACCTCCTGTCTGGGCCTGCTGTTACTGTGTGTGTGTGTTTGCGTGTGCGTGTGTGCGTGCGTGTGAGTGACAGAGAGAGTTTCTGCACCTGCGGTTCCCACACAAGTTTGCAACATTTTTACAAAATTCAAGCATCAACACTCAACACATCAAGCATCTACTCTTGTTTACCCGCACATTTGACCCTCTGTCTTGCGGGAAACTTTATTTCCTCCCACTCTATCTGCTACAAATTGGAGGCGGGACACTATAAATATAGCTTTGCCAGTGTGGTTTCTAATCACAACCGATCAAGATGGCCAAAGGATCTCTGCGCAGAGGCATTTTAAGTAGGTTCCATGCATAAACCTCTTTAAATGACCTTGTTTGAGAAAGAAAAACAGGAATAGCCTTCTTTTGCGGAGTTAAGGCCAAAATGGTATTTTTGCTATAAAATGAATTCCTTCAGTCAAAACAAGTTCAAACTAATTTGTCCTTCATATATATATCCATTTTAAGTAGGTTCCATGCATAAACCTCTGTAAATGACCTTGTTTGAGAAAGAAAAACAGGAATAGCCTTCTTTTGCAGAGTCAAGGCCAAAATGGTATTTTTGCTATAAAATGAATTCCTTCAGTCAAAACAAGTTCAAACTAATTTGTCCTTCATATTTATCAATTCTAAGTAGGTTCCATGCATAAACCTCTTTAAATGACCTTGTATGAGAAAGAAAAACAGGAATAGCCTTCTTTTGCGGAATTAAAGCCAAATTGGTATTTTTGCTATAAAATGAATTCCTTCAGTCAAAACAAGTTCAAACTAATTTGTCCTTCATATATATATCCATTTTAAGTAGGTTCCATGCATAAACCTCTGTAAATGACCTTGTTTGAGGAAGAAAAACAGAAATAGCCTTCTTTTACGGAGTTAAGGCCAAAATGGTATTTTTGCTATAAAATGAATTCCTTCAGTCAAAACAAGTTCAAACTAATTTGTCCTTCATATATATCAATTCTAAGTAGAATCCATGCATAAACCTCTTCAAATGACCTTGTATGAGAAAGAAAAACAGGAATAGCCTTCTTTTGCGGAGTTAAGGCCAAAATGGTATTTTTGCTATAAAATGAATTCCTTCCGTCAAAACAAGTTCAAACTAATTTGTCCTCCATATATATCCATTTTAGGTAGGTTCCATGCATAAACCTCTTTAAATGACCTTATTTGAGAAAGAAAAACAGGAATAGCCTTCTTTTGCGGAGTTAAGGCCAAAATGGTATTTTTGCTATAAAATGAATTCCTTCAGTCAAAACAAGTTCAAACTAATTTGTCATTCACATATATCAATTCTAAGTAGGTTCCATGCATAAACCTCTTTAAATGACCTTGTATGAGAAAGAAAAACAGGAATAGCCTTCTTTTGCGGAGTTAAGGCCAAAATGGTATTTTTGCTATAAAATGAATTCCTTCAGTCAAAACAAGTTCAAACTAATTTGTCCTTCACATATATCAATTCTAAGTAGGTTCCATGCATAAACCTCTTTAAATGACCTTGTATGAGAAAGAAAAACAGGAATAGCTTTCTTTTGTGGAATTAAGATGAAATTCGGATTTTTGCTTATAAACACCAATTCGTTCAGTCAAAACAAGTTCAAACTCCTATGTCCTTCATATATATCCATTTTAAGTAGGTTCCATGCATAAACCTCTTTAAATGACCTTGTTTGAGAAAGAAAAACAGGAATAGCCTTACTTTTGCGAGTTAAAGCCAAATTGGTATTTTTGCTATAAAATGAATTCCTTCAGTCAAAACAAGTTCAAACTAATTTGTCCTCCATATATATCAATTCTAAGTAGGTTCCATGCATAAACCTCTTTAAATGACCTTTTATGAGAAAGAAAAACAGGAATAGCCTTCTTTTGCGGAATTAAGACGAAATTCGGATTTTTGCTTATAAACACATATTCCTTCATTCAAAAGAAGTTCAAACTAATTTGTCCTTCATATATATCAATTCTAAGTAGGTTCCATGTATAAAACTCTTTAAATGACCTTGTTTGAGAAAGAAAAACAGGAATAGCCTTATTTTTGCGAGTTAAAGCCAAATTGGTATTTTTGCTATAAAATGAATTCCTTCAGTCAAAACAAGTTCAAACTAATTTGTCCTTCATATATATATCCATTTTAAGTAGGTTCCATGCATAAACCTCTGTAAATGACCTTGTTTGAGAAAGAAAAACAGGAATAGCCTTCTTTTGCAGAGTCAAGGCCAAAATGGTATTTTTGCTATAAAATGAATTCCTTCAGTCAAAACAAGTTCAAACTAATTTGTCCTTCATATTTATCAATTCTAAGTAGGTTCCATGCATAAACCTCTTTAAATGACCTTGTATGAGAAAGAAAAACAGGAATAGCCTTCTTTTGCGGAATTAAGACGAAATTCGGATTTTTGCTTATAAACACATATTCCTTCATTCAAAAGAAGTTCAAACTAATTTGTCCTGTATATATATGAATTCTAAGTAGGTTCCATGCATAAACCTGTTTAAATGACCTTGTTTGAGAAAGAAAAACAGGAATAGCCTTCTTTTGCGGAATTAACCCTTGTGTGGTGTTCGGGTCTGTGGGACCCGTTTTCATTTTTTATTGATAGAAAAATGATACAATTAATTAATTTTTCAAACTCAGACTCACTGGCCTTGGCTCATTTTCTGTGAAGAACATATATCAGAATAAATTTTTAATGACCACACACCGTACACCCCCCCTACACATTTCTATTACATATAAGATGTTCGGGTCCACTGGACCCAGGGCTAAAAGAAGTGTGGAAATTGATGTTCTGTGTACCTACAATCTGTCCACCTCCTGTCTGGGCCTGCTGTTACTGTGTGTGTGTGTTTGCGTGTGCGTGTGTGCGTGCGTGTGAGTGACAGAGAGAGTTTCTGCACCTGCGGTTCCCACACAAGTTTGCAACATTTTTACAAAATTCAAGCATCAACACTCAACACATCAAGCATCTACTCTTGTTTACCCGCACATTTGACCCTCTGTCTTGCGGGAAACTTTATTTCCTCCCACTCTATCTGCTACAAATTGGAGGCGGGACACTATAAATATAGCTTTGCCAGTGTGGTTTCTAATCACAACCGATCAAGATGGCCAAAGGATCTCTGCGCAGAGGCATTTTAAGTAGGTTCCATGCATAAACCTCTTTAAATGACCTTGTTTGAGAAAGAAAAACAGGAATAGCCTTCTTTTGCGGAGTTAAGGCCAAAATGGTATTTTTGCTATAAAATGAATTCCTTCAGTCAAAACAAGTTCAGACTAATTTGTCCTTCATATCTATCAATTCTAAGTAGGTTCCATGCATTAACCTCTTTAAAAGACCTTGTATGAGGAAGAAAAACAGAAATAGCCTTCTTTTACGGAGTTAAGGCCAAAATGGTATTTTTGATATAAAATGAAATCCTTCAGTCAAAACACGTTCAAACTAATTTGTCCTTCATATATATCAATTCTAAGTAGAATCCATGCATAAACCTCTTCAAATGACCTTGTATGAGAAAGAAAAACAGGAATAGCCTTCTTTTGCGGAATTAAAGCCAAATTGGTATTTTTGCTATAAAATGAATTCCTTCAGTCAAAACAAGTTCAAACTAATTTGTCCTTCATATATATATCCATTTTAAGTAGGTTCCATGCATAAACCTCTGTAAATGACCTTGTTTGAGGAAGAAAAACAGAAATAGCCTTCTTTTACGGAGTTAAGGCCAAAATGGTATTTTTGATATAAAATGAAATCCTTCAGTCAAAACAAGTTCAAACTAATTTGTCCTTCATATATATCAATTCTAAGTAGGTTCCATGCATAAACCTCTTCAAATGACCTTGTATGAGAAAGAAAAACAGGAATAGCCTTCTTTTGCGGAGTTAAGGCCAAAATGGTATTTTTGCTATAAAATGAATTCCTTCCGTCAAAACAAGTTCAAACTAATTTGTCCTTCATATATATCCATTTTAGGTAGGTTCCATGCATAAACCTCTTTAAATGACCTTATTTGAGAAAGAAAAACAGGAATAGCCTTCTTTTGCGGAGTTAAGGCCAAAATGGTATTTTTGCTATAAAATGAATTCCTTCAGTCAAAACAAGTTCAAACTAATTTGTCATTCACATATATCAATTCTAAGTAGGTTCCATGCATAAACCTCTTTAAATGACCTTGTATGAGAAAGAAAAACAGGAATAGCTTTCTTTTGTGGAATTAAGATGAAATTCGGATTTTTGCTTATAAACACCAATTCGTTCAGTCAAAACAAGTTCAAACTCCTATGTCCTTCATATATATCCATTTTAAGTAGGTTCAATGCATAAACCTCTTTAAATGACCTTGTTTGAGTAAGAAAAACAGGAATAGCCTTCCTTTTGCAGAGTTAAGGCCAAAATGGTATTTTTGCTATAAAATGAATTCCTTCATTCAAAACAAGTTCAAACTAATTTTTCCTTTATATATATCAATTCTAAGTAGGTTCCATGCATAAACCTCTTTAAATGACCTTGTTTGAGAAAGAAAAACAGGAATAGCCTTCTTTTGCAGAGTTAAGGCCAAAATGGTATTTTTGCTATAAAATGAATTCCTTCATTCAAAACAAGTTCAAACTAATTTTTCCTTTATATATATCAATTCTAAGTAGGTTCCATGCATAAACCTCTTTAAATGACCTTGTTTGAGAAAGAAAAACAGGAATAGCCTTCTTTTGCGGAATTAAGATGAAATTCGGATTTTTGCTTATAAACACCAATTCCTTCAGTCAAAACAAGTTCAAACTAATTTGTCCTTCATATATATCAATTCTAAGTAGGTTCCATGCATAAACCTCTTTAAATGACCTTGTATGTGAAAGAAAAACAGGAATAGCCTTCTTTTGCGGAGTTAAGGCCAAAATGGTATTTTTGCTATAAAATGAATTCCTTCAGTCAAAACAAGTTCAAACTAATTTGTCCTTCATATATATATCAATTCTAAGTAGGTTCCATGCATAAACCTCTTTAAATGACCTTGTATGAGAAAGAAAAACAGGAATAGCCTTCTTTTGCGGAGTTAAGACGAAATTTGGATTTTTGCTTATAAACACATATTCCTTCATTCAAAACAAGTTCAAACAAATTTTTCCTTTATATATATCAATTCTAAGTAGGTTCCATGCATAAACCTCTTTAAATGACCTTGTTTGAGAAAGAAAAACAGGAATAGCCTTACTTTTGCGAGTTAAAGCCAAATTGGTATTTTTGCTATAAAATGAATTCCTTCAGTCAAAACAAGTTCAAACTAATTTGTCCTTCATAAATATATATTCTAAGTAGGTTCCATGAATAAACTTCTTTAAATGAGATTGTATGAGAAAGAAAAAACAGGAATAGCCTTCTTTTGCGAGTTAAGGCCAAAATTGGTATTTTTGCTATAAAATGAAATCCTTCAGTCAAAACAAGTTCAAACTATTTTGTCCTTCATATATATGAATTCTAAGTAGGTGCCATGCATAAACCTCTTTAAATGACCTTGTATGAGAAAGAAAAACAAGAATAGCCTTCTTTTGCGGAGTTAAGGCCAAAATGGTATTTTTGCTATAAAATGAATTCCTTCAGTCAAAACAAGTTCAAACTAATTTGTCCTTCATATATATATCAATTCTAAGTAGGTTCCATGCATAAACCTCTTCAATTGACCTTGTATGAGAAAGAAAAACAGGAATAGCCTTCTTTTGCGGAGTTGACGAAATTCGGATTTTTGCTTATAAACACATATTCCTTCATTCAAAACAAGTTCAAACTAATTTTTCCTTTATATATATCAATTCTAAGTAGGTTCCATGCATAAACCTCTTTAAATGACCTTGTTTGAGAAAGAAAAAAAGGAATAGCCTTACTTTTGCGAGTTTAAGCCAAATTGGTATTTTTGCTATAAAATGAATTCCTTCAGTCAAAACAAGTTCAAACTAATTTGTCCTTCATATATATCATTTCTAAGTAGGTTCCATGAATAAACCTCTTTAAATGACCTTGTTTGAGAAAGAAAAACAGGAATAGCTTTCTTTTGCGGAATTAAGATGAAATTCGGATTTTTGCTTATAAACACATATTCCTTCAGTCAAAACAAGTTCAAACTAATTTATCCTTCACATATATCAATTCTAAGTAGGTTCCATGCATAAACCTCTTTAAATGACCTTGTTTGAGAAAGAAAAACAGGAATAGCCTTCTTTTGCGGAATTAAGATGAAATTCGGATTTTTGCTTATAAACACATATTCCTTCAGTCAAAACAAGTTCAAACTAATTTATCCTTCACATATATCAATTCTAAGTAGGTTCCATGCATAAACCTCTTTAAATGACCTTGTTTGAGAAAGAAAAACAGGAATAGCCTTCTTTTGCGGAATTAAGATGAAATTCGGATTTTTGCTTATAAACACCAATTCCTTCAGTCAAAACAAGTTCAAACTCCTATGTCCTTCATATATATCAGTTCTAAGTAGGTTCCATGCATAAACCTCTTTAAATGACCTTGTATGAGAAAGAAAAACAGGAATAGCCTTCTTTTGCGGAGTTGACGAAATTCGGATTTTTGCTTATAAACACATATTCCTTCATTCAAAACAAGTTCAAACTAATTTTTCCTTTATATATATCAATTCTAAGTAGGTTCCATGCATAAAACTCTTTAAATGACCTTGTTTGAGAAAGAAAAAAAGGAATAGCCTTACTTTTGCGAGTTTAAGCCAAATTGGTATTTTTGCTATAAAATGAATTCCTTCAGTCAAAACAAGTTCAAACTAATTTGTCCTTCATATATATCAATTCTAAGTAGGTTCCATGAATAAACCTCTTTAAATGACCTTGTTTGAGTAAGAAAAACAGGAATAGCCTTCCTTTTGCAGAGTTAAGGCCAAAATGGTATTTTTGCTATAAAATGAATTCCTTCATTCAAAACAAGTTCAAACTAATTTTTCCTTTATATATATCAATTCTAAGTAGGTTCCATGCATAAACCTCTTTAAATGACCTTGTATGAGAAAGAAAAACAGGAATAGCCTTCTTTTGCGGAGTTAAGACGAAATTTGGATTTTTGCTTATAAACACATATTCCTTCATTCAAAACAAGTTCAAACTAATTTTTCCTTTATATATATCAATTCTAAGTAGGTTCCATGCATAAACCTCTTTAAATGACCTTGTTTGAGAAAGAAAAACAGGAATAGCCTTACTTTTGCGAGTTAAAGCCAAATTGGTATTTTTGCTATAAAATGAATTCCTTCAGTCAAAACAAGTTCAAACTAATTTGTCCTTCATAAATATATATTCTAAGTAGGTTCCATGAATAAACCTCTTTAAATGAGATTGTATGAGAAAGAAAAAACAGGAATAGCCTTCTTTTGCGAGTTAAGGCCAAAATGGTATTTTTGCTATAAAATGAAATCATTCAGTCAAAACAAGTTCAAACTATTTTGTCCTTCATATATATGAATTCTAAGTAGGTGCCATGCATAAACCTCTTTAAATGACCTTGTATGAGAAAGAAAAACAAGAATAGCCTTCTTTTGCGGAGTTAAGGCCAAAATGGTATTTTTGCTATAAAATGAATTCCTTCAGTCAAAACAAGTTCAAACTAATTTGTCCTTCATATATATATCAATTCTAAGTAGGTTCCATGCATAAACCTCTTCAATTGACCTTGTATGAGAAAGAAAAACAGGAATAGCCTTCTTTTGCGGAGTTGACGAAATTCGGATTTTTGCTTATAAACACATATTCCTTCATTCAAAACAAGTTCAAACTAATTTTTCCTTTATATATATCAATTCTAAGTAGGTTCCATGCATAAACCTCTTTAAATGACCTTGTTTGAGAAAGAAAAAAAGGAATAGCCTTACTTTTGCGAGTTTAAGCCAAATTGGTATTTTTGCTATAAAATGAATTCCTTCAGTCAAAACAAGTTCAAACTAATTTGTCCTTCATATATATCAATTCTAAGTAGGTTCCATGAATAAACCTCTTTAAATGACCTTGTTTGAGTAAGAAAAACAGGAATAGCCTTCCTTTTGCAGAGTTAAGGCCAAAATGGTATTTTTGCTATAAAATGAATTCCTTCATTCAAAACAAGTTCAAACTAATTTTTCCTTTATATATATCAATTCTAAGTAGGTTCCATGCATAAACCTCTTTAAATGACCTTGTTTGAGAAAGAAAAACAGGAATAGACTTCTTTTGCGGAATTAAGATGAAATTCGGATTTTTGCTTATAAACACATATTCCTTGAGTCAAAACAAGTTCAAACTAATTTATCCTTCACATATATCAATTCTAAGTAGGTTCCATGCATAAACCTCTTTAAATGACCTTGTTTGAGAAAGAAAAACAGGAATAGCCTTCTTTTGCGGAATTAAGATGAAATTCGGATTTTTGCTTATAAACACCAATTCCTTCAGTCAAAACAAGTTCAAACTAATTTGTCCTTCATATATATCAATTCTAAGTAGGTTCCATGCATAAACCTCTTTAAATGACCTTGTATGAGAAAGAAAAACAGGAATAGCCTTCTTTTGCGGAGTTAAGACGAAATTTGGATTTTTGCTTATAAACACATATTCCTTCATTCAAAACAAGTTCAAACTAATTTTTCCTTTATATATATCAATTCTAAGTAGGTTCCATGCATAAACCTCTTTAAATGACCTTGTTTGAGAAAGAAAAACAGGAATAGCCTTACTTTTGCGAGATAAGGCCAAATTGGTATTTTTGCTATAAAATGAATTCCTTCAGTGAAAACAAGTTCAAACTCATTTGTCCTTCATATATATAGATTCTATATAGGTTCCATGTATAAAACCTCTTTAAATTACCTTGTTTTGTGAAGAAAAACAGGAAAAGCCTTACTTTTGCAAGATAAGGCCAAATTGGTATTTTTGCTATAAAATGAATTCCTTCAGTCAAAACAAGTTCAAACTCCTTTGTCCTTCATATATATCAATTCTAAGTAGGTTCCATGCATAAACCTCTTTAAATGACCTTGTATGCGAAAGAAACACAGGAATAGCCTTCTTTTGCGGAATTAAGACGATATTCGGATTTTTGCTTATAAACACCAATTCCTTCATTCAAAACAAGTTCAAACTCCTTTGTCCTTCATATATACCAATTCTAAGTAGGTTCCATGCATAAACTTCTTTAAATGACCTTGTTTGAGAAAGAAAAACAGGAATAGCCTTACTTTTGCGAGATAAGGCCAAATTGGTATTTTTGCTATAAAATAAATTCCTTCAGACAAAACAAGTTCAAACTCATTTGTCCTTCATATATATACATTTTAAGTAGGTGCCATGCATAAACTTCTTTAAATGACCTTGTTTGAGGAAGAAAAACAGGAAAAGCCTTACTTTTGCGAGATAGGGCCAAATTGGTATTTTTGCTATAAAATCAATTCCTTCAGTCAAAACAAGTTCAAACTCCTTTGTCCTTCATATATATCAATTCTAAGTAGATTCCATGCATAAACCTCTTTAAATTACCTTGTTTGGTGAAGAAAAACAGGAATAGTCTTACTTTTGCGAGTTAAAGCCAAATTGGTATTTTTGCTATAAAATGAATTCCTTCAGTCAAAACAAGTTCAAACTCCTTTGTCCTTCATATATATCACTTCTAAGTAGGTTCCATGCATAAACCTCTTTAAATGACCTTGTAGGCGAAAGAAACACAGGAATAGCCTTCTTTTGCGGAATTAAGACGATATTCGGATTTTTGCTTATAAACACCAATTCCTTCAGTCAAAACAAGTTCAAACTCCTTTGTCCTTCATATATACCCATTCTAAGTAGGTTCCATGCATAAACTTCTTTAAATGACCTTGTTTGAGAAAGTAAAACAGGAATAGCCTTACTTTTGCAACATAAGGCCAAATTGGTATTCTTGCTATAAAATGAAATCGTTCAGTCAAAACAAGTTCAAACTCCTTTGTCCTTTATATATATCAATTCTAAGTAGGTTCCATGTATAAAACCTCTTTAAATTACCTTGTTTGGTGAAGAAAAACAGGAATAGTCTTACTTTTGCGAGATAAGGCCAAATTGGTATTTTTGCTATAAAATGAATTCCTTCAGTCAAAACAAGTTCAAACTCCTTTGTCCTTCAAATATATAAATTCTAAGTAGGTTCCATGCATAAACCTCTTTAAATGACCTTGTTTGAGAAAGAAAAACAGGAATAGCCTTACTTTTGCGAGATAAGGCCAAATTGGTATTTTTGCTATAAAATGAAATCCTTCAGTCAAAACAAGTTCAAATTCCTTTGTCCTTCATATATATCAATTCTAAGTAGATTCCATGCATAAACTTCTTTAAATGACCTTGTATGCGAAAGAAACACAGGAATAGGCTTCTTTTGCGGAGTTAAGACGATATTCGGATTTTTGCTTATAAACACCAAATCCTTCAGTCAAAACAAGTTCAAAGTCCTTTGTCCTTCATATATACCCATTCTAAGTAGGTTCCATGCATAAACTTCTTTAAATGACCTTGTTTGAGAAAGAAAAACAGGAATAGCCTTACTTTTTCAAGATAAGGCCAAATTGGTATTTTTGCTATAAAATGAATTCCTTCAGTCAAAACAAGTTCAAACTCATTTGTCCTTCATATATATACATTCTAAGTAGGTGCCATGCATAAACCTCTTTAAATGACCTTGTTTGAGAAAGAAAAACAGGAAAAGCCTTACTTTTGCGAGATAAGGCCAAATTGGTATTTTTGCTATAAAATGAATTCCTTCAGTCAAAACAAGTTCAAACTCCTTTGTCCTTCATATATATCAATTCTAAGTAGATTCCATGCATAAACCTCTTTAAATTGCCTTGCTTGGGGAAGAAAAACAGGAATAGCCTTACTTTTGCGAGATAAGGCCAAATTGGTATTTTTGCTATAAAATGAAATCCTTCAGTCAAAACAAGTTCAAACTCCTTTGTCCTTCATATATATAGATTCTATATAGGTTCCATGTATAAAACCTCTTTAAATTACCTTGTTTGGTGAAGAAAAACAGGAATAGTCTTACTTTTGCGAGATAAGGCCAAATTGGTATTTTTGCTATAAAATGAATTCCTTCAGTCAAAACAAGTTCAAACTCCTTTGTCCTTCATATATATCAATTCTAAGTAGATTCCATGCATAAACCTCTTTAAATTGCCTTGCTTGGGGAAGAAAAACAGGAATAGCCTTACTTTTGCGAGATAAGGCCAAATTGGTATTTTTGCTATAAAATGAAATCCTTCAGTCAAAACAAGTTCAAACTCCTTTGTCCTTCATATATATAGATTCTATATAGGTTCCATGTATAAAACCTCTTTAAATTACCTTGTTTGGTGAAAAAAAACAGGAATAGTCTTACTTTTGCGAGATAAGGCCAAATTGGTATTTTTGCTATAAAATGAATTCCTTCAGTCAAAACAAGTTCAAACTCCTTTGTCCTTCATATATATCAATTCTAAGTAGATTCCATGCATAAACTTCTTTAAATGACCTTGTAAGCGAAAGAAACACAGGAATAGCCTTCTTTTGCGGAATTAAGACGATATTCGGATTTTTGCTTATAAACACCAATTCCTTCATTCAAAACAAGTTCAAACTCCTTTGTCCTTCATATATACCAATTCTAAGTAGGTTCCATGCATAAACCTCTTTAAATGACCTTGTTTGAGAAAGAAAAACAGGAATAGCCTTAATTTTGCGAGATAAGGCCAAATTGGTATTTTTGCTATAAAATGAATTCCTTCAGTCAAAACAAGTTCAAACTCCTTTGTCCTTCATATATATAGATTCTATATAGGTTCCATGTATAAAACCTCTTTAAATTACCTTGTTTGGTGAAGAAAAACAGGAATAGCCTTACTTTGGGGAGTTAAGACGATATTCGGATTTTTGCTTATAAACACCAATTCCTTCAGTCAAAACAAGTTCAAACTCCTATGTCCTTCATATATACCCATTTTGAGTAGGTTCCATGCATAAACTTCTTTAAATGACCTTGTTTGAGAAAGAAAAACAGGAATAGCCTTACTTTTGCGAGATAAGGCCAAATTGGTATTTTTGCTATAAAATGATATCCTTCAGTCAAAACAAGTTCAAACTCCTTTGTCCTTCATATATACCCATTCTGAGTAGGTTCCATGCATAAACTTCTTTAAATGACCTTGTTTGAGAAAGAAAAACAGGAATAGCCTTACTTTTGCAAGATAAGGCCAAATTGGTATTTTTGCTATAAAATGAAATCCTTCTGTCAAAACAAGTTCAAACTCCTTTGTCCTTCATATATATCAATTCTAAGTAGGTTCCATGTATAAAACCTCTTTAAATTACCTTGTTTGGGTAAGAAAAACAGGAATAGCCTTACTTTTGCGAGATAAGGCCAAATTGGTATTTTTGCTATAAAATTAAATCCTTCAGTCAAAACAAGTTCAAACTCCTTTGTCCTTCATATATATCAATTCTAAGTAGGTTCCATGCATAAACCTCTTTAAATGACCTTGTATGCGAAAGAAACACAGGAATAGCCTTCTTTTGCGGAATTAAGACGATATTCGGATTTTTGCTTATAAACACCAATTCCTTCAGTCAAAACAAGTTCAAACTCCTTTGTCCTTCATATATACCCATTCTAAGTAGGTTCCATGCATAAACTTCTTTAAATGACCTTGTTTGAGAAAGAAAAACAGGAATAGCCTTACTTTTGCGAGATAAGGCCAAATTGGTATTTTTGCTATAAAATGAAATCCTTCAGTCAAAACAAGTTCGTACTCCTTTGTCCTTTATATATACCCATTCTAAGTAGGTTCCATGCATAAACTTCTTTAAATGACCTTGTTTGAGAAAGAAAAACAGGAATAGCCTTACTTTTGCAAGATAAGGCCAAATTGGTATTTTTGCTATAAAATGAAATCCTTCAGTCAAAACAATTTCAAACTCCTTTGTACTTTATATATATCAATTCTAAGTAGGTTCCATGTATAAAACCTCTTTAAATTACCTTGTTTGGGGAAGAAAAACATGAATAGCCTTACTTTTGCGAGATAAGTCCAAATTGGTATTTTTGCTATAAAATGAATTCCTTCAGTCAAAACAAGTTCAAATTCCTTTGTCCTTCATATATGTAGATTCTATATAGGTTCCATGTATAAAACCTCTTTAAATTACCTTGTTTGGTGAAGAAAAACAGGAATAGTCTTACTTTTGCGAGACAAGGCCAAATTGGTATTTTTGCTATAAAATGAATTCCTTCAGTCAAAACAAGTTCAAACTCATTTGTCCTTCATATATATCAATTCTAAGTAGGTTCCATGCATAAACTTCTTTAAATGACCTTGTTTGAGGAAGAAAAACAGGAAAAGCCTTACTTTTGCGAGATAAGGCCAAATTTGTATTTTTGCTATAAAATGAATTCCTTCAGTCAAAACAAGTTCAAACTCCTTTGTCCTTCATATATATCAATTCTAAGTAGATTCCATGCATAAACCTCTTTAAATTAACTTGCTTGCGGAAGAAAAACAGGAATAGCCTTACTTTTGCGAGATAAGGCCAAATTGGTATTTTTGCTATAAAATGAATTCCTTCAGTCAAAACAAGTTCAAACTCCTTTGTCCTTCATATATATAGATTCTCTATATGTTCCATGTATAAAACCTCTTTAAATTACCTTGTTTGGTGAAGAAAAACAGGAATAGTCTTACTTTTGCGAGATAAGGCCAAATTGGTATTTTTGCTATAAAATGAAATCCTTCAGTCAAAACAAGTTCAAACTCCTTTGTCCTTCATATATATCAATTCTAAGTAGGTTCCATGCATAAACCTCTTTAAATGACCTTGTATGCGAAAGAAACACAGGGATAGCCTTCTTTTGCGGAGTTAAGACGATATTCGGATTTTTGCTTATAAACACCAATTCCTTCAGTCAAAACAAGTTCAAACTCCTTTGTCCTTCATATATACCCATTCTAAGTAGGTTCCATGCATAAACTTCTTTAAATGACCTTGTTTGAGAAAGAAAAACAGGAATAGCCTTACTTTTGCGAGATAAGGCCAAATTGGTATTTTTGCTATAAAATGAAATCCTTCAGTCAAAACAAGTTGAAACTCCTTTGTCCTTCATATATATAGATTCTAAGTAGATTCCATGCATAAACCTCTTTAAATTAACTTGCTTGGGGAAGAAAAACAGGAATAGCCTTACTTTTGCGAGATAAGGCCAAATTGGTATTTTTGCTATAAAATGAATTCCTTCAGTCAAAACAAGTTCAAACTCCTTTGTCCTTCATATATATAGATTCTATATAGGTTCCATGTATAAAACCTCTTTAAATTACCTTGTTTGGTGAAGAAAAACAGGAATAGTCTTACTTTTGCGAGATAAGGCCAAATTGGTATTTTTGCTATAAAATGAAATCCTTCAGTCAAAACAAGTTCAAACTCCTTTGTCCTTCATATATATACATTCTAAGTAGGTGCCATGCATAAACCTCTTTAAATGATCTTGTTTGAGGAAGAAAAACAGGAAAAGCCTTACTTTTGCGAGATAAGGCCAAGTTGGTATTTTTGCTATAAAATGAATTCCTTCAGTCAAAACAAGTTCAAACTCCTTTGTCCTTCATATATATAGATTCTATATAGGTTCCATTTATAAAACCTCTTTAAATTACCTTGTTTGGTGAAGAAAAACAGGAATAGTCTTACTTTTGCGAGATAAGGCCAAATTGGTATTTTTGCTATAAAATGAATTCCTTCAGTCAAAACAAGTTCAAATTCCTTTGTCCTTCATATGTATCAATTCTAAGTAGATTCCATGCATAAACCTCTTTAAATTACCTTGCTTGGGGAAGAAAAACAGGAATAGCCTTACTTTTACGAGATAAGGCCAAATTGGTATTTTTGCTATAAAATTAAATCCTTCAATCAAAACAAGTTCAAATTCCTTTGTCCTTCATATGTATCAATTCTAAGTAGATTCCATGCATAAACCTCTTTAAATGACCTTGTATGCGAAAGAAACACAGGAATAGCCTTCTTTTGCGGAGTTAAGACGATGTTCGGATTTTTGCTTATAAACACCAATTCCTTCAGTCAAAACAAGTTCAAACTCCTTTGTCCTTCATATATACCCATTCTAAGTAGGTTCCATGCATAAACTTCTTTAAATGACCTTGTTTGAGGAAGAAAAACAGGAAAAGCCTTACTTTTGCGAGATAAGGTCAAATTGGTATTTTTGCTATAAAATGAATTCCTTCAGTCAAAACAAGTTCAAACTCCTTTGTCCTTCATATATACCCATTCTAAGTAGGTTCCATGCATAAACCTCTTTAAATGACCTTGTTTGAGTAAGAAAAAAAGGAAAAGCCTTACTTTTGCGAGATAAGGCCAAATTGGTATTTTTGCTATAAAATGAAATCCTTCAGTCAAAACAAGTTCAAACTCCTTTTTCCTTCATATATATCAATTCTAAGTAGGTTCCATGCATAAACCTCTTTAAATGACCTTGTATATGAAAGAAACACAGGAATAGCCTTCTTTTGCGGAGTTAAGACGATATTCGGATTATTGCTTATAAACACCAATTCCTTCAGTCAAAACAAGTTCAAACTCCTTTGTCCTTCATATATACCCATTCTAAGTAGGTTCCATGCATAAACTTCTTTAAATGACCTTGTTTGAGAAAGAAAAACAGGAATAGCCTTACTTTTGCGAGATAAGGCCAAATAGGTATTTTTGCTATAAAATGAAATCCTTCAGTCAAAACAAGTTCAAACTCCTTTGTCCTTCATATATATCAATTCTAAGTAGGTTCCGTGTATAAAACCTCTTTAAATTATCTTGTTTGAGAAAGAAGAACAGGAATAGCCTTACTTTTGCGAGATAAGGCCAAATTGGTATTTTTGCTATAAAATGAATTCCTTCAGTCAAAACAAGTTCAAACTCCTTTGTCCTTCATATATATAGATTCTATATAGGTTCCATGTATAAAACCTCTTTAAATTACCTTGTTTGAGAAAGAAAAACAGGAATAGCCTTACTTTTGCGAGATAAGGCCAAATTGGTATTTTTGCTATAAAATGAATTCCTTCAGTCAAAACAAGTTCAAACTCATTTGTCCTTCATATATATACATTCTAAGTAGGTTCCATGCATAAACCTCTTTAAATGACCTTGTTTGAGAAAAAAAAACAGGAATAGCCTTACTTTTGCGAGATAAGGCCAAATTGGTATTTTTGCTATAAAATGAAATCCTTCAGTCAAAACAAGTTCAAACTCCTTTGTCCTTCATATATATAGATTCTATATAGGTTCCATGTATAAAACCTCTTTAAATTACCTTGTTTGGTGAAGAAAAACAGGAATAGTCTTACTTTTGCGAGATAAGTCCAAATTGGTATTTTTGCTATAAATGAATTCCTTCAGTCAAAACAAGTTCAAACTCCTTTGTCCTTCATATATATAGATTCTATATAGGTTCCGTGTATAAAACCTCTTTAAACTACCTTGTTTGAAAAAGAAAAACAGGAATAGCCTTACTTTTGCGAGATAAGGCCAAATTGGTATTTTTGCTATAAAATGAATTCCTTCAGTCAAAACAAGTTCAAACTCATTTGTCCTTCATATATATCCATTCTAAGTAGGTTCCATGCATAAACTTCTTTAAATGACCTTGTTTGAGAAAGAAAAACAGGAATAGCCTTACTTTCGCGAGATAAGGCCAAATTGGTATTTTTGCTATAAAATGAATTCCTTCAGTCAAAACAAGTTCAAACTCCTTTGTCCTTCATATATATAGATTCTATATAGGTTCCGTGTATAAAACCTCTTTAAATTACCTTGTTTGAGAAAGAAAAACAGGAATAGCCTTACTTTTGCGAGATAAGGCCAAATTGGTATTTTTGCTATAAAATAAAATCCTTCAGTCAAAACAAGTTCAAACTCCTTTGTCCTTCATATATATCAATTCTAAGTAGGTTCCATGTATAAAACCTCTTTAAATTACCTTGTTTGGGGAAGAAAAACAGGAATAGCCTTACTTTTGCGAGATAAGGCCAAATTGGTATTTTTGCTATAAATGAATTCCTTCAGTCAAAACAAGTTCAAACTCCTTTGTCCTTCATATATATCAATTCTAAGTAGATTCCATGCATAAACCTCTTTAAATTAACTTGCTTGGGGAAGAAAAACAGGAATAGCCTTACTTTTGCGAGATAAGGCCAAATTGGTATTTTTGCTATAAAATGAAATCCTTCAGACAAAACAAGTTCAAACTCCTTTGTCCTTCATATATACCCATTCTAAGTAGGTTCCATGCATAAACCTCTTTAAATGACCTTGTTTGAGGAAGAAAAAAAGGAAAAGCCTTACTTTTGCGAGATAAGGCCAAATTGGTATTTTTGCTATAAAATGAAATCGTTCAGTCAAAACAAGTTCAAACTCCTTTGTCCTTCATATATATCAATTCTAAGTAGGTTCCATGCATAAACCTCTTTAAATGACCTTGTATGCGAAAGAAACACAGTGATAGCCTTCTTTTGCGGAGTTAAGACGATATTCGGATTTTTGCTTATAAACACCAATTCCTTCAGTCAAAACAAGTTCAAACTCCGTTGTCCTTCATATATACCCATTCTAAGTAGGTTCCATGCATAAACTTCTTTAAATGACCTTGTTTGAGAAAGAAAAACAGGAATAGCCTTACTTTTGCGAGATAAGGCCAAATAGGTATTTTTGCTATAAAATGAAATCCTTCAGTCAAAAGAAGTTCAAACTCCTTTGTCCTTTATATATACCCCATTCTAAGTAGGTTCCATGCATAAACCTCTTTAAATGACCTTGTTTGAGAAAAAAAAACAGGAATAGCCTTACTTTTGCGAGATAAGGCCAAATTGGTATTTTTGCTATAAAATGAAATCCTTCAGTCAAAACAAGTTCAAACTCCTTTGTCCTTCATATATATCAATTCTAAGTAGGTTCCATGTATAAAACCTCTTTAAATTACCTTGTTTGGGGAAGAAAAACAGGAATAGCCTTACTTTTGCGAGATAAGGCCAAATTGGTATTTTTGCTATAAATGAATTCCTTCAGTCAAAACAAGTTCAAACTCCTTTGTCCTTCATATATATAGATTCTATATAGGTTCCATGTATAAAACCTCTTTAAATTACCTTGTTTGGTGAAGAAAAACAGGAATAGTCTTACTTTTGCGAGTTAAGGCCAAATTGGTATTTTTGCTATAAAATGAATTCCTTCAGTCAAAACAAGTTCAAACTCATTTGTCCTTAATATATACCCATTCTAAGTAGGTTCCATGCATAAACCTCTTTAAATGACCTTGTTTGAGGAAGAAAAACAGGAAAAGCCTTACTTTTGCGAGATAAGGCCAAATTGGTATTTTTGCTATAAAATGAAATCCTTCAGACAAAACAAGTTGAAAGTCCTTTGTCCTTCATATATATAAATTCTAAGTAGGTTCCATGCATAAACCTCTTTAAATGACCTTGTATGCGAAAGAAACACAGGAATAGCCTTGTTTTGCGGAGTTAAGACGATATTCGGATTTTTGCTTATAAACACCAATTCCTTCAGTCAAAACAAGTTCAAACTCCTTTGTCCTTCATATATACCCATTCTAAGTAGGTTCCATTAATAAACTTCTTTAAATGACCTTGTTTGAGAAAGACAAACAGGAATAGCCTTACTTTTGCGAGATAAGGCCAAATTGGTATTTTTGCTATAAAATCAAATCCTTCAGACAAAACAAGTTGAAACTCCTTTGTCCTTCATATATATCAATTCTAAGTAGGTTCCATGCATAAACCTCTTTAAATGACCTTGTATGCGAAAGAAACACAGGGATAGCCTTCTTTTGCGGAGTTAAGACGATATTCGGATTTTTGCTTATAAACACCAATTCCTTCAGTCAAAACAAGTTCAAACTCCGTTGTCCTTCATATATACCCATTCTAAGTAGGTTCCATGCATAAACTTCTTTAAATGACCTTGTTTGAGAAAAAAAAACAGGAATAGCCTTACTTTTGCGAGATAAGGCCAAATTGGTATTTTTGCTATAAAATGAAATCCTTCAGTCAAAACAAGTTCAAACTCCTTTGTCCTTCATATATATCAATTCTAAGTAGGTTCCATGTATAAAACCTCTTTAAATTACCTTGTTTGGGGAAGAAAAACAGGAATAGCCTTACTTTTGCGAGATAAGGCCAAATTGGTATTTTTGTTATAAATGAATTCCTTCAGTCAAAACAAGTACAAACTCCTTTGTCCTTCATATATATAGATTCTATATAGGTTCCATGTATAAAACCTCTTTAAATTACCTTGTTTGGTGAAGAAAAACAGGAATAGTCTTACTTTTGCGAGATAAGTCCAAATTGGTATTTTTGCTATAAATGAATTCCTTCAGTCAAAACAAGTTCAAACTCCTATGTCCTTCATATATATAGATTCTATATAGGTTCCGTGTATAAAACCTCTTTAAACTACCTTGTTTGAGAAAGAAAAACAGGAATAGCCTTACTTTTGCGAGATAAGGCCAAATTGGTATTTTTGCTATAAAATGAATTCCTTCAGTCAAAACAAGTTCAAACTCATTTGTCCTTCATATATATCCATTCTAAGTAGGTTCCATGCATAAACTTCTTTAAATGACCTTGTTTGAGAAAGAAAAACAGGAATAGCCTTACTTTCGCGAGATAAGGCCAAATTGATATTTTTGCTATAAAATGAATTCCTTCAGTCAAAACAAGTTCAAACTCCTTTGTCCTTCATATATATAGATTCTATATAGGTTCCGTGTATTAAACCTCTTTAAATTACCTTGTTTGAGAAAGAAAAACAGGAATAGCCTTACTTTTGCGAGATAAGGCCAAATTGGTATTTTTGCTATAAAATAAAATCCTTCAGTCAAAACAAGTTCAAACTCCTTTGTCCTTCATATATATCAATTCTAAGTAGGTTCCATGTATAAAACCTCTTTAAATTACCTTGTTTGGGGAAGAAAAACAGGAATAGCCTTACTTTTGCGAGATAAGGCCAAATTGGTATTTTTGCTATAAATGAATTCCTTCAGTCAAAACAAGTTCAAACTCCTTTGTCCTTCATATATATCAATTCTAAGTAGATTCCATGCATAAACCTCTTTAAATTAACTTGCTTGGGGAAGAAAAACAGGAATAGCCTTACTTTTGCGAGATAAGGCCAAATTGGTATTTTTGCTATAAAATGAAATCCTTCAGACAAAACAAGTTCAAACTCCTTTGTCCTTCATATATACCCATTCTAAGTAGGTTCAATGCATAAACCTCTTTAAATGACCTTGTTTGAGGAAGAAAAAAAGGAAAAGCCTTACTTTTGCGAGAGAAGGCCAAATTGGTATTTTTGCTATAAAATGAAATCGTTCAGTCAAAACAAGTTCAAACTCCTTTGTCCTTCATATATATCAATTCTAAGTAGGTTCCATGCATAAACCTCTTTAAATGACCTTGTATGCGAAAGAAACACAGGGATAGCCTTCTTTTGCGGAGTTAAGACGATATTCGGATTTTTGCTTATAAACACCAATTCCTTCAGTCAAAACAAGTTCAAACTCCGTTGTCCTTCATATATACCCATTCTAAGTAGGTTCCATGCATAAACTTCTTTAAATGACCTTGTTTGAGAAAGAAAAACAGGAATAGCCTTACTTTTGCGAGATAAGGCCAAATAGGTATTTTTGCTATAAAATGAAATCCTTCAGTCAAAAGAAGTTCAAACTCCTTTGTCCTTTATATATACCCCATTCTAAGTAGGTTCCATGCATAAACCTCTTTAAATGACCTTGTTTGAGAAAAAAAAACAGGAATAGCCTTACTTTTGCGAGATAAGGCCAAATTGGTATTTTTGCTATAAAATGAAATCCTTCAGTCAAAACAAGTTCAAACTCCTTTGTCCTTCATATATATCAATTCTAAGTAGGTTCCATGTATAAAACCTCTTTAAATTACCTTGTTTGGGGAAGAAAAACAGGAATAGCCTTACTTTTGCGAGATAAGGCCAAATTGGTATTTTTGCTATAAATGAATTCCTTCAGTCAAAACAAGTTCAAACTCCTTTGTCCTTCATATATATAGATTCTATATAGGTTCCATGTATAAAACCTCTTTAAATTACCTTGTTTGGTGAAGAAAAACAGGAATAGTCTTACTTTTGCGAGATAAGGCCAAATTGGTATTTTTGCTATAAAATGAATTCCTTCAGTCAAATCAAGTTCAAACTCATTTGTCCTTAATATATACCCATTCTAAGTAGGTTCCATGCATAAACCTCTTTAAATGACCTTGTTTGAGGAAGAAAAACAGGAAAAGCCTTACTTTTGCGAGATAAGGCCAAATTGGTATTTTTGCTATAAAATGAAATCCTTCAGACAAAACAAGTTGAAAGTCCTTTGTCCTTCATATATATAAATTCTAAGTAGGTTCCATGCATAAACCTCTTTAAATGACCTTGTATGCGAAAGAAACACAGGAATAGCCTTGTTTTGCGGAGTTAAGACGATATTCGGATTTTTGCTTATAAACACCAATTCCTTCAGTCAAAACAAGTTCAAACTCCTTTGTCCTTCATATATACCCATTCTAAGTAGGTTCCATTAATAAACTTCTTTAAATGACCTTGTTTGAGAAAGACAAACAGGAATAGACTTACTTTTGCGAGATAAGGCCAAATTGGTATTTTTGCTATAAAATGAAATCCTTCAGACAAAACAAGTTGAAACTCCTTTGTCCTTCATATATATCAATTCTAAGTAGGTTCCATGCATAAACCTCTTTAAATGACCTTGTATGCGAAAGAAACACAGGGATAGCCTTCTTTTGCGGAGTTAAGACGATATTCGGATTTTTGCTTATAAACACCAATTCCTTCAGTCAAAACAAGTTCAAACTCCGTTGTCCTTCATATATACCCATTCTAAGTAGGTTCCATGCATAAACTTCTTTAAATGACCTTGTTTGAGAAAAAAAAACAGGAATAGCCTTACTTTTGCGAGATAAGGCCAAATTGGTATTTTTGCTATAAAATGAAATCCTTCAGTCAAAACAAGTTCAAACTCCTTTGTCCTTCATATATATCAATTCTAAGTAGGTTCCATGTATAAAACCTCTTTAAATTACCTTGTTTGGGGAAGAAAAACAGGAATAGCCTTACTTTTGCGAGATAAGGCCAAATTGGTATTTTTGCTATAAATGAATTCCTTCAGTCAAAACAAGTTCAAACTCCTTTGTCCTTCATATATATAGATTCTATATAGGTTCCATGTATAAAACCTCTTTAAATTACCTTGTTTGGTGAAGAAAAACAGGAATAGTCTTACTTTTGCGAGATAAGTCCAAATTGGTATTTTTGCTATAAATGAATTCCTTCAGTCAAAACAAGTTCAAACTCCTTTGTCCTTCATATATATAGATTCTATATAGGTTCCGTGTATAAAACCTCTTTAAACTACCTTGTTTGAGAAAGAAAAACAGGAATAGCCTTACTTTTGCGAGATAAGGCCAAATTGGTATTTTTGCTATAAAATGAATTCCTTCAGTCAAAACAAGTTCAAACTCATTTGTCCTTCATATATATCCATTCTAAGTAGATTCCATGCATAAACCTCTTTAAATTAACTTGCTTGGGGAAGAAAAACAGGAATAGCCTTACTTTTGCGAGATAAGGCCAAATTGGTATTTTTGCTATAAAATGAAATCCTTCAGACAAAACAAGTTCAAACTCCTTTGTCCTTCATATATACCCATTCTAAGTAGGTTCCATGCATAAACCTCTTTAAATGACCTTGTTTGAGGAAGAAAAAAAGGAAAAGCCTTACTTTTGCGAGATAAGGCCAAATTGGTATTTTTGCTATAAAATGAAATCGTTCAGTCAAAACAAGTTCAAACTCCTTTGTCCTTCATATATATCAATTCTAAGTAGGTTCCATGCATAAACCTCTTTAAATGACCTTGTATGCGAAAGAAACACAGGGATAGCCTTCTTTTGCGGAGTTAAGACGATATTCGGATTTTTGCTTATAAACACCAATTCCTTCAGTCAAAACAAGTTCAAACTCCGTTGTCCTTCATATATACCCATTCTAAGTAGGTTCCATGCATAAACTTCTTTAAATGACCTTGTTTGAGAAAGAAAAACAGGAATAGCCTTACTTTTGCGAGATAAGGCCAAATAGGTATTTTTGCTATAAAATGAAATCCTTCAGTCAAAAGAAGTTCAAACTCCTTTGTCCTTTATATATACCCCATTCTAAGTAGGTTCCATGCATAAACCTCTTTAAATGACCTTGTTTGAGAAAAAAAAACAGGAATAGCCTTACTTTTGCGAGATAAGGCCAAATTGGTATTTTTGCTATAAAATGAAATCCTTCAGTCAAAACAAGTTCAAACTCCTTTGTCCTTCATATATATCAATTCTAAGTAGGTTCCATGTATAAAACCTCTTTAAATTACCTTGTTTGGGGAAGAAAAACAGGAATAGCCTTACTTTTGCGAGATAAGGCCAAATTGGTATTTTTGCTATAAATGAATTCCTTCAGTCAAAACAAGTTCAAACTCCTTTGTCCTTCATATATATAGATTCTATATAGGTTCCATGTATAAAACCTCTTTAAATTACCTTGTTTGGTGAAGAAAAACAGGAATAGTCTTACTTTTGCGAGTTAAGGCCAAATTGGTATTTTTGCTATAAAATGAATTCCTTCAGTCAAAACAAGTTCAAACTCATTTGTCCTTAATATATACCCATTCTAAGTAGGTTCCATGCATAAACCTCTTTAAATGACCTTGTTTGAGGAAGAAAAACAGGAAAAGCCTTACTTTTGCGAGATAAGGCCAAATTGGTATTTTTGCTATAAAATGAAATCCTTCAGACAAAACAAGTTGAAAGTCCTTTGTCCTTCATATATATAAATTCTAAGTAGGTTCCATGCATAAACCTCTTTAAATGACCTTGTATGCGAAAGAAACACAGGAATAGCCTTGTTTTGCGGAGTTAAGACGATATTCGGATTTTTGCTTATAAACACCAATTCCTTCAGTCAAAACAAGTTCAAACTCCTTTGTCCTTCATATATACCCATTCTAAGTAGGTTCCATTAATAAACTTCTTTAAATGACCTTGTTTGAGAAAGACAAACAGGAATAGCCTTACTTTTGCGAGATAAGGCCAAATTGGTATTTTTGCTATAAAATGAAATCCTTCAGACAAAACAAGTTGAAACTCCTTTGTCCTTCATATATATCAATTCTAAGTAGGTTCCATGCATAAACCTCTTTAAATGACCTTGTATGCGAAAGAAACACAGGGATAGCCTTCTTTTGCGGAGTTAAGACGATATTCGGATTTTTGCTTATAAACACCAATTCCTTCAGTCAAAACAAGTTAAAACTCCGTTGTCCTTCATATATACCCATTCTAAGTAGGTTCCATGCATAAACTTCTTTAAATGACCTCGTTTGAGAAAGAAAAACAGGAATAGCCTTACTTTTGCGAGATAAGGCCAAATTGGTATTTTTGCTATAAAATAAAATCCTTCAGTCAAAACAAGTTCAAACTCCTTTGTCCTTCATATATATCAATTCTAAGTAGGTTCCATGTATAAAACCTCTTTAAATTACCTTGTTTGGGGAAGAAAAACAGGAATAGCCTTACTTTTGCGAGATAAGGCCAAATTGGTATTTTTGCTATAAAATGAAATCCTTCAGACAAAACAAGTTCAAACTCCTTTGTCCTTCATATATACCCATTCTAAGTAGGTTCAATGCATAAACCTCTTTAAATGACCTTGTATGCGAAAGAAACACAGGAATAGCCTTGTTTTGCGGAGTTAAGACGATATTCGGATTTTTGCTTATAAACACCAATTCCTTCAGTCAAAACAAGTTCAAACTCCTTTGTCCTTCATATATACCCATTCTAAGTAGGTTCCATTAATAAACTTCTTTAAATGACCTTGTTTGAGAAAGACAAACAGGAATAGACTTACTTTTGCGAGATAAGGCCAAATTGGTATTTTTGCTATAAAATGAAATCCTTCAGACAAAACAAGTTGAAACTCCTTTGTCCTTCATATATATCAATTCTAAGTAGGTTCCATGCATAAACCTCTTTAAATGACCTTGTATGCGAAAGAAACACAGGGATAGCCTTCTTTTGCGGAGTTAAGACGATATTCGGATTTTTGCTTATAAACACCAATTCCTTCAGTCAAAACAAGTTCAAACTCCGTTGTCCTTCATATATACCCATTCTAAGTAGGTTCCATGCATAAACTTCTTTAAATGACCTTGTTTGAGAAAGAAAAACAGGAATAGCCTTACTTTTGCGAGATAAGGCCAAATAGGTATTTTTGCTATAAAATGAAATCCTTCAGTCAAAAGAAGTTCAAACTCCTTTGTCCTTTATATATACCCCATTCTAAGTAGGTTCCATGCATAAACCTCTTTAAATGACCTTGTTTGAGAAAAAAAAACAGGAATAGCCTTACTTTTGCGAGATAAGGCCAAATTGGTATTTTTGCTATAAAATGAAATCCTTCAGTCAAAACAAGTTCAAACTCCTTTGTCCTTCATATATATCAATTCTAAGTAGGTTCCATGTATAAAACCTCTTTAAATTACCTTGTTTGGGGAAGAAAAACAGGAATAGCCTTACTTTTGCGAGATAAGGCCAAATTGGTATTTTTGCTATAAATGAATTCCTTCAGTCAAAACAAGTTCAAACTCCTTTGTCCTTCATATATATAGATTCTATATAGGTTCCATGTATAAAACCTCTTTAAATTACCTTGTTTGGTGAAGAAAAACAGGAATAGTCTTACTTTTGCGAGATAAGTCCAAATTGGTATTTTTGCTATAAATGAATTCCTTCAGTCAAAACAAGTTCAAACTCCTTTGTCCTTCATATATATAGATTCTATATAGGTTCCGTGTATAAAACCTCTTTAAACTACCTTGTTTGAGAAAGAAAAACAGGAATAGCCTTACTTTTGCGAGATAAGGCCAAATTGGTATTTTTGCTATAAAATGAATTCCTTCAGTCAAAACAAGTTCAAACTCATTTGTCCTTCATATATATCCATTCTAAGTAGGTTCCATGCATAAACTTCTTTAAATGACCTTGTTTGAGAAAGAAAAACAGGAATAGCCTTACTTTCGCGAGATAAGGCCAAATTGGTATTTTTGCTATAAAATGAATTCCTTCAGTCAAAACAAGTTCAAACTCCTTTGTCCTTCATATATATCAATTCTAAGTAGGTTCCATGCATAAACCTCTTTAAATGACCTTGTATGCGAAAGAAACACAGGGATAGCCTTCTTTTGCGGAGTTAAGACGATATTCGGATTTTTGCTTATAAACACCAATTCCTTCAGTCAAAACAAGTTCAAACTCCGTTGTACTTCATATATACCCATTCTAAGTAGGTTCCATGCATAAACTTCTTTAAATGACCTTGTTTGAGAAAGAAAAACAGGAATAGCCTTACTTTTGCGAGATAAGGCCAAATAGGTATTTTTGCTATAAAATGAAATCCTTCAGTCAAAAGAAGTTCAAACTCCTTTGTCCTTTATATATACCCCATTCTAAGTAGGTTCCATGCATAAACCTCTTTAAATGACCTTGTTTGAGAAAAAAAAACAGGAATAGCCTTACTTTTGCGAGATAAGGCCAAATTGGTATTTTTGCTATAAAATGAAATCCTTCAGTCAAAACAAGTTCAAACTCCTTTGTCCTTCATATATATCAATTCTAAGTAGGTTCCATGTATAAAACCTCTTTAAATTACCTTGTTTGGGGAAGAAAAACAGGAATAGCCTTACTTTTGCGAGATAAGGCCAAATTGGTATTTTTGCTATAAATGAATTCCTTCAGTCAAAACAAGTTCAAACTCCTTTGTCCTTCATATATATAGATTCTATATAGGTTCCATGTATAAAACCTCTTTAAATTACCTTGTTTGGTGAAGAAAAACAGGAATAGTCTTACTTTTGCGAGTTAAGGCCAAATTGGTATTTTTGCTATAAAATGAATTCCTTCAGTCAAAACAAGTTCAAACTCATTTGTCCTTAATATATACCCATTCTAAGTAGGTTCCATGCATAAACCTCTTTAAATGACCTTGTTTGAGGAAGAAAAACAGGAAAAGCCTTACTTTTGCGAGATAAGGCCAAATTGGTATTTTTGCTATAAAATGAAATCCTTCAGACAAAACAAGTTGAAAGTCCTTTGTCCTTCATATATATAAATTCTAAGTAGGTTCCATGCATAAACCTCTTTAAATGACCTTGTATGCGAAAGAAACACAGGAATAGCCTTGTTTTGCGGAGTTAAGACGATATTCGGATTTTTGCTTATAAACACCAATTCCTTCAGTCAAAACAAGTTCAAACTCCTTTGTCCTTCATATATACCCATTCTAAGTAGGTTCCATTAATAAACTTCTTTAAATGACCTTGTTTGAGAAAGACAAACAGGAATAGCCTTACTTTTGCGAGATAAGGCCAAATTGGTATTTTTGCTATAAAATGAAATCCTTCAGACAAAACAAGTTGAAACTCCTTTGTCCTTCATATATATCAATTCTAAGTAGGTTCCATGCATAAACCTCTTTAAATGACCTTGTATGCGAAAGAAACACAGGGATAGCCTTCTTTTGCGGAGTTAAGACGATATTCGGATTTTTGCTTATAAACACCAATTCCTTCAGTCAAAACAAGTTAAAACTCCGTTGTCCTTCATATATACCCATTCTAAGTAGGTTCCATGCATAAACTTCTTTAAATGACCTCGTTTGAGAAAGAAAAACAGGAATAGCCTTACTTTTGCGAGATAAGGCCAAATTGGTATTTTTGCTATAAAATAAAATCCTTCAGTCAAAACAAGTTCAAACTCCTTTGTCCTTCATATATATCAATTCTAAGTAGGTTCCATGTATAAAACCTCTTTAAATTACCTTGTTTGGGGAAGAAAAACAGGAATAGCCTTACTTTTGCGAGATAAGGCCAAATTGGTATTTTTGCTATAAAATGAAATCCTTCAGACAAAACAAGTTCAAACTCCTTTGTCCTTCATATATACCCATTCTAAGTAGGTTCAATGCATAAACCTCTTTAAATGACCTTGTATGCGAAAGAAACACAGGAATAGCCTTGTTTTGCGGAGTTAAGACGATATTCGGATTTTTGCTTATAAACACCAATTCCTTCAGTCAAAACAAGTTCAAACTCCTTTGTCCTTCATATATACCCATTCTAAGTAGGTTCCATTAATAAACTTCTTTAAATGACCTTGTTTGAGAAAGACAAACAGGAATAGACTTACTTTTGCGAGATAAGGCCAAATTGGTATTTTTGCTATAAAATGAAATCCTTCAGACAAAACAAGTTGAAACTCCTTTGTCCTTCATATATATCAATTCTAAGTAGGTTCCATGCATAAACCTCTTTAAATGACCTTGTATGCGAAAGAAACACAGGGATAGCCTTCTTTTGCGGAGTTAAGACGATATTCGGATTTTTGCTTATAAACACCAATTCCTTCAGTCAAAACAAGTTCAAACTCCGTTGTCCTTCATATATACCCATTCTAAGTAGGTTCCATGCATAAACTTCTTTAAATGACCTTGTTTGAGAAAGAAAAACAGGAATAGCCTTACTTTTGCGAGATAAGGCCAAATAGGTATTTTTGCTATAAAATGAAATCCTTCAGTCAAAAGAAGTTCAAACTCCTTTGTCCTTTATATATACCCCATTCTAAGTAGGTTCCATGCATAAACCTCTTTAAATGACCTTGTTTGAGAAAAAAAAACAGGAATAGCCTTACTTTTGCGAGATAAGGCCAAATTGGTATTTTTGCTATAAAATGAAATCCTTCAGTCAAAACAAGTTCAAACTCCTTTGTCCTTCATATATATCAATTCTAAGTAGGTTCCATGTATAAAACCTCTTTAAATTACCTTGTTTGGGGAAGAAAAACAGGAATAGCCTTACTTTTGCGAGATAAGGCCAAATTGGTATTTTTGCTATAAATGAATTCCTTCAGTCAAAACAAGTTCAAACTCCTTTGTCCTTCATATATATAGATTCTATATAGGTTCCATGTATAAAACCTCTTTAAATTACCTTGTTTGGTGAAGAAAAACAGGAATAGTCTTACTTTTGCGAGATAAGTCCAAATTGGTATTTTTGCTATAAATGAATTCCTTCAGTCAAAACAAGTTCAAACTCCTTTGTCCTTCATATATATAGATTCTATATAGGTTCCGTGTATAAAACCTCTTTAAACTACCTTGTTTGAGAAAGAAAAACAGGAATAGCCTTACTTTTGCGAGATAAGGCCAAATTGGTATTTTTGCTATAAAATGAATTCCTTCAGTCAAAACAAGTTCAAACTCATTTGTCCTTCATATATATCCATTCTAAGTAGGTTCCATGCATAAACTTCTTTAAATGACCTTGTTTGAGAAAGAAAAACAGGAATAGCCTTACTTTCGCGAGATAAGGCCAAATTGGTATTTTTGCTATAAAATGAATTCCTTCAGTCAAAACAAGTTCAAACTCCTTTGTCCTTCATATATATCAATTCTAAGTAGGTTCCATGCATAAACCTCTTTAAATGACCTTGTATGCGAAAGAAACACAGGGATAGCCTTCTTTTGCGGAGTTAAGACGATATTCGGATTTTTGCTTATAAACACCAATTCCTTCAGTCAAAACAAGTTCAAACTCCGTTGTACTTCATATATACCCATTCTAAGTAGGTTCCATGCATAAACTTCTTTAAATGACCTTGTTTGAGAAAGAAAAACAGGAATAGCCTTACTTTTGCGAGATAAGGCCAAATAGGTATTTTTGCTATAAAATGAAATCCTTCAGTCAAAAGAAGTTCAAACTCCTTTGTCCTTTATATATACCCCATTCTAAGTAGGTTCCATGCATAAACCTCTTTAAATGACCTTGTTTGAGAAAAAAAAACAGGAATAGCCTTACTTTTGCGAGATAAGGCCAAATTGGTATTTTTGCTATAAAATGAAATCCTTCAGTCAAAACAAGTTCAAACTCCTTTGTCCTTCATATATATCAATTCTAAGTAGGTTCCATGTATAAAACCTCTTTAAATTACCTTGTTTGGGGAAGAAAAACAGGAATAGCCTTACTTTTGCGAGATAAGGCCAAATTGGTATTTTTGCTATAAATGAATTCCTTCAGTCAAAACAAGTTCAAACTCCTTTGTCCTTCATATATATAGATTCTATATAGGTTCCATGTATAAAACCTCTTTAAATTACCTTGTTTGGTGAAGAAAAACAGGAATAGTCTTACTTTTGCGAGTTAAGGCCAAATTGGTATTTTTGCTATAAAATGAATTCCTTCAGTCAAAACAAGTTCAAACTCATTTGTCCTTAATATATACCCATTCTAAGTAGGTTCCATGCATAAACCTCTTTAAATGACCTTGTTTGAGGAAGAAAAACAGGAAAAGCCTTACTTTTGCGAGATAAGGCCAAATTGGTATTTTTGCTATAAAATGAAATCCTTCAGACAAAACAAGTTGAAAGTCCTTTGTCCTTCATATATATAAATTCTAAGTAGGTTCCATGCATAAACCTCTTTAAATGACCTTGTATGCGAAAGAAACACAGGAATAGCCTTGTTTTGCGGAGTTAAGACGATATTCGGATTTTTGCTTATAAACACCAATTCCTTCAGTCAAAACAAGTTCAAACTCCTTTGTCCTTCATATATACCCATTCTAAGTAGGTTCCATTAATAAACTTCTTTAAATGACCTTGTTTGAGAAAGACAAACAGGAATAGCCTTACTTTTGCGAGATAAGGCCAAATTGGTATTTTTGCTATAAAATGAAATCCTTCAGACAAAACAAGTTGAAACTCCTTTGTCCTTCATATATATCAATTCTAAGTAGGTTCCATGCATAAACCTCTTTAAATGACCTTGTATGCGAAAGAAACACAGGGATAGCCTTCTTTTGCGGAGTTAAGACGATATTCGGATTTTTGCTTATAAACACCAATTCCTTCAGTCAAAACAAGTTAAAACTCCGTTGTCCTTCATATATACCCATTCTAAGTAGGTTCCATGCATAAACTTCTTTAAATGACCTTGTTTGAGAAAAAAAAACAGGAATAGCCTTACTTTTGCGAGATAAGGCCAAATTGGTATTTTTGCTATAAAATGAAATCCTTCAGTCAAAACAAGTTCAAACTCCTTTGTCCTTCATATATATCAATTCTAAGTAGGTTCCATGTATAAAACCTCTTTAAATTACCTTGTTTGGGGAAGAAAAACAGGAATAGCCTTACTTTTGCGAGATAAGGCTAAATTGGTATTTTTGCTATAAATGAATTCCTTCAGTCAAAACAAGTTCAAACTCCTTTGTCCTTCATATATATAGATTATATATAGGTTCCATGTATAAAACCTCTTTAAATTACCTTGTTTGGTGAAGAAAAACAGGAATAGTCATACTTTTGCGAGATAAGGCTAAATTGGTATTTTTGCTATAAATGAATTCCTTCAGTCAAAACAAGTTCAAACTCCTTTGTCCTTCATATATATAGATTCTATATAGGTTCCATGTATAAAACCTCTTTAAATTACCTTGTTTGGTGAAGAAAAACAGGAATAGTCATACTTTTGCGAGATAAGTCCAAATTGGTATTTTTGCTATAAATGAATTCCTTCAGTCAAAACAAGTTCAAACTCCTTTGTCCTTCATATATATAGATTCTATATAGGTTCCGTGTATAAAACCTCTTTAAACTACCTTGTTTGAGAAAGAAAAACAGGAATAGCCTTACTTTCGCGAGATAAGGCCAAATTGGTATTTTTGCTATAAAATGAATTCCTTCAGTCAAAACAAGTTCAAACTCCTTTGTCCTTCATATATATAGATTCTATATAGGTTCCGTGTATTAAACCTCTTTAAATTACCTTGTTTGAGAAAGAAAAACAGGAATAGCCTTACTTTTGCGAGATAAGGCCAAATTGGTATTTTTGCTATAAAATAAAATCCTTCAGTCAAAACAAGTTCAAACTCCTTTGTCCTTCATATATATCAATTCTAAGTAGGTTCCATGTATAAAACCTCTTTAAATTACCTTGTTTGGGGAAGAAAAACAGGAATAGCCTTACTTTTGCGAGATAAGGCCAAATTGGTATTTTTGCTATAAATGAATTCCTTCAGTCAAAACAAGTTCAAACTCCTTTGTCCTTCATATATATAGATTCTATATAGGTTCCATGTATAAAACCTCTTTAAATTACCTTGTTTGGTGAAGAAAAACAGGAATAGTCTTACTTTTGCGAGTTAAGGCCAAATTGGTATTTTTGCTATAAAATGAATTCCTTCAGTCAAAACAAGTTCAAACTCCTTTGTCCTTCATATATATCAATTCTAAGTAGATTCCATGCATAAACCTCTTTAAATTAACTTGCTTGGGGAAGAAAAACAGGAATAGCCTTACTTTTGCGAGATAAGGCCAAATTGGTATTTTTGCTATAAAATGAAATCCTTCAGACAAAACAAGTTCAAACTCCTTTGTCCTTCATATATACCCATTCTAAGTAGGTTCAATGCATAAACCTCTTTAAATGACCTTGTTTGAGGAAGAAAAAAAGGAAAAGCCTTACTTTTGCGAGATAAGGCCAAATTGGTATTTTTGCTATAAAATGAAATCGTTCAGTCAAAACAAGTTCAAACTCCTTTGTCCTTCATATATATCAATTCTAAGTAGGTTCCATGCATAAACCTCTTTAAATGACCTTGTATGCGAAAGAAACACAGGGATAGCCTTCTTTTGCGGAGTTAAGACGATATTCGGATTTTTGCTTATAAACACCAATTCCTTCAGTCAAAACAAGTTCAAACTCCGTTGTCCTTCATATATACCCATTCTAAGTAGGTTCCATGCATAAACTTCTTTAAATGACCTTGTTTGAGAAAGAAAAACAGGAATAGCCTTACTTTTGCGAGATAAGGCCAAATAGGTATTTTTGCTATAAAATGAAATCCTTCAGTCAAAAGAAGTTCAAACTCCTTTGTCCTTTATATATACCCCATTCTAAGTAGGTTCCATGCATAAACCTCTTTAAATGACCTTGTTTGAGAAAAAAAACAGGAATAGCCTTACTTTTGCGAGATAAGGCCAAATTGGTATTTTTGCTATAAAATGAAATCCTTCAGTCAAAACAAGTTCAAACTCCTTTGTCCTTCATATATATCAATTCTAAGTAGGTTCCATGTATAAAACCTCTTTAAATTACCTTGTTTGGGGAAGAAAAACAGGAATAGCCTTACTTTTGCGAGATAAGGCCAAATTGGTATTTTTGCTATAAATGAATTCCTTCAGTCAAAACAAGTTCAAACTCCTTTGTCCTTCATATATATAGATTCTATATAGGTTCCATGTATAAAACCTCTTTAAATTACCTTGTTTGGTGAAGAAAAACAGGAATAGTCTTACTTTTGCGAGTTAAGGCCAAATTGGTATTTTTGCTATAAAATGAATTCCTTCAGTCAAATCAAGTTCAAACTCATTTGTCCTTAATATATACCCATTCTAAGTAGGTTCCATGCATAAACCTCTTTAAATGACCTTGTTTGAGGAAGAAAAACAGGAAAAGCCTTACTTTTGCGAGATAAGGCCAAATTGGTATTTTTGCTATAAAATGAAATCCTTCAGACAAAACAAGTTGAAAGTCCTTTGTCCTTCATATATATAAATTCTAAGTAGGTTCCATGCATAAACCTCTTTAAATGACCTTGTATGCGAAAGAAACACAGGAATAGCCTTGTTTTGCGGAGTTAAGACGATATTCGGATTTTTGCTTATAAACACCAATTCCTTCAGTCAAAACAAGTTCAAACTCCTTTGTCCTTCATATATACCCATTCTAAGTAGGTTCCATTAATAAACTTCTTTAAATGACCTTGTTTGAGAAAGACAAACAGGAATAGCCTTACTTTTGCGAGATAAGGCCAAATTGGTATTTTTGCTATAAAATGAAATCCTTCAGACAAAACAAGTTGAAACTCCTTTGTCCTTCATATATATCAATTCTAAGTAGGTTCCATGCATAAACCTCTTTAAATGACCTTGTATGCGAAAGAAACACAGGGATAGCCTTCTTTTGCGGAGTTAAGACGATATTCGGATTTTTGCTTATAAACACCAATTCCTTCAGTCAAAACAAGTTCAAACTCCGTTGTCCTTCATATATACCCATTCTAAGTAGGTTCCATGCATAAACTTCTTTAAATGACCTTGTTTGAGAAAGAAAAACAGGAATAGCCTTACTTTTGCGAGATAAGGCCAAATAGGTATTTTTGCTATAAAATGAAATCCTTCAGTCAAAACAAGTTCAAACTCCTTTGTCCTTCATATATATCAATTCTAAGTAGGTTCCATGTATAAAACCTCTTTAAATTACCTTGTTTGGGGAAGAAAAACAGGAATAGCCTTACTTTTGCGAGATAAGTCCAAATTGGTATTTTTGCTATAAATGAATTCCTTCAGTCAAAACAAGTTCAAACTCCTTTGTCCTTCATATATATAGATTCTATATAGGTTCCGTGTATAAAACCTCTTTAAACTACCTTGTTTGAGAAAGAAAAACAGGAATAGCCTTACTTTTGCGAGATAAGGCCAAATTGGTATTTTTGCTATAAAATGAATTCCTTCAGTCAAAACAAGTTCAAACTCCTTTGTCCTTCATATATATAGATTCTATATAGGTTCCGTGTATAAAACCTCTTTAAATTACCTTGTTTGAGAAAGAAAAACAGGAATAGCCTTACTTTTGCGAGATAAGGCCAAATTGGTATTTTTGCTATAAAATAAAATCCTTCAGTTAAAACAAGTTCAAACTCCTTTGTCCTTCATATATATCAATTCTAAGTAGGTTCCATGTATAAAACCTCTTTAAATTACCTTGTTTGGGGAAGAAAAACAGGAATAGCCTTACTTTTGCGAGATAAGGCCAAATTGGTATTTTTGCTATAAATGAATTCCTTCAGTCAAAACAAGTTCAAACTCCTTTGTCCTTCATATATATCAATTCTAAGTAGATTCCATGCATAAACCTCTTTAAATTAACTTGCTTGGGGAAGAAAAACAGGAATAGCCTTACTTTTGCGAGATAAGGCCAAATTGGTATTTTTGCTATAAAATGAAATCCTTCAGACAAAACAAGTTCAAACTCCTTTGTCCTTCATATATACCCATTCTAAGTAGGTTCCATGCATAAACCTCTTTAAATGACCTTGTTTGAGGAAGAAAAAAAGGAAAAGCCTTACTTTTGCGAGATAAGGCCAAATTGGTATTTTTGCTATAAAATGAAATCGTTCAGTCAAAACAAGTTCAAACTCCTTTGTCCTTCATATATATCAATTCTAAGTAGGTTCCATGCATAAACCTCTTTAAATGACCTTGTATGCGAAAGAAACACAGGAATAGCCTTCTTTTGCGGAGTTAAGACGATATTCGGATTTTTGCTTATAAACACCAATTCCTTCAGTCAAAACAAGTTCAAACTCCTTTGTCCTTCATATATACCCATTCTAAGTAGGTTCCATGCATAAAGTTCTTTAAATGACCTTGTTTGAGAAAGAAAAACAGGAATAGCCTTACTTTTGCGAGATAAGGCCAAATAGGTATTTTTGCTATAAAATGAAATCCTTCAGTCAAAACAAGTTCAAACTCCTTTGTCCTTTATATGTACCCCATTCTAAGTAGGTTCCATGCATAAACTTCTTTAAATGACCTTGTTTGAGAAAGAAAAACAGGAATAGCCTTACTTTTGCGAGATAAGGCCAAATTGGTATTTTTGCTATAAAATGAAATCCTTCAGTCAAAACAAGTTCAAACTCCTTTGTCCTTCATATATATCAATTCTAAGTAGGTTCCATGTATAAAACCTCTTTAAATTACCTTGTTTGGGGAAGAAAAACAGGAATAGCCTTACTTTTGCGAGATAAGGCCAAATTGGTATTTTTGCTATAAAATGAATTCCTTCAGTCAAAACAAGTTCAAACTCCTTTGTCCTTCATATATATACATTCTAAGTAGGTGCCATGCATAAACCTCTTTAAATGACCTTGTTTGAGGAAGAAAAACAGGAAAAGCCTTACTTTTGCGAGATAAGGCCAAATTGGTATTTTTGCTATAAAATGAAATTCTTCAGACAAAACAAGTTGAAACTCCTTTGTCCTTCATATATATCAATTCTAAGTAGGTTCCATGCATAAACCTCTTTAAATGACCTTGTATGCGAAAGAAACACAGGAATAGCCTTGTTTTGCGGAGTTAAGACGATATTCGGATTTTTGCTTATAAACACCAATTCCTTCAGTCAAAACAAGTTCAAACTCCTTTGTCCTTCATATATACCCACTCTACGTAGGTTCCATGCATAAACCTCTTTAAATTAACTTGCTTGGGGAAGAAAAACAGGAATAGCCTTACTTTTGCGAGATAAGGCCAAATTGGTATTTTTGCTATAAAATGAAATCCTTCAGACAAAACAAGTTCAAACTCCTTTGTCCTTCATATATACCCATTCTAAGTAGGTTCCATGCATAAACCTCTTTAAATGACCTTGTTTGAGGAAAAAAAAAAGGAAAAGCCTTACTTTTGCGAGATAAGGCCAAATTGGTATTTTTGCTATAAAATGAAATCCTTCAGTCAAAACAAGTTCAAACTCCTTTGTCCTTCATATATATCAATTCTAAGTAGGTTCCATGCATAAACCTCTTTAAATGACCTTGTATGCGAAAGAAACACAGGAATAGCCTTCTTTTGCGGAGTTAAGACGATATTCGGATTTTTGCTTATAAACACCAATTCCTTCAGTCAAAACAAGTTCAAACTCCTTTGTCCTTCATATATACCCATTCTAAGTAGGTTCCATGCATAAAGTTCTTTAAATGACCTTGTTTGAGAAAGAAAAACAGGAATAGCCTTACTTTTGCGAGATAAGGCCAAATAGGTATTTTTGCTATAAAATGAAATCCTTCAGTCAAAACAAGTTCAAACTCCTTTGTCCTTTATATGTACCCCATTCTAAGTAGGTTCCATGCATAAACTTCTTTAAATGACCTTGTTTGAGAAAAAAAAACAGGAATAGCCTTACTTTTGCGAGATAAGGCCAAATTGGGATTTTTGCTATAAAATGAAATCCTTCAGTCAAAACAAGTTCAAACTCCTTTGTCCTTCATATATATCAATTCTAAGTAGGTTCCATGTATAAAACCTCTTTAAATTACCTTGTTTGGGGAAGAAAAACAGGAATAGCCTTACTTTTGCGAGATAAGGCCAAATTGGTATTTTTGCTATAAATGAATTCCTTCAGTCAAAACAAGTTCAAACTCCTTTGTCCTTCATATATATAGATTCTATATAGGTTCCGTGTATAAAACCTCTTTAAATTATCTTGTTTGAGAAAGAAAAACAGGAATAGCCTTACTTTTGCGAGATAAGGCCAAATTGATATTTTTGCTATAAAATGAAATCCTTCAGTCAAAACAAGTTCAAACTCCTTTGTCCTTCATATATATCAATTCTAAGTAGTTTCCATGCATAAACCTCTTTAAATTAACTTGCTTGGGGAAGAAAAACATGAATAGCCTTATTTTTGCGAGATAAGGCCAAATTGGTATTTTTGCTATAAAATGAATTCCTTCAGTCAAAACAAGTTCAAACTCCTTTGTCATTCATATATGTAGATTCTATATAGGTTCCATGTATACACCTCTTTAAATGACCTTGTTTGAGGAAGAAAAAAAGGAAAAGCCTTACTTTTGCGAGATAAGGCCAAATTGGTATTTTTGCTATAAAATGAAATCCTTCAGTCAAAACAAGTTCAAACTCCTTTGTCCTTTATATATACCCAATTCTAAGTAGGTTCCATGCATAAACTTCTTTAAATAACCTTGTTTGAGAAAGAAAAACAGGAATAGCCTTACTTTTGCGAGATAAGGCCAAATAGGTATTTTTGCTATAAAATGAAATCCTTCAGTCAAAACAAGTTCAAACTCCTTTGTCCTTCATATATATCAATTCTAAGTAGGTTCCATGTATAAAACCTCTTTAAATTACCTTGTTTGGGGAAGAAAAACAGGAATAGCCTTACTTTTGCGAGATAAGGCCAAATTGGTATTTTTGCTATAAATGAATTCCTTCAGTCAAAACAAGTTCAAACTCCTTTGTCCTTCATATATATAGATTCTATATAGGTTCCGTGTATAAAACCTCTTTAAATTATCTTGTTTGAGAAAGAAAAACAGGAATAGCCTTACTTTTGCGAGATAAGGCCAAGTTGGTATTTTTGCTATAAAATGAATTCCTTCAGTCAAAACAAGTTCAAACTCATTTGTCCTTCATATATACCCATTCTAAGTAGGTTCCATGCATAAACTTCTTTAAATGACCTTGTTTGAGAAAGAAAAACAGGAATAGCCTTACTTTTGCGAGATAAGGCCAAATTGGTATTTTTGCTATAAAATGAAATTCTTCAGACAAAACAAGTTGAAACTCCTTTGTCCTTCATATATATCAATTCTAAGTAGGTTCCATGCATAAACCTCTTTAAATGACCTTGTATGCGAAAGAAACACAGGAATAGCCTTGTTTTGCGGAGTTAAGACGATATTCGGATTTTTGCTTATAAACACCAATTCCTTCAGTCAAAACAAGTTCAAACTCCTTTGTCCTTCATATATACCCACTCTACGTAGGTTCCATTAATAAACTTCTTTAAATGACCTTGTTTGAGAAAGACAAACAGGAATAGCCTTACTTTTGCGAGATAAGGCCAAATTGGTATTTTTGCTATAAAATGAAATCCTTCAGTCAAAACAAGTTCAAACTCCTTAGTCCTTCATATATATCAATTCTAAGTAGGTTCCATGCATAAACATCTTTAAATGACCTTGTATGCGAAAGAAACACAGTAATAGGCTTCTTTTGCGGAGTTAAGACGATATTCGGATTTTTACTTATAAACACCAATTCCTTCAGTCAAAACAAGTTCAAACTCCTTTGTCCTTCATATATAGCCATTCTAAGTAGGTTCCATGCATAAACTTCTTTAAATGACCTTGTTTGAGAAAGAAAAACAGGAATAGCCTTACTTTTGCGAGATAAGGCCAAATTGGTATTTTTGCTATAAAATGAAATCCTTCAGTCAAAACAAGTTAAAACTCCTTTGTCCTTCATATATATCAATTCTAAGTAGGTTCCATGCATAAACATCTTTAAATGACCTTGTATGCGAAAGAAACACAGGAATAGCCTTCTTTTGCGGAGTTAAGACGATATTCGGATTTTTGCTTATAAACACCAATTCCTTCAGTCAAAACACGTTCAAACTCCTTTGTCCTTCATATATATCAATTCTAAGTAGATTCCATGCATAAACCTCTTTAAATTAACTTGATTGGGGAAGAAAAACAGGAATAGCCTTACTTTTGCAAGATAAGGCCAAATTGGTATTTTTGCTATAAAATGAATTCCTTCAGTCAAAACAAGTTCAAACTCCTTTGTCCTTCATATATATAGATTCTATATAGGTTCCATGTATAAAACCTCTTTAAATTACCTTGTTTGAGAAAGAAAAACAGGAATAGCCTTACTTTTGCAAGATAAGGCCAAATTGGTATTTTTGCTATAAAATGAAATCCTTCGGTCAAAACAAGTTCAAACTCCTTTGTCCTTCATATATATCAATTCTAAGTAGGTTCCATGTATAAAACCTCTTTAAATTACCTTGTTTGGGGAAGAAAAACAGGAATAGCCTTACTTTTGCGAGATAAGGCCAAATTGGTATTTTTGCTATAAATGAATTCCTTCAGTCAAAACAAGTTCAAACTCCTTTGTCCTTCATATATATCAATTCTAAGTAGATTCCATGCATAAACCTCTTTAAATTAACTTGCTTGGGGAAGAAAAACAGGAATAGCCTTGCTTTTGCGAGATAAGGCCAAATTGGTATTTTTGCTATAAAATGAATTCCTTCAGTCAAAACAAGTTCAAACTCTTTTGTCCTTCATATATATACATTCTAAGTAGGTGCCATGCATAAACCTCTTTAAATGACCTTGTTTGAGGAAGAAAAACAGGAAAAGCCTTACTTTTGCGAGATAAGGCCAAATTGGTATTTTTGCTATAAAATGAAATCCTTCAGACAAAACAAGTTCAAACTCCTTTGTCCTTCATATATACCCATTCTAAGTAGGTTCCATGCATAAACCTCTTTAAATGACCTTGTTTGAGGAAGAAAAAAAGGAAAAGCCTTACTTTTGCGAGATAAGGCCAAATTGGTATTTTTGCTATAAAATGAAATCCTTCAGTCAAAACAAGTTCAAACTGCTTTGTCCTTCATATATATCAATTCTAAGTAGGTTCCATGCATAAACTTCTTTAAATGACCTTGTATGCGAAAGAAACACAATAATAGCCTTCTTTTGCGGAGTTAAGACGATATTCGGATTTTTGCTTATAAACACCAATTCCTTCAGTCAAAACAAGTTCAAACTCCTTTGTCCTTCATATATATAGATTCTATATAGGTTCCATGTATAAAACCTCTTTAAATTACCTTGTTTGGTGAAGAAAAACAGGAATAGTCTTACTTTTGCGAGATAAGGCCAAATTGGTATTTTTGCTATAAAATGAATTTCTTCAGTCAAAACAAGTTCAAATTCCTTTGTCCTTCATATGTATCAATTCTAAGTAGATTCCATGCATAAACCTCTTTAAATTACCTTGCTTGGGGAAGAAAAACAGGAATAGCCTTACTTTTGCGAGATAAGGCCAAATTGGTATTTTTGCCATAAAATGAATTCCTTCAGTCAAAACAAGTTCAAACTCATTTGTCCTTAATATATATACATTCTAAGTAGGTGCCATGCATAAACCTCTTTAAATGACCTTGTTTGAGGAAGAAAAACAGGAATAGCCTTACTTTTGCGAGATAAGGCCAAATTGGTAATTTTGCTATAAAATGAAATCCTTCAGTCAAAACAAGTTCAAACTCCTTTGTCCTTCATATATATCAATTCTAAGTAGATTCCATGCATAAACCTCTTTAAATTAACTTGCTTGGGGAAGAAAAACAGGAATAGCCTTACTTTTGCGAGATAAGGCCAAATTGGTATTTTTGCTATAAATGAATTCCTTCAGTCAAAACAAGTTCAAACTCCTTTGTCCTTCATATATATAGATTCTATATAGGTTCCGTGAATAAAACCTCTTTAAATTACCTTGTTTGAGAAAGAAAAACAGGAATAGCCTTACTTTTGCGAGATAAGGCCAAATTGGTATTTTTGCTATAAAATGAATTCCTTCAGTCAAAACAAGTTCAAACTCATTTGTCCTTCATATATATCCATTCTAAGTAGGTTCCATGCATAAACTTCTTTAAATGACCTTGTTTGAGAAAGAAACACAGGAATAGCCTTCTTTTGCGGAGTTAAGACGATATTCGGATTTTTGCTTATAAACACCAATTCCTTCAGTCAAAACAAGTTCAAACTCCTTTGTCCTTCATATATACCCATTCTAAGTAGGTTCTATTAATAAACTTCTTTAAATGACCTTGTTTGAGAAAGACAAACAGGAATAGCCTTACTTTTGCGAGATAAGGCCAAATTGGTATTTTTGCTATAAAATGAAATCCTTCCGTCAAAACAAGTTCAAACTCCTTTGTCCTTCATATTTATCAATTCTAAGTAGGTTCCATGCATAAACATCTTTAAATGACCTTGTATGCGAAAGAAACACAGGAATAGCCTTCTTTTGCGGAGTTAAGACGATATTCGGATTTTTGCTTATAAACACCAATTCCTTCAGTCAAAACAAGTTCAAACTCCTTTGTCCTTCATATATACCCATTCTAAGTAGGTTCCATGCATAAAACCTCTTTAAATTACCTTGTTTGGTGAAGAAAAACAGGAATAGCCTTACTTTAGCGAGATAATGCCAAATTGGTATTTTTGCTATAAAATGAATTCCTTCAGTCAAAACAAGTTCAAACTCCTTTGTCCTTCATATATATAGATTCTATATAGATTCCATGTATAAAACCTCTTTAAATTACCTTGTTTGGTGAAGAAAAACAGGAATAGTCTTACTTTTGCGAGATAAGACCAAATTGGTATTTTTGCTATTAAATGAATTCCTTGAGTCAAAACAAGTTCAAATTCCTTTGTCCTTCATATGTATCAATTCTAAGTAGATTCCATGCATAAACCTCTTTAAATTACCTTGCTTGGGGAAGAAAAACAGGAATAGCCTTACTTTTGCGAGATAAGGCCAAATTGGTATTTTTGCTATAAAATGAAATCCTTCAGACAAAACAAGTTGAAACTCCTTTGTCCTTCATATATATCAATTCTAAGTAGGTTCCATGCATAAACCTCTTTAAATGACCTTGTTTGAGGAAGAAAAACAGGAAAAGCCTTACTTTTGCGAGATAAGGCCAAATTGGTATTTTTGCTATAAAATGAAATCCTTCAGACAAAACAAGTTGAAACTCCTTTGTCCTTCATATATATCAATTCTAAGTAGATTCCATGCATAAACCTCTTTAAATTAACTTGCTTGGGGAAGAAAAACAGGAATTGCCTTGCTTTTGCGAGATAAGGCCAAATTGGTATTTTTGCTATAAAATGAAATCCTTCAGTCAAAACAAGTTCAATCTCCTTTGTCCTTCATATATATAGATTCTATATAGGTTCCGTGTATAAAACCTCTTTAAATTACCTTGTTTGAGAAAGAAAAACAGGAATAGCCTTACTTTTGCGAGATAAGGCCAAATTGGTATTTTTGCCATAAAACGAATTCCTTCAGTCAAAACAAGTTCAAACTCATTTGTACTTCATATATATACATTCTAAGTAGGTGCCATGCATAAACCTCTTTAAATGAACTTGTTTGAAGAAGAAAAACAGGAATAGCCTTACTTTTGCAAGATAAGGCCAAATTGGTATTTTGCTATAAAATGAATTCCTTCAGTCAAAACAAGTTCAAACTCATTTGTCCTTCATATATATCCATTCTAAGTAGGTTCCATGCATAAACTTCTTTAAATGACCTTGTTTGAGAAAGAAAAACAGGAATAGCCTTACTTTAGCGAGATAATGCCAAATTTGTATTTTTGCTATAAAATGAATTCCTTCAGTCAAAACAAGTTCAAACTCCTTTGTCCTTCATATATATCAATTATAAGTAGATTCCATGCATAAACCTCTTTAAATTAACTTGCTTGGGGAAGAAAAACAGGAATAGCCTTACTTTTGCGAGATAAGGCCAAATTGGTATTTTTGCTATAAAATGAATTCCTTCAGTCAAAACAAGTTCAAACTCCTTTGTCCTTCATATATACCCATTCTAAGTAGGTTCCATTAATAAACTTCTTTAAATGACCTTGTTTGAGAAAGACAAACAGGAATAGCCTTACTTTTGCGAGATAAGGCCAAATTGGTATTTTTGCTATAAAATGAATTCCTTCAGTCAAAACAAGTTCAAACTCCTTTGTCCTTCATATATATAGATTCTATATAGGTTCCATGTATAAAACCTCTTTAAATTACCTTGTTTGGTGAAGAAAAACAGGAATAGTCTTACTTTTGCGAGATAAGGCCAAATTGGAATTTTTGCTATAAAATGAATTTTTTCAGTCAAAACAAGTTCAAACTCCTTTGTCCTTCATATATATAGATTCTATATAGGTTCCATGTATAAAACCTCTTTAAATTACCTTGTTTGGTGAAGAAAAACAGGAATAGTCTTACTTTTGCGAAATAAGGCCAAATTGGTATTTTTGCTATAAAATGAATTCCTTCAGTCAAAACAAGTTCAAATTCCTTTGTCCTTCATATGTATCAATTCTAAGTAGATTCCATGCATAAACCTCTTTAAATTACCTAGCTTGGGATAGAAAAACAGGAATAGCCTTGCTTTTGCGAGATAAGGCCAAATTGGTATTTTTGCTATAAAATGAATTCCTTCAGTCAAAACAAGTTCAAACTCATTTGTCCTTCATATATATCCATTCTAAGTAGGTTCCATGCATAAACTTCTTTAAATGACCTTGTTTGAGAAAGAAAAACAGGAATAGCCTTACTTTTGCGAGATAAGGCCAAATTGGTATTTTTGCTATAAAATGAATTCCTTCAGTCAAAACAAGTTCAAACTCCTTTGTCCTTCATATATATAGATTCTATATAGGTTACATGTATAAAACCTCTTTAAATTACCTTGTTTGAGAAAGAAAAACAGGAAAAGCCTTACTTTTGCGAGATAAGGCCAAATTGGTATTTTTGCTATAAAATGAAATCCTTCAGACAAAACAAGTTCAAACTCCTTTGTCCTTCATATATATCAATTCTAAGTAGGTTCCATGCATAAACATCTTTAAATGACCTTGTATGCAAAAGAAACACAGGAATAGCCTTCTTTTGCGGAGTTAAGACGATATTCGGATTTTTGCTTATAAACACCAATTCCTTCAGTCAAAACAAGTTCAAACTCCTTTGTCCTTCTTATATACCCATTCTAAGTAGGTTCCATGCATAAACTTCTTTAAATGACCTTGTTTGAGATAGAAAAACAGGAATAGCCTTACTTTTGCGAGATAAGGCCAAATTGGTATTTTTGCTATAAAATGAAATCCTTCAGACAAAACAAGTTGAAACTCCTTTGTCCTTCATATATATCAATTCTAAGTAGGTTCCATGCATAAACTTCTTTAAATGACCTTGTTTGAGAAAGAAAAACAGGAATAGCCTTACTTTTGCGAGATAAGGCCAAATTGGTATTTTTGCTATAAAATGAATTCCTTCAGTCAAAACAAGTTCTAACTCCTTTGTCCTTCAAATATATAAATTCTAAGTAGGTTCCATGCATAAACCTCTTTAAATGACCTTGTTTGAGAAAGACAAACAGGAATAGCCTTACTTTTGCGAGATAAGGCCAAATTGGTATTTTTGCTTTAAAATGAAATCATTCAGTCAAAACAAGTTCAAACTCCTTTGTCCTTCATATATACCCATTCTAAGTAGGTTCCATTAATAAACTTCTTTAAATGACCTTGTTTGAGAAAGACAAACAGGATTAGCCTTACTTTTGCGAGATAAGGCCAAATTGGTATTTTTGCCATAAAATGAATTCCTTCAGTCAAAACAAGTTCAAACTCATTTGTCCTTCATATATATACATTCTAAGTAGGTGCCATGCATAAACCTCTTTAAATGACCTTGTTTGAGGAAGAAAAACAGGAAAAGCCTTACTTTTGCGAGATAAGGCCAAATTGGTATTTTTGCTATAAAATGAAATCCTTCAGACAGAACAAGTTGAAACTCCTTTGTCCTTCATATATATCAATTCTAAGTAGGTTCAATGCATAAACCTCTTTAAATGACCTTGTATGCGAAAGAAACACAGGAATAGCCTTCTTTTGCGGAGTTAAGACGATATTCGGATTTTTACTTATAAACACCAATTCCTTCTGTCAAAACAAGTTCAAACTCCTTTGTCCTTCATATATAGCCATTCTAAGTAGGTTCCATGCATAAACTTCTTTAAATGACCTTGTTTGAGAAAGGAAAACAGGAATAGCCTTACTTTTGCGAGATAAGGCCAAATTGGTATTTTTGCTATAAAATCAAATCCTTCAGTCAAAACAAATTCAAACTCCTTTGTCCTTCATATATATCAATTCTAAGTAGGTTCCATGCATAAACATCTTTAAATGACCTTGTATGCGAAAGAAACACAGGAATAGCCTTCTTTTGCGGAGTTAAGACGATATTCGTATTTTTGCTTATAAACACCAATTCCTTCAGTCAAAACAAGTTCAAACTCCTTTGTCCTTCATATATACCCATTCTAAGTAGGTTCCATGCATAAACTTCTTTAAATGACCTTGTTTGAGAAAGAAAAACAGGAATAGCCTTACTTTAGCGAGATAATGCCAAATTGGTATTTTTGCTATAAAATGAATTCCTTCAGTCAAAACAAGTTCAAACTCCTTTGTCCTTCATATATATCAATTATAAGTAGATTCCATGCATAAACCTCTTTAAATTAACTTGCTTGGGGAAGAAAAACAGGAATAGCCTTACTTTTGCGAGATAAGGCCAAATTGGTATTTTTGCTATAAAATGAATTCCTTCAGTCAAAACAAGTTCAAACTCCTTTGTCCTTCATATATACCCATTCTAAGTAGGTTCCATGCATAAACTTCTTTAAATGACCTTGTTTGAGAAAGAAAAACAGGAATAGCCTTACTTTTGCGAGATAAGGCCAAATTGGTATTTTTGCTATAAAATGAATTCCTTCAGTCAAAACAAGTTCAAACTCCTTTGTCCTTCATATATACCCATTCTAAGTAGGTTCCATGCATAAACTTCTTTAAATGACCTTGTTTGAGAAAGAAACACAGGAATAGCCTTCTTTTGCGGAATTAAGAAGATATTCGGATTTTTGCTTATAAACACCAATTCCTTCAGTCAAAACAAGTTCAAACTCCTTTGTCCTTCAAATATATAAATTCTAAGTAGGTTCCATGCATAAACCTCTTTAAATGACCTTGTTTGAGAAAGAAAAACAGGAAAAGCCTTACTTTTGCGAGATAAGGCCAAATTGGTATTTTTGCTATAAAATGAAATCCTTCAGTCAAAACAAGTTCAAACTCCTTTGTCCTTCATATATATCAATTCTAAGTAGGTTCCATGCATAAACATCTTTAAATGACCTTGTATGCGAAAGATACACAGGAATAGCCTTCTTTTGCGGAGTTAAGACGATATTCGGATTTTTGCTTATAAACACCAATTCCTTCAGTCAAAACAAGTTCAAACTCCTTTTTCCTTCATATATACCCATTCTAAGTAGGTTCCATTAATAAACTTCTTTAAATGACCTTGTTTGAGAAAGACAAACAGGATTAGCCTTACTTTTGCGAGATAAGGCCAAATTGGTATTTTTGCCATAAAATGAATTCCTTCAGTCAAAACAAGTTCAAACTCATTTGTCCTTCATATATATACATTCTAAGTAGGTGCCATGCATAAACCTCTTTAAATGACCTTGTTTGAGGAAGAAAAACAGGAAAAGCCTTACTTTTGCGAGATAAGGCCAAATTGGTATTTTTGCTATAAAATGAAATCCTTCAGACAGAACAAGTTGAAACTCCTTTGTCCTTCATATATATCAATTCTAAGTAGGTTCCATGCATAAACATCTTTAAATGACCTTGTATGCGAAAGAAACACAGGAATAGCCTTCTTTTGCGGAGTTAAGACGATATTCGGATTTTTGCTTATAAACACCTATTCCTTCAGTCAAAACAAGTTCAAACTCCTTTGTCCTTCAAATATATAAATTCTAAGTAGGTTCCATGCATAAACTTCTTTAAATGACCTTGTTTGGTGAAGAAAAAAAGGAATAGTCTTACTTTTGCGAAATAAGGCCAAATTGGTATTTTTGCTATAAAATGAATTCCTTCAGTCAAAACAAGTTCAAATTCCTTTGTCCTTCATATGTATCAATTCTAAGTAGATTCCATGCATAAACCTCTTTAAATGACCTTGTTTGAGAAAGACAAACAGGAATAGCCTTACTTTTGCGAGATAAGGCCAAATTGGTATTTTTGACATAAAATGAAATCCTTCAGTCAAAACAAGTTCAAACTCCTTTGTCCTTCATATATACCCATTCTAAGTAGGTTACATTAATAAACTTCTTTAAATGACCTTGTTTGAGAAATACAAACAGGATTAGCCTTACTTTTGAGAGATAAGGCCAAATTGGTATTTTTGCCATAAAATGAATTCCTTCAGTCAAAACAAGTTCAAACTCATTTGTCCTTCATATATATACATTCTAAGTAGGTGCCATGCATAAACCTCTTTAAATGACCTTGTTTGAGAAAGACAAACAGGAATAGCCTTACTTTTGCGAGATAAGGCCAAATTGGTATTTTTGCTATAAAATGAATTCCTTCAGTCAAAACAAGTTCAAACTCCTTTGTCCTTCATATATATAGATTCTATATAGGTTCCATTTATAAAACCTCTTTAAATTACCTTGTTTGTTGAAGAAAAACAGGAATAGTCTTACTTTTGCGAAATAAGGCCAATTTGGTATTTTTGCTATAAAATGAATTCCTTCAGTCAAAACAAGTTCAAATTCCTTTGTCCTTCATATGTATCAATTCTAAGTAGATTCCATGCATAAACCTCTTTAAATTACCTTGCTTGGGATAGAAAAACAGGAATAGCCTTACTTTTGCGAGATAAGGCCAAATTGGTATTTTTGCTATAAAATGAATTCCTTCAGTCAAAACAAGTTCAAATTCCTTTGTCCTTCATATGTATCAATTCTAAGTAGGTTCCATGCATAAACATCTTTAAATGACCTTGTATGCAAAAGAAACACAGGAATAGCCTTCTTTTGCGGAGTTAAGACGATATTCGGATTTTTGCTTATAAACACCAATTCCTTCAGTCAAAACAAGTTCAAACTCCTTTGTCCTTCAAATATATAAATTCTAAGTAGGTTCCATGCATAAACCTCTTTAAATGACCTTGTTTGAGAAAGACAAACAGGAATAGCCTTACTTTTGCGAGATAAGGCCAAATTGGTATTTTTGCTATAAAATGAAATCCTTCAGTCAAAACAAGTTCAAACTCCTTTGTCCTTCATATATACCCATTCTAAGTAGGTTCCATGCATAAACTTCTTTAAATGACCTTGTTTGAGAAAGAAAAACAGGAATAGCCTTACTTTTGCGAGATAAGACCAAATTAGTATTTTTGCCATAAAATGAATTCCTTCAGTCAAAAAAAGTTCAAATTCCTTTGTCCTTCATATGTATCAATTCTAAGTAGATTCCATGCATAAACCTCTTTAAATGACCTTGCTTGGGATAGAAAAACAGGAATAGCCTTACTTTTGCGAGATAAGGCCAAATTGGTATTTTTGCTATAAAATGAAATCCTTCAGTCAAAACAAGTTCAAACTCCTTTGTCCTTCATATATATCAATTCTAAGTAGGTTCCATGCATAAACATCTTTAAATGACCTTGTATGCGAAAGAAACACAGGAATAGCCTTCTTTTGCGGAGTTAAGACGATATTCGGATTTTTGCTTATAAACACCAATTCCTTCAGTCAAAACAAGTTCAAACTCCTTTGTCCTTCAAATATATAAATTCTAAGTAGGTTCAATGCATAAACCTCTTTAAATGACCTTGTTTGAGAAAGACAAACAGGAATAGCCTTACTTTTGCGAGATAAGGCCAAATTGGTATTTTTGCCATAAAATGAAATCCTTCAGTCAAAACAAGTTCAAACTCCTTTGTCCTTCATATATACCCATTCTAAGTAGGTTCCATTAATAAACTTCTTTAAATGACCTTGTTTGAGAAAGACAAACAGGAATAGCCTTACTTTTGCGAGATAAGGCCAAATTGGTATTTTTGCTATAAAATGAATTCATTCAGTCAAAACAAGTTCAAACTCCTTTGTCCTTCATATATATAGATTCTATATAGGTTCCATGTATAAAACCTCTTTAAATTACCTTGTTTGGTGAAGAAAAACAGGAATAGTCTTACTTTTGCGAGATAAGGCCAAATTGGTATTTTTGCTATAAAATGAAATCCTTCAGTCAAAACAAGTTCAAACTCCTTTGTCCTTCATATATATCAATTCTAAGTAGGTTCCATGCATAAACATCTTTAAATGACCTTGTATGCGAAAGATACACAGGAATAGCCTTCTTTTGCTGAGTTAAGACGATATTCGGATTTTTGCTTATAAACACCAATTCCTTCAGTCAAAACAAGTTCAAACTCCTTTGTCCTTCAAATATATAAATTCTAAGTAGGTTCCATGCATAAACTTCTTTAAATGACCTTGTTTGAGAAAGACAAACAGGAATAGCCTTACTTTTGCGAGATAAGGCCAAATTGGTATTTTTGCAATAAAATGAAATCCTTCAGTCAAAACAAGTTCAAACTCCTTTGTCCTTCATATATACCCATTCTAAGTAGGTTCCATACATAAACTTCTTTAAATGACCTTGTTTGGTGAAGAAAAACAGGAATAGTCTTACTTTTGCGAAATAAGGCCAAATTGGTATTTTTGCTATAAAATGAATTCCTTCAGTCAAAACAAGTTCAAATTCCTTTGTCCTTCATTTGTATCAATTCTAAGTAGATTCCATGCATAAACCTCTTTAAATGACCTTGTTTGAGAAAGACAAACAGGAATAGCCTTACTTTTGCGAGATAAGGCCAAATTGGTATTTTTGACATAAAATGAAATCCTTCAGTCAAAACAAGTTCAAACTCATTTGTCCTTCATATATATACATTCTAAGTAGGTGCCATGCATAAACCTCTTTAAATGACCTTGTTTGAGAAAGACAAACAGGAATAGCCTTACTTTTGCGAGATAAGGCCAAATTGGTATTTTTGCTATAAAATGAATTCCTTCAGTCAAAACAAGTTCAAACTCCTTTGTCCTTCATATATATAGATTCTATATAGGTTCCATGTATAAAACCTCTTTAAATTACCTTGTTTGTTGAAGAAAAACAGGAATAGTCTTACTTTTGCGAGATAAGGCCAAATTGGTATTTTTGCTATAAAATGAATTCCTTCAGTCAAAACAAGTTCAAACTCCTTTGTCCTTCATATGTATCAATTCTAAGTAGATTCCATGCATAAACCTCTTTAAATTACCTTGCTTGGGATAGAAAAACAGGAATAGCCTTACTTTTGCGAGATAAGGCCAAATTGGTATTTTTGCTATAAAATGAATTCCTTCAGTCAAAACAAGTTCAAATTCCTTTGTCCTTCATATGTATCAATTCTAAGTAGGTTCCATGCATAAACATCTTTAAATGACCTTGTTTGAGAAAGAAACACAGGAATAGCCTTCTTTTGCGGAGTTAAGACGATATTCGGATTTTTGCTTATAAACACCAATTCCTTCAGTCAAAACAAGTTCAAACTCCTTTGTCCTTCATATATACCCATTCTAAGTAGGTTCCATTAATAAACTTCTTTAAATGACCTTGTTTGAGAAAGACAAACAGGAATAGACTTACTTTTGCGAGATAAGGCCAAATTGGTATTTTTGCTATAAAATGAATTCCTTCAGTCAAAACAAGTTCAAACTCCTTTGTCCTTCATATATATAGATTCTATATAGGTTCCATGTATAAAACCTCTTTAAATTACCTTGTTTGGTGAAGAAAAACAGGAATAGTCTTACTTTTGCAGGATAAGGCCAAATTGGTATTTTTGCTATAAAATGACTTCCTTCAGTCAAAACAAGTTCAAATTCCTTTGTCCTTCATATGTATCAATTCTAAGTAGATTCCATGCATAAACCTCTTTAAATTACCTTGCTTGGGATAGAAAAACAGGAATAGCCTTACTTTTGCGAGATAAGGCCAAATTGGTATTTTTGCTATAAAATGAAATCCTTCAGTCAAAACAAGTTCAAACTCCTTTGTCCTTCATATGTATCAATTCTAAGTAGATTCCATGCATAAACCTCTTTAAATTAACTTGCTTGGGGAAGAAAAACAGGAATAGCCTTACTTTTGCGAGATAAGGCCAAATTGGTATTTTTGCTATAAAATGAATTCCTTCAGTCAAAACAAGTTCAAACTTCTTTGTCCTTCTTATATATAGATTCTATATAGGTTCCATGTATAAAACCTCTTTAAATTACCTTGTTTGAGAAAGAAAAACAGGAATAGCCTTACTTTTGCGAGATAAGGCCAAATTGGTATTTTTGCTATAAAATGAATTCCTTCAGTCAAAACAAGTTCAAACTCATTTGTCCTCCATATATATCCATTCTAAGTAGGTTCCATGCATAAACTTCTTTAAATGACCTTGTTTGAGAAAGAAAAACAGGAATAGCCTTACTTTTGCGAGATAAGGCCAAATTGGTATTTTTGCTATAAAATGAATTCCTTCAGTCAAAACAAGTTCAAACTCCTTTGTCCTTCATATATATAGATTCTATATAGGTTCCATGTATAAAACCTCTTTAAATTACTTTGTTTGAGAAAGAAAAACAGGAATAGCCTTACTTTTGCGAGATAAGGCCAAATTGGTATTTTTGCCATAAAATGAAATCCTTCAGTCAAAACAAGTTCAAACTCCTTTGTCCTTCATATATATCAATTCTAAGTAGGTTCCATGCATAAACATCTTTAAATGACCTTGTATGCGAAAGAAACACAGGAATAGCCTTCTTTTGCGGAGTTAAGACGATATTCGGATTTTTGCTTATAAACACCAATTCCTTCAGTCAAAACAAGTTCAAACTCCTTTGTCCTTCAAATATATAAATTCTAAGTAGGTTCAATGCATAAACCTCTTTAAATGACCTTGTTTGAGAAAGACAAACAGGAATAGCCTTACTTTTGCGAGACAAGGCCAAATTGGTATTTTTGCCATAAAATGAAATCCTTCAGTCAAAACAAGTTCAAACTCCTTTGTCCTTCATATATACCCATTCTAAGTAGGTTCCATTAATAAACTTCTTTAAATGACCTTGTTTGAGAAAGACAAACAGGAATAGCCTTACTTTTGCGAGATAAGGCCAAATTGGTATTTTTGCTATAAAATGAATTCCTTCAGTCAAAACAAGTTCAAACTTCTTTGTCCTTCTTATATATAGATTCTATATAGGTTCCATGAATAAAACCTCTTTAAATTACCTTGTTTGGTGAAGAAAAACAGGAACAGTCTTACTTTTGCGAGATAAGGCCAAATTGGTATTTTTGCTATAAAATGAATTCCTTCAGTCAAAACAAGTTCAAATTCCTTTGTCCTTCATATGTATCAATTCTAAGTAGATTCCATGCATAAACCTCTTTAAATTAACTTGCTTGGGGAAGAAAAACAGGAATAGCCTTACTTTTGCGAGATAAGGCCAAATTGGTATTTTTGCTATAAAATGAATTCCTTCAGTCAAAACAAGTTCAAACTTCTTTGTCCTTCTTATATATAGATTCTATATAGGTTCCATGTATAAAACCTCTTTAAATTACCTTGTTTGAGAAAGAAAAACAGGAATAGCCTTACTTTTGCGAGATAAGGCCAAATTGGTATTTTTGCTATAAAATGAATTCCTTCAGTCAAAACAAGTTCAAACTCATTTGTCCTCCATATATATCCATTCTAAGTAGGTTCCATGCATAAACTTCTTTAAATGACCTTGTTTGAGAAAGAAAAACAGGAATAGCCTTACTTTTGCGAGATAAGGCCAAATTGGTATTTTTGCTATAAAATGAATTCCTTCAGTCAAAACAAGTTCAAACTCCTTTGTCCTTCATATATATCAATTCTAAGTAGATTCCATGCATAAACCTCTTTAAATTAACTTGCTTGGGGAAGAAAAACAGGAATAGCCTTACTTTTGCGAGATAAGGCCAAATTGGTATTTTTGCTATAAAATGAATTCCTTCAGTCAAAACAAGTTCAAACTCCTTTTTCCTTCATATATATAGATTCTATATAGGTTCCATGTATAAAACCTCTTTAAATTACCTTGTTTGGTGAAGAAAAACAGGAATAGTCTTACTTTTGCGAGATAAGGCCAAATTGGTATTTTTGCTATAAAATGAATTCCTTCAGTCAAAACAAGTTCAAACTCCTTTGTCCTTCATATATATAGATTCTATATAGGTTCCATGTATAAAACCTCTTTAAATTACCTTGTTTGAGAAAGAAAAACAGGAATAGCCTTACTTTTGCGAGATAAGGCCAAATTGGTATTTTTGCCATAAAATGAATTCCTTCAGTCAAAACAAGTTCAAACTCATTTGTCCTTTATATATATACATTCTAAGTAGGTGCCATGCATAAACCTCTTTAAATTACTTTGTTTGAGAAAGAAAAACAGGAATAGCCTTACTTTTGCGAGATAAGGCCAAATTGGTATTTTTGCTATAAAATGAATTCCTTCAGTCAAAACAAGTTCAAACTCCTTTGTCCTTCATATATATAGATTCTATATAGGTTCCATGTATAAAACCTCTTTAAATTACTTTGTTTGAGAAAGAAAAACAGGAATAGCCTTACTTTTGCGAGATAAGGCCAAATTGGTATTTTTGCCATAAAATGAATTCCTTCAGTCAAAACAAGTTCAAACTCATTTGTCCTTCATATATATACATTCTAAGTAGGTGCCATGCATAAACCTCTTTAAATGACCTTGTTTGAGGAAGAAAAACAGGAAAAGCCTTACTTTTGCGAGATAAGGCCAAATTGGTATTTTTGCTATAAAATGAAATCCTTCAGACAAAACAAGTTGAAACTCCTTTGTCCTTCATATATATCAATTCTAAGTAGGTTCCATGCATAAACCTCTTTAAATGACCTTGTATGCGAAAGAAACACAGGAATAGCCTTCTTTTGCGGAGTTAAGACGATATTCGGATTTTTGCTTATAAACACCAATTCCTTCAGTCAAAACAAGTTCAAACTCCTTTGTCCTTCATATATACCCATTCTAAGTAGGTTCCATGCATAAACTTCTTTAAATGACCTTGTTTGAGAAAGACAAACAGGAATAGCCTTACTTTTGCGAGATAAGGCCAAATTGGTATTTTTGCTATAAAATGAAATCCTTCAGTCAAAACAAGTTCAAACTCCTTTGTCCTTCATATATATCAATTCTAAGTAGGTTCCATGCATAAACATCTTTAAATGACCTTGTATGCGAAAGAAACACAGGAATAGCCTTCTTTTGCGGAGTTAAAATGATATTCGGATTTTTGCTTATAAACACCAATTCCTTCAGTCAAAACAAGTTCAAACTCCTTTGTCCTTCAAATATATAAATTCTAAGTAGGTTCCATGCATAAACCTCTTTAAATGACCTTGTTTGAGAAAGACAAACAGGAATAGCCTTACTTTTGCGAGATAAGGCCAAATTGGTATTTTTGATATAAAATGAATTCCTTCAGTCAAAACAAGTTCAAACTCATTTGTCCTTCATATATATCCATTCTAAGTAGGTTCCATGCATAAACTTCTTTAAATGACCTTGTTTGAGAAAGAAAAACAGGAATAGCCTTACTTTTGCGAGATAAGGCCAAATTGGTATTTTTGCTATAAAATGAAATCCTTCAGACAAAACAAGTTGAAACTCCTTTGTCCTTCATATATATCAATTCTAAGTAGGTTCCATGCATAAACCTCTTTAAATGACCTTGTATGCGAAAGAAACACAGGAATAGCCTTCTTTTGCGGAGTTAAGACGATATTCGGATTTTTGCTTATAAACACCAATTCCTTCAGTCAAAACAAGTTCAAACTCCTTTGTCCTTCATATATATCAATTCTAAGTAGATTCCATGCATAAACCTCTTTAAATTAACTTGCTTGGGGAAGAAAAACAGGAATAGCCTTACTTTTGCGAGATAAGGCCAAATTGGTATTTTTGCTATAAAATGAATTCCTTCAGTCAAAACAAGTTCAAACTCCTTTTTCCTTCATATATATAGATTCTATATAGGTTCCATGTATAAAACCTCTTTAAATTACCTTGTTTGGTGAAGAAAAACAGGAATAGTCTTACTTTTGCGAGATAAGGCCAAATTGGTATTTTTGCTATAAAATGAATTCCTTCAGTCAAAACAAGTTCAAACTCCTTTGTCCTTCATATATATAGATTCTATATAGGTTCCATGTATAAAACCTCTTTAAATTACCTTGTTTGAGAAAGAAAAACAGGAATAGCCTTACTTTTGCGAGATAAGGCCAAATTGGTATTTTTGCCATAAAATGAATTCCTTCAGTCAAAACAAGTTCAAACTCATTTGTCCTTTATATATATACATTCTAAGTAGGTGCCATGCATAAACCTCTTTAAATTACTTTGTTTGAGAAAGAAAAACAGGAATAGCCTTACTTTTGCGAGATAAGGCCAAATTGGTATTTTTGCTATAAAATGAATTCCTTCAGTCAAAACAAGTTCAAACTCATTTGTCCTTCATATATATACATTCTAAGTAGGTGCCATGCATAAACCTCTTTAAATGACCTTGTTTGAGGAAGAAAAACAGGAAAAGCCTTACTTTTGCGAGATAAGGCCAAATTGGTATTTTTGCTATAAAATGAAATCCTTCAGACAAAACAAGTTGAAACTCCTTTGTCCTTCATATATATCAATTCTAAGTAGGTTCCATGCATAAACCTCTTTAAATGACCTTGTATGCGAAAGAAACACAGGAATAGCCTTCTTTTGCGGAGTTAAGACGATATTCGGATTTTTGCTTATAAACACCAATTCCTTCAGTCAAAACAAGTTCAAACTCCTTTGTCCTTCATATATACCCATTCTAAGTAGGTTCCATGCATAAACTTCTTTAAATGACCTTGTTTGAGAAAGACAAACAGGAATAGCCTTACTTTTGCGAGATAAGGCCAAATTGGTATTTTTGCTATAAAATGAAATCCTTCAGTCAAAACAAGTTCAAACTCCTTTGTCCTTCATATATATCAATTCTAAGTAGGTTCCATGCATAAACATCTTTAAATGACCTTGTATGCGAAAGAAACACAGGAATAGCCTTCTTTTGCGGAGGTAAGACAATATTCGGATTTTTGCTTATAAACACCAATTCCTTCAGTCAAAAAAAGTTCAAACTCCTTTGTCCTTCATATATACCCATTCTAAGTAGGTTCCATGCATAAACTTCTTTAAATGACCTTGTTTGAGAAAGAAAAACAGGAATAGCCTTACTTTAGCGAGATAATGCCAAATTGGTATTTTTTCTATAAAATGAATTCCTTCAGTCAAAACAAGTTCAAACTCCTTTGTCCTTCATATATATCAATTCTAAGTAGATTCCATGCATAAACCTCTTTAAATTAACTTGCTTGGGGAAGAAAAACAGGAATAGCCTTACTTTTGCGAGATAAGGCCAAATTGGTATTTTTGCTATAAAATGAATTCCTTCAGTCAAAACAAGTTCAAACTCCTTTTTCCTTCATATATATAGATTCTATATAAGTTCCATGTATAAAACCTCTTTAAATTACCTTGTTTGGTGAAGAAAAACAGGAATTGCCTTACTTTTGCGAGATAAGGCCAAATTGGTATTTTTGCTATAAAATGAATTCCTTCAGTCAAAACAAGTTCAAATTCCTTTGTCCTTCATATGTTTCAATTCTAAGTAGATTCCATGCATAAACCTCTTTAAATTACCTTGTTTGAGGAAGAAAAACAGGAAAAGCCTTACTTTTGCGAGATAAGGCCAAATTGGTATTTTTGCCATAAAATGAATTCCTTCAGTCAAAACAAGTTCAAACTCATTTGTCCTTCATATATATAGATTCTATATAGGTTCCGTGTATAAAACCTCTTTAAATTACCTTGTTTGAGAAAGAAAAACAGGAATAGCCTTACTTTTGCGAGATAAGGCCAAATTGGTATTTTTGCTATAAAATGAATTCCTTCAGTCAAAACAAGTTCAAACTCATTTGTCCTTCATATATATCCATTCTAAGTAGGTTCCATGCATAAACTTCTTTAAATGACCTTGTTTGAGAAAGAAAAACAGGAAAAGCCTTACTTTTGCGAGATAAGGCCAAATTGGTATTTTTGCTATAAAATGAAATCCTTCAGACAAAACAAGTTGAAACTCCTTTGTCCTTCATATATATCAATTCTAAGTAGGTTCCATGCATAAACCTCTTTAAATGACCTTGTATGCGAAAGAAACACAGGAATAGCCTTCTTTTGCGGAGTTAAGACGATATTCGGATTTTTGCTTATAAACACCAATTCCTTCAGTCAAAACAAGTTCAAACTCCTTTGTCCTTCATATATATCAATTCTAAGTAGATTCCATGCATAAACCTCTTTAAATTAACTTGCTTGGGGAAGAAAAACAGGAATAGCCTTACTTTTGCGAGATAAGGCCAAATTGGTATTTTTGCTATATAATGAATTCCTTCAGTCAAAACAAGTTCAAACTCCTTTTTCCTTCATATATATAGATTCTATATAGGTTCCATGTATAAAATCTCTTTAAATTACCTTGTTTGGTGAAGAAAAACAGGAATAGTCTTACTTTTGCGAGATAAGGCCAAATTGGTATTTTTGCTATAAAATGAATTCCTTCAGTCAAAACAAGTTCAAACTCCTTTGTCCTTCATATATATAGATTCTATATAGGTTCCATGTATAAAACCTCTTTAAATTACCTTGTTTGAGAAAGAAAAACAGGAATAGCCTTACTTTTGCGAGATAAGGCCAAATTGGTATTTTTGCCATAAAATGAATTCCTTCAGTCAAAACAAGTTCAAACTCATTTGTCCTTTATATATATACATTCTAAGTAGGTGCCATGCATAAACCTCTTTAAATGACCTTGTTTGAGGAAGAAAAACAGGAATAGCCTTACTTTTGCGAGATAAGGCCAAATTGGTATTTTTGCTATAAAATGAAATCCTTCAGTCAAAACAAGTTCAAACTCCTTTGTTCATATATATAAATTCTATATAGATTCCATGCATAAACATCTTTAAATGACCTTGTATGCGAAAGAAACACAGTAATAGCCTTCTTTTGCGGAGTTAAGACGATATTCGGATTTTTGCTTATAAACACCAATTCCTTCAGTCAAAACAAGTTCAAACTCCTTTGTCCTTCATATATACCCATTCTAAGTAGGTTCCATGCATAAACCTCTTTAAATTACCTTGCTTGGGGAAGAAAAACAGGAATAGCCTTACTTTTGCGAGATAAGGCCAAATTGGTATTTTTGCTATAAAATGAAATCCTTCAGTCAAAACAAGTTCAAACTCCTTTGTCCTTCATATATATCAATTCTAAGTAGGTTCCATGCATAAACATCTTTAAATGACCTTGTATGCGAAAGAAACACAGGAATAGACTTCTTTTGCGGAGTTAAGACGATATTCGGATTTTTGCTTATAAACACCAATTCCTTCAGTCAAAACAAGTTCAAACTCCTTTGTCCTTCAAATATATAAATTCTAAGTAGGATCAATGCATAAACCTCTTTAAATGACCTTGTTTGAGAAAGACAAACAGGAATAGCCTTACTTTTGCGAGATAAGGCCAAATTGGTATTTTTGCCATAAAATGAAATCCTTCAGTCAAAACAAGTTCAAACTCCTTTGTCCTTTATATATACCCATTCTAAGTAGGTTCCATTAATAAACTTCTTTAAATGACCTTGTTTGAGAAAGACAAACAGGAATAGCCTTACTTTTGCGAGATAAGGCCAAATTGGTATTTTTGCTATAAAATGAATTCCTTCAGTCAAAACAAGTTCAAACTTCTTTGTCCTTCATATATATAGATTCTATATAGGTTCCGTGTATAAAACCTCTTTAAATTACCTTGTTTGAGAAAGAAAAACAGGAATAGCCTTACTTTTGCGAGATAAGGCCAAATTGGTATTTTTGCTATAAAATGAATTCCTTCAGTCAAAACAAGTTCAAACTCATTTGTCCTTCATATATATCCATTCTAAGTAGGTTCCATGCATAAACTTCTTTAAATGACCTTGTTTGAGAAAGAAAAACAGGAATAGCCTTACTTTTGCGAGATAAGGCCAAATTGGTATTTTTGCCATAAAATGAATTCCTTCAGTCAAAACAAGTTCAAACTCCTTTGTCCTTCATATATATCAATTCTAAGTAGGTTCCATGCATAAACATCTTTAAATGACCTTGTATGCGAAAGAAACACAGGAATAGCCTTCTTTTGCGGAGGTAAGACAATATTCGGATTTTTGCTTATAAACACCAATTCCTTCAGTCAAAACAAGTTCAAACTCCTTTGTCCTTCATATATACCCATTCTAAGTAGGTTCCATGCATAAACTTCTTTAAATGACCTTGTTTGAGAAAGACAAACAGGAATAGCCTTACTTTAGCGAGATAATGCCAAATTGGTATTTTTTCTATAAAATGAATTCCTTCAGTCAAAACAAGTTCAAACTCCTTTGTCCTTCATATATATCAATTCTAAGTAGATTCCATGCATAAACCTCTTTAAATTAACTTGCTTGGGGAAGAAAAACAGGAATAGCCTTACTTTTGCGAGATAAGGCCAAATTGGTATTTTTGCTATAAAATGAATTCCTTCAGTCAAAACAAGTTCAAACTCCTTTTTCCTTCATATATATAGATTCTATATAGGTTCCATGTATAAAACCTCTTTAAATTACCTTGTTTGGTGAAGAAAAACAGGAATAGTCTTACTTTTGCGAGATAAGGCCAAATTGGTATTTTTGCTATAAAATGAATTCCTTCAGTCAAAACAAGTTCAAACTCCTTTGTTCATATATATAAATTCTATATAGGTTCCATGCATAAACATCTTTAAATGACCTTGTATGCGAAAGAAACACAGTAATAGCCTTCTTTTGCGGAGTTAAGACGATATTCGGATTTTTGCTTATAAACACCAATTCCTTCAGTCAAAACAAGTTCAAACTCCTTTGTCCTTCATATATACCCATTCTAAGTAGGTTCCATGCATAAACTTCTTTAAATGACCCTGTATGCGAAAGAAACACAGGAATAGCCTTCTTTTGCGGAGTTAAAATGATATTCGGATTTTTGCTTATAAACACCAATTCCTTCAGTCAAAACAAGTTCAAACTCCTTTGTCCTTCAAATATATAAATTCTAAGTAGGTTCCATGCATAAACCTCTTTAAATGACCTTGTTTGAGAAAGACAAACAGGAATAGCCTTACTTTTGCGAGATAAGGCCAAATTGGTATTTTTGCTATAAAATGAAATCCTTCAGTCAAAACAAGTTCAAACTCCTTTGTCCTTCATATATACCCATTCTAAGTAGGTTCCATGAATAAACTTCTTTAAATGACCTTGTTTGAGAAAGACAAACAGGAATAGCCTTACTTTTGCGAGATAAGGCCAAATTGGTATTTTTGCTATAAAATGAATTCCTTCAGTCAAAACAAGTTCAAACTCCTTTGTCCTTCATATATATAGATTCTATATAGGTTCCATGTATAAAACCTCTTTAAATTACCTTGTTTGGTGAAGAAAAACAGGAATAGTCTTACTTTTGCGAGATAAGGCCAAATTGGTATTTTTGCTATAAAATGAATTCCTTCAGTCAAAACAAGTTCAAATTCCTTTATCCTTCATATGTATCAATTCTAAGTAGATTCCATGCATAAACCTCTTTAAATTACCTTGCTTGGAGAAGAAAAACAGGAATAGCCTTACTTTAGCGAGATAAGGCCAAATTGGTATTTTTGCTATAAAATGAAATCCTTCAGACAAAACAAGTTGAAACTCCTTTGTCCTTCATATATATCAATTCTAAGTAGGTTCCATGCATAAACCTCTTTAAATGACCTTGTATGCGAAAGAAACACAGGAATAGCCTTCTTTTGCGGAGTTAAGACGATATTCGGATTTTTGCTTATAAACACCAATTCCTTCAGTCAAAACAAGTTCAAACTCCTTTGTCCTTCATATATACCCATTCTAAGTAGGTTCCATTAATAAACTTCTTTAAATGACCTTGTTTGAGAAAGACAAACAGGAATAGCCTTACTTTTGCGAGATAAGGCCAAATTGGTATTTTTGCTATAAAATGAAATCCTTCAGTCAAAACAAGTTCAAACTCCTTTGTCCTTCATATATATCAATTCTAAGTAGGTTCCATGCATAAACATCTTTAAATGACCTTGTATGCGAAAGAAACACAGTAATAGCCTTCTTTTGCGGAAATAAGACGATATTCGGATTTTTACTTATAAACACCAATTCCTTCAGTCAAAACAAGTTCAAACTCCTTTGTCCTTCATATATATAGATTCTATATAGGTTCCATGTATAAAACCTCTTTAAATTACCTTGTTTGGTGAAGAAAAACAGGAATAGTCTTACTTTTGCGAGATAAGGCCAAATTGGTATTTTTGCTATAAAATGAATTCCTTCAGTCAAAACAAGTTCAAATTCCTTTGTCCTTCATATGTATCAATTCTAAGTAGATTCCATGCATAAACCTCTTTAAATTACCTTGCTTGGGGAAGAAAAACAGGAATAGCCTTCTTTTGCGGAGTTAAGACGATATTCGGATTTTTGCTTATAAACACCAATTCCTTCAGTCAAAACAAGTTCAAACTCCTTTGTCCTTCATATATACCCATTCTAAGTAGGTTCCATGCATAAACTTCTTTAAATGACCTTGTTTGAGAAAGAAAAACAGGAATAGCCTTACTTTAGCGAGATAATGCCAAATTGGTATTTTTTCTATAAAATGAATTCCTTCAGTCAAAACAAGTTCAAACTCCTTTGTCCTTCATATATATCAATTCTAAGTAGATTCCATGCATAAACCTCTTTAAATTAACTTGCTTGGGGAAGAAAAACAGGAATAGCCTTACTTTTGCGAGATAAGGCCAAATTGGTATTTTTGCTATAAAATGAATTCCTTCAGTCAAAACAAGTTCAAACTCCTTTGTCCTTCATATATATCAATTCTAAGTAGATTCCATGCATAAACCTCTTTAAATTAACTTGCTTGGGGAAGAAAAACAGGAATAGCCCTACTTTTGCGAGATAAGTCCAAATTGGTATTTTCTTTAAAATGAATTCCTTCAGTCAAAACAAGTTCAAACTCCTTTGTCCTTCATATATATAGATTCTATATAGGTTCCATGTATAAAACCTCTTTAAATTACCTTGTTTGAGAAAGAAAAACAGGAATAGCCTTACTTTTGCGAGATTATGCCAAATTGGTATTTTTGCTATAAAATAAAATCCTTCAGACAAAACAAGTTGAAACTCCTTTGTCCTTCATATATATCAATTCTAAGTAGGTTCCATGCATAAACCTCTTTAAATGACCTTGTATGCGAAAGAAACACAGGAATAGCCTTCTTTTGCGGAGTTAAGACGATGTTCGAATTTTTTCTTAAAAAACACCAATTCCTTCAGTCAAAACAAATTCAAACTCCTTTGTCCTTCATATATACCCATTCTAAGTAGGTTCCATGCATAAACGTCTTTAAATGACCTTGTATGCGAAAGAAACACAGGAATAGCCTTCTTTTGCGGAGGTAAGACAATATTCGGATTTTTGCTTATAAACACCAATTCCTTCAGTCAAAACAAGTTCAAACTCCTTTGTCCTTCATATATACCCATTCTAAGTAGGTTCCATGCATAAACTTCTTTAAATGACCTTGTTTGAGAAAGACAAACAGGAATAGCCTTACTTTAGCGAGATAATGCCAAATTGGTATTTTTTCTATAAAATGAATTCCTTCAGTCAAAACAAGTTCAAACTCCTTTGTCCTTCATATATATCAATTCTAAGTAGATTCCATGCATAAACCTCTTTAAATTAACTTGCTTGGGGAAGAAAAACAGGAATAGCCTTACTTTTGCGAGATAAGGCCAAATTGGTATTTTTGCTATAAAATGAATTCCTTCAGTCAAAACAAGTTCAAACTCCTTTTTCCTTCATATATATAGATTCTATATAGGTTCCATGTATAAAACCTCTTTAAATTACCTTGTTTGGTGAAGAAAAACAGGAATAGTCTTACTTTTGCGAGATAAGGCCAAATTGGTATTTTTGCTATAAAATGAATTCCTTCAGTCAAAACAAGTTCAAACTCCTTTGTTCATATATATAAATTCTATATAGGTTCCATGCATAAACATCTTTAAATGACCTTGTATGCGAAAGAAACACAGTAATAGCCTTCTTTTGCGGAGTTAAGACGATATTCGGATTTTTGCTTATAAACACCAATTCCTTCAGTCAAAACAAGTTCAAACTCCTTTGTCCTTCATATATACCCATTCTAAGTAGGTTCCATGCATAAACTTCTTTAAATGACCCTGTATGCGAAAGAAACACAGGAATAGCCTTCTTTTGCGGAGTTAAAATGATATTCGGATTTTTGCTTATAAACACCAATTCCTTCAGTCAAAACAAGTTCAAACTCCTTTGTCCTTCAAATATATAAATTCTAAGTAGGTTCCATGCATAAACCTCTTTAAATGACCTTGTTTGAGAAAGACAAACAGGAATAGCCTTACTTTTGCGAGATAAGGCCAAATTGGTATTTTTGCTATAAAATGAAATCCTTCAGTCAAAACAAGTTCAAACTCCTTTGTCCTTCATATATACCCATTCTAAGTAGGTTCCATGAATAAACTTCTTTAAATGACCTTGTTTGAGAAAGACAAACAGGAATAGCCTTACTTTTGCGAGATAAGGCCAAATTGGTATTTTTGCTATAAAATGAATTCCTTCAGTCAAAACAAGTTCAAACTCCTTTGTCCTTCATATATATAGATTCTATATAGGTTCCATGTATAAAACCTCTTTAAATTACCTTGTTTGGTGAAGAAAAACAGGAATAGTCTTACTTTTGCGAGATAAGGCCAAATTGGTATTTTTGCTATAAAATGAATTCCTTCAGTCAAAACAAGTTCAAATTCCTTTATCCTTCATATGTATCAATTCTAAGTAGATTCCATGCATAAACCTCTTTAAATTACCTTGCTTGGAGAAGAAAAACAGGAATAGCCTTACTTTAGCGAGATAAGGCCAAATTGGTATTTTTGCTATAAAATGAAATCCTTCAGACAAAACAAGTTGAAACTCCTTTGTCCTTCATATATATCAATTCTAAGTAGGTTCCATGCATAAACCTCTTTAAATGACCTTGTATGCGAAAGAAACACAGGAATAGCCTTCTTTTGCGGAGTTAAGACGATATTCGGATTTTTGCTTATAAACACCAATTCCTTCAGTCAAAACAAGTTCAAACTCCTTTGTCCTTCATATATACCCATTCTAAGTAGGTTCCATTAATAAACTTCTTTAAATGACCTTGTTTGAGAAAGACAAACAGGAATAGCCTTACTTTTGCGAGATAAGGCCAAATTGGTATTTTTGCTATAAAATGAAATCCTTCAGTCAAAACAAGTTCAAACTCCTTTGTCCTTCATATATATCAATTCTAAGTAGGTTCCATGCATAAACATCTTTAAATGACCTTGTATGCGAAAGAAACACAGGAATAGCCTTCTTTTGCGGAGTTAAGACGATATTCGGATTTTTGCTTATAAACACCAATTTCTTCAGTCAAAACAAGTTCAAACTCCTTTGTCCTTCATATATATCAATTCTAAGTAGATTCCATGCATAAACCTCTTTAAATTAACTTGCTTGGGGAAGAAAAACAGGAATAGCCTTACTTTTGCGAGATAAGGCCAAATTGGTATTTTTGCTATAAAATGAATTCCTTCAGTCAAAACAAGTTCAAACTCCTTTGTCCTTCATATATATAGATTCTATATAGGTTCCATGTATAAAACCTCTTTAAATTACCTTGTTTGGTGAAGAAAAACAGGAATAGTCTTACTTTTGCGAGATATGACGATATTCGGATTTTTGCTTATAAACACCAATTCCTTCAGTCAAAACAAGTTCAAACTCCTTTGTCCTTCAAATATATAAATTCTAAGTAGGTTCCATGCATAAACCTCTTTAAATGACCTTGTTTGAGAAAGACAAACAGGATTAGCCTTACTTTTGCGAGATAAGGCCAAATTGGTATTTTTGCCATAAAATGAATTCCTTCAGTCAAAACAAGTTGAAACTCCTTTGTCCTTCATATATATACATTCTAAGTAGGTGCCATGCATAAACCTCTTTAAATGACCTTGTTTGAGGAAGAAAAACAGGAAAAGTCTTACTTTTGCGAGATAAGGCCAAATTGGTATTTTTGCTATAAAATGAAATCCTTCAGACAAAACAAGTTGAAACTCCTTTGTCCTTCATATATACCCATTCTAAGTAGGTTCCATGCATAAACTTCTTTAAATGACCTTGTTTGAGAAAGAAAAACAGGAATAGTCTTACTTTTGCGAGATAAGGCCAAATTGGTATTTTTGCTATAAAATGAATTCCTTCAGTCAAAACAAGTTCAAACTCCTTTGTCCTTCATATATATCAATTCTAAGTAGGTTCCATGCATAAACATCTTTAAATGACTTTTAATGCGAAAGAAACACAGGAATAGCCTTCTTTTGCGGAGTTAAGACGATATTCGGATTTTTGCTTATAAACACAAATTCCTTCAGTCAAAACAAGTTCAAACTCCTTTGTCCTTCAAATATATAAATTCTAAGTAGGTTCCATGCCTAAACCTCTTTAAATGACCTTGTTTGAGAAAGACAAACAGGAATAGCCTTACTTTTGCGAGATAAGTCCAAATTGGTATTTTTGCTATAAAATGAAATCCTTCAGACAAAACAAGTTGAAACTCCTTTGTCCTTCATATATATCAATTCTAAGTAGGTTCCATGCATAAACCTCTTTAAATGACCTTGTATGCGAAAGAAACACAGGAATAGCCTTCTTTTGCGGAGTTAAGACGATATTCGGATTTTTGCTTATAAACACCAATTCCTTCAGTCAAAACAAGTTCAAACTCCTTTGTCCTTCATATATACCCATTCTAAGTAGGTTCCATGCATAAACCTCTTTAAATTAACTTGTTTGGTGAAGAAAAACAGGAATAGTCTTACTTTTGCGAGATAAGGCCAAATTGGTATTTTTGCTATAAAATGAATTCCTTCAGTCAAAACAAGTTCAAACTCCTTTGTCCTTCATATATATAGATTCTATATAGGTTCCATGTATAAAACCTCTTTAAATTACCTTGTTTGGTGAAGAAAAACAGGAATAGCCTTACTTTTGCGAGATAAGGCCAAATTGGTATTTTTGCTATAAAATGAATTGCTTCAGTCAAAACAAGTTCAAACTCATTTGTCCTTCATATATATAGATTCTATATAGGTTCCATGTATAAAACCTCTTTAAATGACCTTGTATGCGAAAGAAACACAGGAATAGCCTTCTTTTGCGGAGTTAAGACGATATTCGGATTTTTGCTTATAAACACCAATTCCTTCAGTCAAAACAAGTTCAAACTCCTTTGTCCTTCATATATACCCATTCTAAGTAGGTTCCATTAATAAACTTCTTTAAATGACCTTGTTTGAGAAAGACAAACAGGAATAGCCTTACTTTTGCGAGATAAGGCCAAATTGGTATTTTTGCTATAAAATGAAATCCTTCAGTCAAAACAAGTTCAAACTCCTTTGTCCTTCATATATATCAATTCTAAGTAGGTTCCATGCATAAACATCTTTAAATGACCTTGTATGCGAAAGAAACACAGGAATAGCCTTCTTTTGCGGAGTTTAGACGATATTCGGATTTTTGCTTATAAACACCAATTACTTCTGTCAAAACAAGTTCAAACTCCTTTGTCCTTCATATATACCCATTCTAAGTAGGTTCCATGCATAAACTTCTTTAAATGACCTTGTTTGAGAAAGAAAAACAGGAATAGCCTTACTTTTGCGAGATAATGCTAAATTGGTATTTTTGCTATAAAATGAATTCCTTCAGTCAAAACAAGTTCAAATTCCTTTGTCCTTCATATGTATCAATTCTAAGTAGATTCCATGCATAAACCTCTTTAAATTACCTTGCTTGGGGAAGAAAAACAGGAATATCCTTACTTTTGCGAGATAAGGCCAAATTGGTATTTTTGCTATAAAATGAAATCCTTCAGTCAAAACAAGTTCAAACTCCTTTGTCCTTCATATATATCAATTCTAAGTAGGTTCCATGCATAAACCTCTTTAAATGACCTTGTATGCGAAAGAAACACAGGAAAAGCCTTCTTTTGCGGAGTTAAGACGATATTCGGATTTTTACTCATAAACACCAATTCCTTCAGTCAAAACAAGTTCAAACTCCTTTGTCCTTCATATATATAGATTCTATATAGGTTCCGTGTATAAAACCTCTTTAAATTACCTTGTTTGAGAAAGACAAACAGGAATAGCCTTACTTTTGCGAGATAAGGCCAAATTGGTATTTTTGCTATAAAATGACTTCCTTCAGTCAAAACAAGTTCAAACTCCTTTGTCCTTCAAATATATAAATTCTAAGTAGGTTCCATGCATAAACCTCTTTAAATGACCTTGTTTGAGAAAGACAAACAGGAATAGCCTTACTTTTGCGAGATTAGGCCAAATTGGTATTTTTGCTATAAAATGAATTCCTTCAGTCAAAACAAGTTCAAACTCCTTTGTCCTTCATATATACCTATTCTAAGTAGGTTCCATTAATAAACTTCTTTAAATGACCTTGTTTGAGAAAGACAAACAGGAATAGCCTTACTTTTGCGAGATAAGGCCAAATTGGTATTTTTGCTATAAAATGAAATCCTTCAGTCAAAACAAGTTCAAACTCCTTTGTCCTTCATATATATCAATTCTAAGTAGGTTCCATGCATAAACCTCTTTAAATGACTTTGTATGCGAAAGAAACACAGTAATAGCCTTCTTTTGCGGAGTTAAGACGATATTCGGATTTTTGCTTATAAACACCAATTCCTTCAGTCAAAACAAGTTCAAACTCCTTTGTCCTTCATATATACCCATTCTAAGTAGGTTCCATGCATAAACTTCTTTAAATGACCTTCTTTGAGAAAGAAAAACAGGAATAGCCTTACTTTTGCGAGATAATGCCAAATTGGTATTTTTGCTATAAAATGAAATCCTTCAGTCAAAACAAGTTCAAACTCCTTTGTCCTTCATATATATCAATTCTAAGTAGGTTCCATGCATAAACCTCTTTAAATTAACTTGCTTGGGGAAGAAAAACAGGAATAGCCTTACTTTTGCGAGATAAGGCCAAATTGGTATTTTTGCTATAAAATGAATTCCTTCAGTCAAAACAAGTTCAAACTCCTTTGTCCTTCATATATATAGATTCTATATAGGTTCCATGTATAAAACCTCTTTAAATTACCTTGCTTGGGGAAGAAAAACAGGAATAGCCCTACTTTTGCGAGATAAGGCCAAATTGGTATTTTTGCCATAAAATGAATTCCTTCAGTCAAAACAAGTTCAAACTCCTTTGTCCTTCATAGATATCAATTCTAAGTAGGTTCCATGCATAAACATCTTTAAATGACCTTGTATGCGAAAGAAACACAGGAATAGCCTTCTTTTGCGGAGTTAAGACGATATTCGGATTTTTGCTTATAAACACCAATTCCTTCAGTCAAAACAAGTTCAAACTCCTTTGTCCTTCAAATATATAAATTCTAAGTAGGTTCCATGCATAAACCTCTTTAAATGACCTTGTTTGAGAAAGACAAACAGGAATAGCCTTACTTTTCTGAGATAAGGCCAAATTGGTATTTTTGCTATAAAATGAATTCCTTCAGTCAAAACAAGTTCAAACTCAATTGTCCTTCATATATATCCATTCTAAGTAGGTTCCATGCATAAACTTCTTTAAATGACCTTGTTTGAGAAAGAAAAACAGGAATAGCCTTACTTTTGCGAGATAAGGCCAAATTGGTATTTTTGCTATAAAATGAATTCCTTCAGTCAAAACAAGTTCAAACTCGTTTGACCTTCATATATATAGATTCTATATAGGTTCCATGTATAAAACCTCTTTAAATTACCTTGTTTGAGAAAGAAAAACAGGAATAGCCTTACTTTTGCGAGATGAGGCCAAATTGGTATTTTTGCAATAAAATGAATTCCTTCAGTCAAAACAAGTTCAAACTCATTTGTCCTTCATATATATACATTCTAAGTAGGTGCCATGCATAAACCTCTTTAAATGACCTTGTTTGAGGAAGAAAAACAGGAAAAGCCTTACTTTTGCGAGATGAGGCCAAATTGGTATTTTTGATATAAAATGAAATCCTTCAGTCAAAACAAGTTCAAACTCCTTTGTCCTTCATATATACCCATTCTAAGTAGGTTCCATGAATAAACTTCTTTAAATGACCTTGTTTGAGAAAGACAAACAGGAATAGCCTTACTTTTGCGAGATAAGGCCAAATTGGTATTTTTGCCATAAAATGAAATCCTTCAGTCAAAACAAGTTCAAACTCCTTTGTCCTTTATATATACCCATTCTAAGTAAGTTCCATTAATAAACTTCTTTAAATGACCTTGTTTGAGAAAGACAAACAGGAATAGCCTTACTTTTGCGAGATAAGGCCAAATTGGTATTTTTGCTATAAAATGAATTCCTTCAGTCAAAACAAGTTCAAACTTCTTTGTCCTTCTTATATATAGATTCTATATAGGTTCCATGTATAAAACCTCTTTAAATTACCTTGTTTGGTGAAGAAAAACAGGAATAGTCTTACTTTTGCGAGATAAGGCCAAATTGGTATTTTTGCTATAAAATGAATTCCTTCAGTCAAAACAAGTTCAAATTCCTTTGTCCTTCATATATATAGATTCTATATAGGTTCCGTGTATAAAACCTCTTTAAATTACCTTGTTTGAGAAAGAAAAACAGGAATAGCCTTACTTTTGCGAGATAAGGCCAAATTGGTATTTTTGCTATAAAATGAATTCCTTCAGTCAAAACAAGTTCAAACTCATTTGTCCTTCATATATATCCATTCTAAGTAGGTTCCATGCATAAACTTCTTTAAATGACCTTGTTTGAGAAAGAAAAACAGGAATAGCCTTACTTTTGCGAGATAAGGCCAAATTGGTATTTTTGCTATAAAATGAAATCCTTCAGACAAAACAAGTTGAAACTCCTTTGTCCTTCATATATATCAATTCTAAGTAGGTTCCATGCATAAACCTCTTTAAATGACCTTGTATGCGAAAGAAACACAGGAATAGCCTTCTTTTGCGGAGTTAAGACGATATTCGGATTTTTGCTTATAAACACCAATTCCTTCAGTCAAAACAAGTTCAAACTCCTTTGTCCTTCATATATATCAATTCTAAGTAGATTCCATGCATAAACCTCTTTAAATTAACTTGCTTGGGGAAGAAAAACAGGAATAGCCTTACTTTTGCGAGATAAGGCCAAATTGGTATTTTTGCTATAAAATGAATTCCTTCAGTCAAAACAAGTTCAAACTCCTTTTTCCTTCATATATATAGATTCTATATAGGTTCCATGTATAAAACCTCTTTAAATTACCTTGTTTGGTGAAGAAAAACAGGAATAGTCTTACTTTTGCGAGATAAGGCCAAATTGGTATTTTTGCTATAAAATGAATTCCTTCAGTCAAAACAAGTTCAAACTCCTTTGTCCTTCATATATATAGATTCTATATAGGTTCCATGTATAAAACCTCTTTAAATTACCTTGTTTGAGAAAGAAAAACAGGAATAGCCTTACTTTTGCGAGATTAGGCCAAATTGGTATTTTTGCCATAAAATGAATTCCTTCAGTCAAAACAAGTTCAAACTCATTTGTCCTTTATATATATACATTCTAAGTAGGTGCCATGCATAAACCTCTTTAAATTACTTTGTTTGAGAAAGAAAAACAGGAATAGCCTTACTTTTGCGAGATAAGGCCAAATTGGTATTTTTGCTATAAAATGAATTCCTTCAGTCAAAACAAGTTCAAACTCATTTGTCCTTCATATATATACATTCTAAGTAGGTGCCATGCATAAACCTCTTTAAATGACCTTGTTTGAGGAAGAAAAACAGGAAAAGCCTTACTTTTGCGAGATAAGGCCAAATTGGTATTTTTGCTATAAAATGAAATCCTTCAGACAAAACAAGTTGAAACTCCTTTGTCCTTCATATATATCAATTCTAAGTAGGTTCCATGCATAAACCTCTTTAAATGACCTTGTATGCGAAAGAAACACAGGAATAGCCTTCTTTTGCGGAGTTAAGACGATATTCGGATTTTTGCTTATAAACACCAATTCCTTCAGTCAAAACAAGTTCAAACTCCTTTGTCCTTCATATATACCCATTCTAAGTAGGTTCCATGCATAAACTTCTTTAAATGACCTTGTTTGAGAAAGACAAACAGGAATAGCCTTACTTTTGCGAGATAAGGCCAAATTGGTATTTTTGCTATAAAATGAAATCCTTCAGTCAAAACAAGTTCAAACTCCTTTGTCCTTCATATATATCAATTCTAAGTAGGTTCCATGCATAAACATCTTTAAATGACCTTGTATGCGAAAGAAACACAGGAATAGCCTTCTTTTGCGGAGGTAAGACAATATTCGGATTTTTGCTTATAAACACCAATTCCTTCAGTCAAAAAAAGTTCAAACTCCTTTGTCCTTCATATATACCCATTCTAAGTAGGTTCCATGCATAAACTTCTTTAAATGACCTTGTTTGAGAAAGAAAAACAGGAATAGCCTTACTTTAGCGAGATAATGCCAAATTGGTATTTTTTCTATAAAATGAATTCCTTCAGTCAAAACAAGTTCAAACTCCTTTGTCCTTCATATATATCAATTCTAAGTAGATTCCATGCATAAACCTCTTTAAATTAACTTGCTTGGGGAAGAAAAACAGGAATAGCCTTACTTTTGCGAGATAAGGCCAAATTGGTATTTTTGCTATAAAATGAATTCCTTCAGTCAAAACAAGTTCAAACTCCTTTTTCCTTCATATATATAGATTCTATATAAGTTCCATGTATAAAACCTCTTTAAATTACCTTGTTTGGTGAAGAAAAACAGGAATTGCCTTACTTTTGCGAGATAAGGCCAAATTGGTATTTTTGCTATAAAATGAATTCCTTCAGTCAAAACAAGTTCAAATTCCTTTGTCCTTCATATGTTTCAATTCTAAGTAGATTCCATGCATAAACCTCTTTAAATTACCTTGTTTGAGGAAGAAAAACAGGAAAAGCCTTACTTTTGCGAGATAAGGCCAAATTGGTATTTTTGCCATAAAATGAATTCCTTCAGTCAAAACAAGTTCAAACTCATTTGTCCTTCATATATATAGATTCTATATAGGTTCCGTGTATAAAACCTCTTTAAATTACCTTGTTTGAGAAAGAAAAACAGGAATAGCCTTACTTTTGCGAGATAAGGCCAAATTGGTATTTTTGCTATAAAATGAATTCCTTCAGTCAAAACAAGTTCAAACTCATTTGTCCTTCATATATATCCATTCTAAGTAGGTTCCATGCATAAACTTCTTTAAATGACCTTGTTTGAGAAAGAAAAACAGGAAAAGCCTTACTTTTGCGAGATAAGGCCAAATTGGTATTTTTGCTATAAAATGAAATCCTTCAGACAAAACAAGTTGAAACTCCTTTGTCCTTCATATATATCAATTCTAAGTAGGTTCCATGCATAAACCTCTTTAAATGACCTTGTATGCGAAAGAAACACAGGAATAGCCTTCTTTTGCGGAGTTAAGACGATATTCGGATTTTTGCTTATAAACACCAATTCCTTCAGTCAAAACAAGTTCAAACTCCTTTGTCCTTCATATATATCAATTCTAAGTAGATTCCATGCATAAACCTCTTTAAATTAACTTGCTTGGGGAAGAAAAACAGGAATAGCCTTACTTTTGCGAGATAAGGCCAAATTGGTATTTTTGCTATATAATGAATTCCTTCAGTCAAAACAAGTTCAAACTCCTTTTTCCTTCATATATATAGATTCTATATAGGTTCCATGTATAAAACCTCTTTAAATTACCTTGTTTGGTGAAGAAAAACAGGAATAGTCTTACTTTTGCGAGATAAGGCCAAATTGGTATTTTTGCTATAAAATGAATTCCTTCAGTCAAAACAAGTTCAAACTCCTTTGTCCTTCATATATATAGATTCTATATAGGTTCCATGTATAAAACCTCTTTAAATTACCTTGTTTGAGAAAGAAAAACAGGAATAGCCTTACTTTTGCGAGATAAGGCCAAATTGGTATTTTTGCCATAAAATGAATTCCTTCAGTCAAAACAAGTTCAAACTCATTTGTCCTTTATATATATACATTCTAAGTAGGTGCCATGCATAAACCTCTTTAAATGACCTTGTTTGAGGAAGAAAAACAGGAATAGCCTTACTTTTGCGAGATAAGGCCAAATTGGTATTTTTGCTATAAAATGAAATCCTTCAGTCAAAACAAGTTCAAACTCCTTTGTTCATATATATAAATTCTATATAGATTCCATGCATAAACATCTTTAAATGACCTTGTATGCGAAAGAAACACAGTAATAGCCTTCTTTTGCGGAGTTAAGACGATATTCGGATTTTTGCTTATAAACACCAATTCCTTCAGTCAAAACAAGTTCAAACTCCTTTGTCCTTCATATATACCCATTCTAAGTAGGTTCCATGCATAAACCTCTTTAAATTACCTTGCTTGGGGAAGAAAAACAGGAATAGCCTTACTTTTGCGAGATAAGGCCAAATTGGTATTTTTGCTATAAAATGAAATCCTTCAGTCAAAACAAGTTCAAACTCCTTTGTCCTTCATATATATCAATTCTAAGTAGGTTCCATGCATAAACATCTTTAAATGACCTTGTATGCGAAAGAAACACAGGAATAGCCTTCTTTTGCGGAGTTAAGACGATATTCGGATTTTTGCTTATAAACACCAATTCCTTCAGTCAAAACAAGTTCAAACTCCTTTGTCCTTCAAATATATAAATTCTAAGTAGGATCAATGCATAAACCTCTTTAAATGACCTTGTTTGAGAAAGACAAACAGGAATAGCCTTACTTTTGCGAGATAAGGCCAAATTGGTATTTTTGCCATAAAATGAAATCCTTCAGTCAAAACAAGTTCAAACTCCTTTGTCCTTTATATATACCCATTCTAAGTAGGTTCCATTAATAAACTTCTTTAAATGACCTTGTTTGAGAAAGACAAACAGGAATAGCCTTACTTTTGCGAGATAAGGCCAAATTGGTATTTTTGCTATAAAATGAATTCCTTCAGTCAAAACAAGTTCAAACTTCTTTGTCCTTCATATATATAGATTCTATATAGGTTCCGTGTATAAAACCTCTTTAAATTACCTTGTTTGAGAAAGAAAAACAGGAATAGCCTTACTTTTGCGAGATAAGGCCAAATTGGTATTTTTGCTATAAAATGAATTCCTTCAGTCAAAACAAGTTCAAACTCATTTGTCCTTCATATATATCCATTCTAAGTAGGTTCCATGCATAAACTTCTTTAAATGACCTTGTTTGAGAAAGAAAAACAGGAATAGCCTTACTTTTGCGAGATAAGGCCAAATTGGTATTTTTGCCATAAAATGAATTCCTTCAGTCAAAACAAGTTCAAACTCCTTTGTCCTTCATATATATCAATTCTAAGTAGGTTCCATGCATAAACATCTTTAAATGACCTTGTATGCGAAAGAAACACAGGAATAGCCTTCTTTTGCGGAGGTAAGACAATATTCGGATTTTTGCTTATAAACACCAATTCCTTCAGTCAAAACAAGTTCAAACTCCTTTGTCCTTCATATATACCCATTCTAAGTAGGTTCCATGCATAAACTTCTTTAAATGACCTTGTTTGAGAAAGACAAACAGGAATAGCCTTACTTTAGCGAGATAATGCCAAATTGGTATTTTTTCTATAAAATGAATTCCTTCAGTCAAAACAAGTTCAAACTCCTTTGTCCTTCATATATATCAATTCTAAGTAGATTCCATGCATAAACCTCTTTAAATTAACTTGCTTGGGGAAGAAAAACAGGAATAGCCTTACTTTTGCGAGATAAGGCCAAATTGGTATTTTTGCTATAAAATGAATTCCTTCAGTCAAAACAAGTTCAAACTCCTTTTTCCTTCATATATATAGATTCTATATAGGTTCCATGTATAAAACCTCTTTAAATTACCTTGTTTGGTGAAGAAAAACAGGAATAGTCTTACTTTTGCGAGATAAGGCCAAATTGGTATTTTTGCTATAAAATGAATTCCTTCAGTCAAAACAAGTTCAAACTCCTTTGTTCATATATATAAATTCTATATAGGTTCCATGCATAAACTTCTTTAAATGACCCTGTATGCGAAAGAAACACAGGAATAGCCTTCTTTTGCGGAGTTAAAATGATATTCGGATTTTTGCTTATAAACACCAATTCCTTCAGTCAAAACAAGTTCAAACTCCTTTGTCCTTCAAATATATAAATTCTAAGTAGGTTCCATGCATAAACCTCTTTAAATGACCTTGTTTGAGAAAGACAAACAGGAATAGCCTTACTTTTGCGAGATAAGGCCAAATTGGTATTTTTGCTATAAAATGAAATCCTTCAGTCAAAACAAGTTCAAACTCCTTTGTCCTTCATATATACCCATTCTAAGTAGGTTCCATGAATAAACTTCTTTAAATGACCTTGTTTGAGAAAGACAAACAGGAATAGCCTTACTTTTGCGAGATAAGGCCAAATTGGTATTTTTGCTATAAAATGAATTCCTTCAGTCAAAACAAGTTCAAACTCCTTTGTCCTTCATATATATAGATTCTATATAGGTTCCATGTATAAAACCTCTTTAAATTACCTTGTTTGGTGAAGAAAAACAGGAATAGTCTTACTTTTGCGAGATAAGGCCAAATTGGTATTTTTGCTATAAAATGAATTCCTTCAGTCAAAACAAGTTCAAATTCCTTTATCCTTCATATGTATCAATTCTAAGTAGATTCCATGCATAAACCTCTTTAAATTACCTTGCTTGGAGAAGAAAAACAGGAATAGCCTTACTTTAGCGAGATAAGGCCAAATTGGTATTTTTGCTATAAAATGAAATCCTTCAGACAAAACAAGTTGAAACTCCTTTGTCCTTCATATATATCAATTCTAAGTAGGTTCCATGCATAAACCTCTTTAAATGACCTTGTATGCGAAAGAAACACAGGAATAGCCTTCTTTTGCGGAGTTAAGACGATATTCGGATTTTTGCTTATAAACACCAATTCCTTCAGTCAAAACAAGTTCAAACTCCTTTGTCCTTCATATATACCCATTCTAAGTAGGTTCCATTAATAAACTTCTTTAAATGACCTTGTTTGAGAAAGACAAACAGGAATAGCCTTACTTTTGCGAGATAAGGCCAAATTGGTATTTTTGCTATAAAATGAAATCCTTCAGTCAAAACAAGTTCAAACTCCTTTGTCCTTCATATATATCAATTCTAAGTAGGTTCCATGCATAAACATCTTTAAATGACCTTGTATGCGAAAGAAACACAGTAATAGCCTTCTTTTGCGGAGTTAAGACGATATTCGGATTTTTACTTATAAACACCAATTCCTTCAGTCAAAACAAGTTCAAACTCCTTTGTCCTTCATATATATAGATTCTATATAGGTTCCATGTATAAAACCTCTTTAAATTACCTTGTTTGGTGAAGAAAAACAGGAATAGTCTTACTTTTGCGAGATAAGGCCAAATTGGTATTTTTGCTATAAAATGAATTCCTTCAGTCAAAACAAGTTCAAATTCCTTTGTCCTTCATATGTATCAATTCTAAGTAGATTCCATGCATAAACCTCTTTAAATTACCTTGCTTGGGGAAGAAAAACAGGAATAGCCTTCTTTTGCGGAGTTAAGACGATATTCGGATTTTTGCTTATAAACACCAATTCCTTCAGTCAAAACAAGTTCAAACTCCTTTGTCCTTCATATATACCCATTCTAAGTAGGTTCCATGCATAAACTTCTTTAAATGACCTTGTTTGAGAAAGAAAAACAGGAATAGCCTTACTTTAGCGAGATAATGCCAAATTGGTATTTTTTCTATAAAATGAATTCCTTCAGTCAAAACAAGTTCAAACTCCTTTGTCCTTCATATATATCAATTCTAAGTAGATTCCATGCATAAACCTCTTTAAATTAACTTGCTTGGGGAAGAAAAACAGGAATAGCCTTACTTTTGCGAGATAAGGCCAAATTGGTATTTTTGCTATAAAATGAATTCCTTCAGTCAAAACAAGTTCAAACTCCTTTGTCCTTCATATATATCAATTCTAAGTAGATTCCATGCATAAACCTCTTTAAATTAACTTGCTTGGGGAAGAAAAACAGGAATAGCCCTACTTTTGCGAGATAAGTCCAAATTGGTATTTTCTTTAAAATGAATTCCTTCAGTCAAAACAAGTTCAAACTCCTTTGTCCTTCATATATATAGATTCTATATAGGTTCCATGTATAAAACCTCTTTAAATTACCTTGTTTGAGAAAGAAAAACAGGAATAGCCTTACTTTTGCGAGATTATGCCAAATTGGTATTTTTGCTATAAAATAAAATCCTTCAGACAAAACAAGTTGAAACTCCTTTGTCCTTCATATATATCAATTCTAAGTAGGTTCCATGCATAAACCTCTTTAAATGACCTTGTATGCGAAAGAAACACAGGAATAGCCTTCTTTTGCGGAGTTAAGACGATGTTCGAATTTTTTCTTAAAAAACACCAATTCCTTCAGTCAAAACAAATTCAAACTCCTTTGTCCTTCATATATACCCATTCTAAGTAGGTTCCATGCATAAACGTCTTTAAATGACCTTGTATGCGAAAGAAACACAGGAATAGCCTTCTTTTGCGGAGGTAAGACAATATTCGGATTTTTGCTTATAAACACCAATTCCTTCAGTCAAAACAAGTTCAAACTCCTTTGTCCTTCATATATACCCATTCTAAGTAGGTTCCATGCATAAACTTCTTTAAATGACCTTGTTTGAGAAAGACAAACAGGAATAGCCTTACTTTAGCGAGATAATGCCAAATTGGTATTTTTTCTATAAAATGAATTCCTTCAGTCAAAACAAGTTCAAACTCCTTTGTCCTTCATATATATCAATTCTAAGTAGATTCCATGCATAAACCTCTTTAAATTAACTTGCTTGGGGAAGAAAAACAGGAATAGCCTTACTTTTGCGAGATAAGGCCAAATTGGTATTTTTGCTATAAAATGAATTCCTTCAGTCAAAACAAGTTCAAACTCCTTTTTCCTTCATATATATAGATTCTATATAGGTTCCATGTATAAAACCTCTTTAAATTACCTTGTTTGGTGAAGAAAAACAGGAATAGTCTTACTTTTGCGAGATAAGGCCAAATTGGTATTTTTGCTATAAAATGAATTCCTTCAGTCAAAACAAGTTCAAACTCCTTTGTTCATATATATAAATTCTATATAGGTTCCATGCATAAACATCTTTAAATGACCTTGTATGCGAAAGAAACACAGTAATAGCCTTCTTTTGCGGAGTTAAGACGATATTCGGATTTTTGCTTATAAACACCAATTCCTTCAGTCAAAACAAGTTCAAACTCCTTTGTCCTTCATATATACCCATTCTAAGTAGGTTCCATGCATAAACTTCTTTAAATGACCCTGTATGCGAAAGAAACACAGGAATAGCCTTCTTTTGCGGAGTTAAAATGATATTCGGATTTTTGCTTATAAACACCAATTCCTTCAGTCAAAACAAGTTCAAACTCCTTTGTCCTTCAAATATATAAATTCTAAGTAGGTTCCATGCATAAACCTCTTTAAATGACCTTGTTTGAGAAAGACAAACAGGAATAGCCTTACTTTTGCGAGATAAGGCCAAATTGGTATTTTTGCTATAAAATGAAATCCTTCAGTCAAAACAAGTTCAAACTCCTTTGTCCTTCATATATACCCATTCTAAGTAGGTTCCATGAATAAACTTCTTTAAATGACCTTGTTTGAGAAAGACAAACAGGAATAGCCTTACTTTTGCGAGATAAGGCCAAATTGGTATTTTTGCTATAAAATGAATTCCTTCAGTCAAAACAAGTTCAAACTCCTTTGTCCTTCATATATATAGATTCTATATAGGTTCCATGTATAAAACCTCTTTAAATTACCTTGTTTGGTGAAGAAAAACAGGAATAGTCTTACTTTTGCGAGATAAGGCCAAATTGGTATTTTTGCTATAAAATGAATTCCTTCAGTCAAAACAAGTTCAAATTCCTTTATCCTTCATATGTATCAATTCTAAGTAGATTCCATGCATAAACCTCTTTAAATTACCTTGCTTGGAGAAGAAAAACAGGAATAGCCTTACTTTAGCGAGATAAGGCCAAATTGGTATTTTTGCTATAAAATGAAATCCTTCAGACAAAACAAGTTGAAACTCCTTTGTCCTTCATATATATCAATTCTAAGTAGGTTCCATGCATAAACCTCTTTAAATGACCTTGTATGCGAAAGAAACACAGGAATAGCCTTCTTTTGCGGAGTTAAGACGATATTCGGATTTTTGCTTATAAACACCAATTCCTTCAGTCAAAACAAGTTCAAACTCCTTTGTCCTTCATATATACCCATTCTAAGTAGGTTCCATTAATAAACTTCTTTAAATGACCTTGTTTGAGAAAGACAAACAGGAATAGCCTTACTTTTGCGAGATAAGGCCAAATTGGTATTTTTGCTATAAAATGAAATCCTTCAGTCAAAACAAGTTCAAACTCCTTTGTCCTTCATATATATCAATTCTAAGTAGGTTCCATGCATAAACATCTTTAAATGACCTTGTATGCGAAAGAAACACAGGAATAGCCTTCTTTTGCGGAGTTAAGACGATATTCGGATTTTTGCTTATAAACACCAATTCCTTCAGTCAAAACAAGTTCAAACTCCTTTGTCCTTCATATATATCAATTCTAAGTAGATTCCATGCATAAACCTCTTTAAATTAACTTGCTTGGGGAAGAAAAACAGGAATAGCCTTACTTTTGCGAGATAAGGCCAAATTGGTATTTTTGCTATAAAATGAATTCCTTCAGTCAAAACAAGTTCAAACTCCTTTGTCCTTCATATATATAGATTCTATATAGGTTCCATGTATAAAACCTCTTTAAATTACCTTGTTTGGTGAAGAAAAACAGGAATAGTCTTACTTTTGCGAGATATGACGATATTCGGATTTTTGCTTATAAACACCAATTCCTTCAGTCAAAACAAGTTCAAACTCCTTTGTCCTTCAAATATATAAATTCTAAGTAGGTTCCATGCATAAACCTCTTTAAATGACCTTGTTTGAGAAAGACAAACAGGATTAGCCTTACTTTTGCGAGATAAGGCCAAATTGGTATTTTTGCCATAAAATGAATTCCTTCAGTCAAAACAAGTTGAAACTCCTTTGTCCTTCATATATATACATTCTAAGTAGGTGCCATGCATAAACCTCTTTAAATGACCTTGTTTGAGGAAGAAAAACAGGAAAAGTCTTACTTTTGCGAGATAAGGCCAAATTGGTATTTTTGCTATAAAATGAAATCCTTCAGACAAAACAAGTTGAAACTCCTTTGTCCTTCATATATACCCATTCTAAGTAGGTTACATGCATAAACTTCTTTAAATGACCTTGTTTGAGAAAGAAAAACAGGAATAGTCTTACTTTTGCGAGATAAGGCCAAATTGGTATTTTTGCTATAAAATGAATTCCTTCAGTCAAAACAAGTTCAAACTCCTTTGTCCTTCATATATATCAATTCTAAGTAGGTTCCATGCATAAACATCTTTAAATGACTTTTAATGCGAAAGAAACACAGGAATAGCCTTCTTTTGCGGAGTTAAGACGATATTCGGATTTTTGCTTATAAACACAAATTCCTTCAGTCAAAACAAGTTCAAACTCCTTTGTCCTTCAAATATATAAATTCTAAGTAGGTTCCATGCCTAAACCTCTTTAAATGACCTTGTTTGAGAAAGACAAACAGGAATAGCCTTACTTTTGCGAGATAAGTCCAAATTGGTATTTTTGCTATAAAATGAAATCCTTCAGACAAAACAAGTTGAAACTCCTTTGTCCTTCATATATATCAATTCTAAGTAGGTTCCATGCATAAACCTCTTTAAATGACCTTGTATGCGAAAGAAACACAGGAATAGCCTTCTTTTGCGGAGTTAAGACGATATTCGGATTTTTGCTTATAAACACCAATTCCTTCAGTCAAAACAAGTTCAAACTCCTTTGTCCTTCATATATACCCATTCTAAGTAGGTTCCATGCATAAACCTCTTTAAATTAACTTGTTTGGTGAAGAAAAACAGGAATAGTCTTACTTTTGCGAGATAAGGCCAAATTGGTATTTTTGCTATAAAATGAATTCCTTCAGTCAAAACAAGTTCAAACTCCTTTGTCCTTCATATATATAGATTCTATATAGGTTCCATGTATAAAACCTCTTTAAATTACCTTGTTTGGTGAAGAAAAACAGGAATAGCCTTACTTTTGCGAGATAAGGCCAAATTGGTATTTTTGCTATAAAATGAATTGCTTCAGTCAAAACAAGTTCAAACTCATTTGTCCTTCATATATATAGATTCTATATAGGTTCCATGTATAAAACCTCTTTAAATGACCTTGTATGCGAAAGAAACACAGGAATAGCCTTCTTTTGCGGAGTTAAGACGATATTCGGATTTTTGCTTATAAACACCAATTCCTTCAGTCAAAACAAGTTCAAACTCCTTTGTCCTTCATATATACCCATTCTAAGTAGGTTCCATTAATAAACTTCTTTAAATGACCTTGTTTGAGAAAGACAAACAGGAATAGCCTTACTTTTGCGAGATAAGGCCAAATTGGTATTTTTGCTATAAAATGAAATCCTTCAGTCAAAACAAGTTCAAACTCCTTTGTCCTTCATATATATCAATTCTAAGTAGGTTCCATGCATAAACATCTTTAAATGACCTTGTATGCGAAAGAAACACAGGAATAGCCTTCTTTTGCGGAGTTTAGACGATATTCGGATTTTTGCTTATAAACACCAATTACTTCTGTCAAAACAAGTTCAAACTCCTTTGTCCTTCATATATACCCATTCTAAGTAGGTTCCATGCATAAACTTCTTTAAATGACCTTGTTTGAGAAAGAAAAACAGGAATAGCCTTACTTTTGCGAGATAATGCTAAATTGGTATTTTTGCTATAAAATGAATTCCTTCAGTCAAAACAAGTTCAAATTCCTTTGTCCTTCATATGTATCAATTCTAAGTAGATTCCATGCATAAACCTCTTTAAATTACCTTGCTTGGGGAAGAAAAACAGGAATATCCTTACTTTTGCGAGATAAGGCCAAATTGGTATTTTTGCTATAAAATGAAATCCTTCAGTCAAAACAAGTTCAAACTCCTTTGTCCTTCATATATATCAATTCTAAGTAGGTTCCATGCATAAACCTCTTTAAATGACCTTGTATGCGAAAGAAACACAGGAAAAGCCTTCTTTTGCGGAGTTAAGACGATATTCGGATTTTTACTCATAAACACCAATTCCTTCAGTCAAAACAAGTTCAAACTCCTTTGTCCTTCATATATATAGATTCTATATAGGTTCCGTGTATAAAACCTCTTTAAATTACCTTGTTTGAGAAAGACAAACAGGAATAGCCTTACTTTTGCGAGATAAGGCCAAATTGGTATTTTTGCTATAAAATGACTTCCTTCAGTCAAAACAAGTTCAAACTCCTTTGTCCTTCAAATATATAAATTCTAAGTAGGTTCCATGCATAAACCTCTTTAAATGACCTTGTTTGAGAAAGACAAACAGGAATAGCCTTACTTTTGCGAGATTAGGCCAAATTGGTATTTTTGCTATAAAATGAATTCCTTCAGTCAAAACAAGTTCAAACTCCTTTGTCCTTCATATATACCTATTCTAAGTAGGTTCCATTAATAAACTTCTTTAAATGACCTTGTTTGAGAAAGACAAACAGGAATAGCCTTACTTTTGCGAGATAAGGCCAAATTGGTATTTTTGCTATAAAATGAAATCCTTCAGTCAAAACAAGTTCAAACTCCTTTGTCCTTCATATATATCAATTCTAAGTAGGTTCCATGCATAAACCTCTTTAAATGACTTTGTATGCGAAAGAAACACAGTAATAGCCTTCTTTTGCGGAGTTAAGACGATATTCGGATTTTTGCTTATAAACACCAATTCCTTCAGTCAAAACAAGTTCAAACTCCTTTGTCCTTCATATATACCCATTCTAAGTAGGTTCCATGCATAAACTTCTTTAAATGACCTTCTTTGAGAAAGAAAAACAGGAATAGCCTTACTTTTGCGAGATAATGCCAAATTGGTATTTTTGCTATAAAATGAAATCCTTCAGTCAAAACAAGTTCAAACTCCTTTGTCCTTCATATATATCAATTCTAAGTAGGTTCCATGCATAAACCTCTTTAAATTAACTTGCTTGGGGAAGAAAAACAGGAATAGCCTTACTTTTGCGAGATAAGGCCAAATTGGTATTTTTGCTATAAAATGAATTCCTTCAGTCAAAACAAGTTCAAACTCCTTTGTCCTTCATATATATAGATTCTATATAGGTTCCATGTATAAAACCTCTTTAAATTACCTTGCTTGGGGAAGAAAAACAGGAATAGCCCTACTTTTGCGAGATAAGGCCAAATTGGTATTTTTGCCATAAAATGAATTCCTTCAGTCAAAACAAGTTCAAACTCCTTTGTCCTTCATAGATATCAATTCTAAGTAGGTTCCATGCATAAACATCTTTAAATGACCTTGTATGCGAAAGAAACACAGGAATAGCCTTCTTTTGCGGAGTTAAGACGATATTCGGATTTTTGCTTATAAACACCAATTCCTTCAGTCAAAACAAGTTCAAACTCCTTTGTCCTTCAAATATATAAATTCTAAGTAGGTTCCATGCATAAACCTCTTTAAATGACCTTGTTTGAGAAAGACAAACAGGAATAGCCTTACTTTTCTGAGATAAGGCCAAATTGGTATTTTTGCTATAAAATGAATTCCTTCAGTCAAAACAAGTTCAAACTCAATTGTCCTTCATATATATCCATTCTAAGTAGGTTCCATGCATAAACTTCTTTAAATGACCTTGTTTGAGAAAGAAAAACAGGAATAGCCTTACTTTTGCGAGATAAGGCCAAATTGGTATTTTTGCTATAAAATGAATTCCTTCAGTCAAAACAAGTTCAAACTCGTTTGACCTTCATATATATAGATTCTATATAGGTTCCATGTATAAAACCTCTTTAAATTACCTTGTTTGAGAAAGAAAAACAGGAATAGCCTTACTTTTGCGAGATGAGGCCAAATTGGTATTTTTGCAATAAAATGAATTCCTTCAGTCAAAACAAGTTCAAACTCATTTGTCCTTCATATATATACATTCTAAGTAGGTGCCATGCATAAACCTCTTTAAATGACCTTGTTTGAGGAAGAAAAACAGGAAAAGCCTTACTTTTGCGAGATAAGGCCAAATTGGTATTTTTGCTATAAAATGAAATCATTCAGTCAAAACAAGTTCAAACTCCTTTGTCCTTCATATATACCCATTCTAAGTAGGTTCCATGCATAAACTTCTTTAAATGACCTTGTTTGAGAAAGAAAAACAGGAATAGCCTTACTTTTGCGAGATAAGGCCAAATTGGTATTTTTGCTATAAATGAATTCCTTCAGTCAAAACAAGTTCAAACTCCTTTGACTTTCATATATATAGATTCTATATAGGTTCCATGTATAAAACCTCTTTAAAATACCTTGTTTGAGAAAGAAAAACAGGAATAGCCTTACTTTTGCGAGATAAGGCCAAATTGGTATTTTTGCCATAAAATGAATTTCTTCAGTCAAAACAAGTTGAAACTCCTTTGTCCTTCATATATATCAATTCTAAGTAGGTTCCATGCATAAACCTCTTTAAATGACCTTGTATGCGAAAGAACCACAGGAATAGCCTTCTTTTGCGGAGTTAAGACGATATTCGGATTTTTGCTTATAAACACCAATTCCTTCAGTCAAAACAAGTTCAAACTCCTTTGTCCTTCATATATACCCATTCTAAGTAGGTTCCATTAATAAACTTCTTTAAATGACCTTGTTTGAGAAAGACAAACAGGAATAGCCTTACTTTTGCGAGATAATGCCAAATTGGTATTTTTGCTATAAAATGAAATCCTTCAGTCAAAACAAGTTCAAACTCCTTTGTCCTTCATATATATCAATTCTAAGTAGGTTCCATGCATAAACATCTTTAAATGACCTTGTATGCGAAAGAAACACAGGAATAGCCTTCTTTTGCGGAGTTAAGACGATATTCGGATTTTTGCTTATAAACACCAATTCCTTCAGTCAAAACAAGTTCAAACTCCTTTGTCCTTCATATATACCCATTCTAAGTAGGTTCCATGCATAAACTTCTTTAAATGACCTTGTTTGAGAAAGAAAAACAGGAATAGCCTTACTTTTGCGAGATAATGCCAAATTGGTATTTTTGCTATAAAATGAATTCCTTCAGTCAAAACAAGTTCAAACTCCTTTGTCCTTCATATATATCAATTCTAAGTAGATTCCATGCATAAACCTCTTTAAATTAACTTGCTTGGGGAAGAAAATAAGGAATAGCCTTACTTTTGCGTGATAAGGCCAAATTGGTATTTTTGCTATAAAATGAATTCCTTCAGTCAAAACAAGTTCAAACTCCTTTGTCCTTCATATATACCTATTCTAAGTAGGTTCCATTAATAAACTTCTTTAAATGACCTTGTTTGAGAAAGAAAAACAGGAATAGCCTTACTTTTGCGAGATAAGGCCAAATTGGTATTTTTGCCATAAAATGAATTCCTTCAGTCAAAACAAGTTCAAACTCCTTTGTCCTTCAAATATATAAATTCTAAGTAGGTTCCATGCATAAACCTCTTTAAATGACTTTGTTTGAGAAAGACAAACAGGAATAGCCTTACTTTTGCGAGATAAGGCCAAATTGGTATTTTTGCTATAAAATGAAATCCTTCAGTCAAAACAAGTTCAAACTCCTTTGTCCTTCATATATATCAATTCTAAGTAGGTTCCATGCATAAACCTCTTTAAATGACCTTGTATGCGAAAGAAACACAGGAATAGCCTTCTTTTGCGGAGTTAAGACGATATTCGGATTTTTGCTTATAAACACCAATTCCTTCAGTCAAAACAAGTTCAAACTCCTTTGTCCTTCATATATACCCATTCTAAGTAGGTTCCATGGATAAACTTCTTTAAATGACCTTGTTTGAGAAAGAAAAACAGGAATAGCCTTACTTTTGCGAGATAAGGCCAAATTGGTATTTTTGCTATAAAATGAATTCCTTCAGTCAAAACAAGTTCAAACTCCTTTGTCCTTCATATATATCAATTCTAAGTAGGTTCCATGTATAAACATCTTTAAATGACCTTGTATGCGAAAGAAACACAGGAATAGCCTTCTTTTGCGGAGTTAAAACGATATTCGGATTTTTGCTTATAAACACCAATTCCTTCAGTCAAAACAAGTTCAAACTCCTTTGTCCTTCATATATATCAATTCTAAGTAGGTTCCATGCATAAACCTCTTTAAATGACCTTGTATGCGAAAGAAACACAGGAATAGCCTTCTTTTGCGGAGTTAAGACGATATTCGGATTTTTGCTTATAAACACCAATTCCTTCAGTCAAAACAAGTTCAAACTCCTTTGTCCTTCATATATACCCATTCTAAGTAGGTTCCATGGATAAACTTCTTTAAATGACCTTGTTTGAGAAAGAAAAACAGGAATAGCCTTACTTTTGCGAGATAAGGCCAAATTGGTATTTTTGCTATAAAATGAATTCCTTCAGTCAAAACAAGTTCAAACTCCTTTGTCCTTCATATATATCAATTCTAAGTAGGTTCTATGTATAAACATCTTTAAATGACCTTGTATGCGAAAGAAACACAGGAATAGCCTTCTTTTGCGGAGTTAAAACGATATTCGGATTTTTGCTTATAAACACCAATTCCTTCAGTCAAAACAAGTTCAAACTCCTTTGTCCTTCATATATATGAATTCTAAGTAGATTCCATGCATAAACCTCTTTAAATTAACTTGCTTGGGTAAGAAAAACAGGAATAGCCCTACTTTTGCGAGATAAGGCCAAATTGGTATTTTTGCTATCAAATGAATTCCTTCAGTCAAAACAAGTTCAAACTCCTTTGTCCTTCATATATATAGATTCTATATAGGTTCCATGTATAAAACCTCTTTAAATTACCTTGTTTGGTGAAGAAAAACAGGAATAGTCTTACTTTTGCGAGATAAGGCCAAATTGGTATTTTTGCTATAAAATGAATTCCTTCAGTCAAAACAAGTTCAAATTCCTTTGTCCTTCATATGTATCAATTCTAAGTAGATTCCATGCATAAACCTCTTTAAATTACCTTGCTTGGGGAAGAAAAACAGGAATAGACCTACTTTTGCGAGATAAGGCCAAATTGGTATTTTTGCTATAAAATGAAATCCTTCAGTCAAAACAAGTTCAAACTCCTTTGTCCTTCATATATATCAATTCTAAGTAGGTTCCATGCATAAACCTCTTTAAATGACCTTGTATGCGAAAGAAACACAGGAATAGCCTTCTTTTGCGGACTTAAGACGATATTCGGATTTTTGCTTATAAACACCAATTCCTTCAGTCAAAACAAGTTCAAACTCCTTTGTCCTTCATATATATAGATTCTATATAGGTTCCATGTATAAAACCTCTTTAAATTACCTTGTTTGAGAAAGAAAAACAGGAATAGCCTTACTTTTGCGAGATAAGGCCAAATTGGTATTTTTGCTATAAAATGAATTCCTTCAGTCAAAACAAGTTCAAACTCCTTTGTCCTTCATATATACCCATTCTAAGTAGGTTCCATGCACAAACTTCTTTAAATGACCTTGTTTGAGAAAGAAAAACAGGAATAGCCTTACTTTTGCGAGATAAGGCCAAATTGGTATTTTTGCTATAAAATGAATTCCTTCAGTCAAAACAAGTTCAAACTCCTTTGTCCTTCATATATATAGATTCCATATAGGTTCCATCTATAAAACCTCTTTAAATTACCTTGTTTGGTGAAGAAAAACAGGAATAGCCTTACTTTTGAGAGATAAGGCCAAATTGGTATTTTTGCTATAAAATGAATTCCTTCAGTCAAAACAAGTTCAAACTCCTTTGTCCTTCATATATATAGATTCTATATAGGTTCCATGTATAAAACCTCTTTAAATTACCTTGTTTGGTGAAGAAAAAGAGGAATAGTCTTACTTTTGCGAGATAAGGCCAAATTTGTATTTTTGCTATAAAATGAATTCCTTCAGTCAAAACAAGTTCAAATTCCTTTGTCCTTCATATGTATCAATTCTAAGTAGATTACATGCATAAACCTCTTTAAATTACCTTGCTTGGGGAAGAAAAACAGGAATAGCCCTACTTTAGCGAGATAAGGCCAAATTTGTATTTTTGCTATAAAATGAAATCCTTCAGTCAAAACAAGTTCAAACTCATTTGTCCTTCATATATATACATTCTAAGTAGGTGCCATGCATAAACCTCTTTAAATGACCTTGTTTGAGGAAGAAAAACAGGAATAGCCATACTTTTGCGAGATAAGGCCAAATTGGTATTTTTGCTATAAAATGAAATCCTTCAGTCAAAACAAGTTCAAACTCCTTTGTCCTTCATATATATCAATTCTAAGTAGGTTCCATGCATAAACCTCTTTAAATGACCTTGTATGCAAAAGAAACACAGTAATAGCCTTCTTTTGCGGAGTTAAGACGATATTCGGATTTTTGCTTATAAACACCAATTCCTTCAGTCAAAACAAGTTCAAACTCCTTTGTCCTTCATATATACCCATTCTAAGTAGGTTCCATGCATAAACTTCTTTAAATGACCTTGTTTGAGAAAGACAAACAGGAATAGCCTTACTTTTGCGAGATAAGGCCAAATTGGTATTTTTGCTATAAAATGAAATCCTTCAGTCAAAACAAGTTCAAACTCCTTTGTCCTTCATATATATCAATTCTAAGTAGATTCCATGCATAAACATCTTTAAATGACCTTGTATGCGAAAGAAACACAGGAATAGCCTTCTTTTGCGGAGTTAAGACGATATTCGGATTTTTGCTTATAAACACCAATTCCTTCAGTCAAAACAAGTTCAAACTCCTTTGTCCTTCAAATATATAAATTCTAAGTAGGTTCCATGCATAAACCTCTTTAAATGACCTTGTTTGAGAAAGACAAACAGGAATAGCCTTACTTTTGCGAGATAAGGCCAAATTGGTATTTTTGCTATAAAATGAAATCCTTCAGTCAAAACAAGTTCAAACTCCTTTGTCCTTCATATATACCCATTCTAAGTAGGTTCCATGCATAAACTTCTTTAAATGACCTTGTTTGAGAAAGAAAAACAGGAATAGCCTTACTTTTGCGAGATAAGGCCAAATTGGTATTTTTGCTATAAAATGAAATCCTTCAGTCAAAACAAGTTCAAACTCCTTTGTCCTTCATATATACCCATTCTAAGTAGGTTCCATGCATAAACCTCTTTAAATGACCTTGTTTGAGGAAGAAAAACAGGAATAGCCATACTTTTGCGAGATAAGGCCAAATTGGTATTTTTGCTATAAAACGAAATCCTTCAGTCAAAACAAGTTCTAACTCCTTTGTCCTTCATATATACCCATTCTAAGTAGGTTCCATCAATAAACTTCTTTAAATGACCTTGTTTGAGAAAGACAAACAGGAATAGCCTTACTTTTGCGAGATAAGGCCAAATTGGTATTTTTGCTATAAAATGAAATCCTTCAGTCAAAACAAGTTCAAACTCATTTGTCCTTCATATATATCAATTCTAAGTAGGTTCCATGCATAAACCTCTTTAAATGACCTTGTATGCAAAAGAAACAGTAATAGCCTTCTTTTGCGGAGTTAAGACGATATTCGGATTTTTGCTTATAAACACCAATTCCTTCAGTCAAAACAAGTTCAAACTCCTTTGTCCTTCATATATACCCATTCTAAGTAGGTTCCATGCATAAACTTCTTTAAATGACCTTGTTTGAGAAAGACAAACAGGAATAGCCTTACTTTTGCGAGATAAGGCCAAATTGGTATTTTTGCTATAAAATGAAATCCTTCAGTCAAAACAAGTTCAAACTCATTTGTCCTTCATATATACCCATTCTAAGTAGGTTCCATGCATAAACTTCTTTAAATGACCTTGTTTGAGAAAGAAAAACAGGAATAGCCTTACTTTTGCGAGATAAGGCCAAATTGGTATTTTTGCTATAAAATGAAATCCTTCAGTCAAAACAAGTTCAAACTCCTTTGTCCTTCATATATATCAATTCTAAGTAGGTTCCATGCATAAACCTCTTTAAATGACCTTGTATGCGAAAGAAACACAGGAATAGCCTTCTTTTGCGGAGTTAAGACGATATTCGGATTTTTGCTTATAAACACCAATTCCTTCAGTCAAAACAAGTTCAAACTCCTTTGTCCTTCATATATACCCATTCTAAGTAGGTTCCATGCATAAACTTCTTTAAATGACCTTGTTTGAGAAAGACAAACAGGAATAGCCTTACTTTTGCGAGATAAGGCCAAATTGGTATTTTTGCTATAAAATGAAATCCTTCAGTCAAAACAAGTTCAAACTCCTTTGTCCTTCATATATATCAATTCTAAGTAGATTCCATGCATAAACATCTTTAAATGACCTTGTATGCGAAAGAAACACAGGAATAGCCTTCTTTTGCGGAGTTAAGACGATATTCGGATTTTTGCTTATAAACACCAATTCCTTCAGTCAAAACAAGTTCAAACTCCTTTGTCCTTCAAATATATAAATTCTAAGTAGGTTCCATGCATAAACCTCTTTAAATGACCTTGTTTGAGAAAGACAAACAGGAATAGCCTTACTTTTGCGAGATAAGGCCAAATTGGTATTTTTGCTATAAAATGAATTCCTTCAGTCAAAACAAGTTCAAACTCCTTTGTCCTTCATATATATCAATTCTAAGTAGGTTCCATGTATAAACATCTTTAAATGACCTTGTATGCGAAAGAAACACAGGAATAGCCTTCTTTTGCGGAGTTAAGACGATATTCGGATTTTTGCTTATAAACACCAATTCCTTCAGTCAAAACAAGTTCAAACTCCTTTGTCCTTCATATATACCCATTCTAAGTAGGTTCCATGCATAAACTTCTTTAAATGACCTTGTTTGAGAAAGAAAAACAGGAATAGCCTTACTTTAGCGAGATGATGCCAAATTGGTATTTTTGCTATAAAATGAATTCCTTCAGTCTAAACAAGTTCAAACTCCTTTGTCCTTCATATATATGAATTCTAAGTAGATTCCATGCATAAACCTCTTTAAATTAACTTGCTTGGGGAAGAAAAACAGGAATAGCCTTACTTTTGCGAGATAAGGCCAAATTGGTATTTTTGCTATAAAATGAATTCCTTCAGTCAAAACAAGTTCAAACTCCTTTGTCCTTCATATATATCAATTCTAAGTAGGTTCCATGCATAAACATCTTTAAATGACCTTGTATGCGAAAGAAACACAGGAATAGCCTTCTTTTGCGGAGTTAAGACGATATTCGGATTTTTGCTTATAAACACCAATTCCTTCAGTCAAAACAAGTTCAAACTCCTTTGTCCTTCAAATATATAAATTCTAAGTAGGTTCCATGCATAAACCTCTTTAAATGACCTTGTTTGAGAAAGACAAACAGGAATAGCCTTACTTTTGCGAGATAAGGCCAAATTGGTATTTTTGCTATAAAATGAAATCCTTCAGTCAAAACAAGTTCAAACTCCTTTGTCCTTCATATATACCCATTCTAAGTAGGTTCCATGCATAAACTTCTTTAAATGACCTTGTTTGAGAAAGAAAAACAGGAATAGCCTTACTTTTGCGAGATAATGCCAAATTGGTATTTTTGCTATAAAATGAATTCCTTCAGTCAAAACAAGTTCAAACTCCTTTGTCCTTCATATATATCAATTCTAAGTAGGTTCCATGTATAAACATCTTTAAATGACCTTGTATGCGAAAGAAACACAGAAATAGCCTTCTTTTGCGGAGTTAAAACGATATTCGGATTTTTGCTTATAAACACCAATTCCTTCAGTCAAAACAAGTTCAAACTACTTTGTCCTTCATATATACCCATTCTAAGTAGGTTCCATGCATAAACTTCTTTAAATGACCTTGTTTGAGAAAGAAAAACAGGAATAGCCTTACTTTTGCGAGATAATGCCAAATTGGTATTTTTGCTATAAAATGAATTCCTTCAGTCAAAACAAGTTCAAACTCCTTTGTCCTTCATATATATCAATTCTAAGCAGATTCCATGCATAAACCTCTTTAAATTAACTTGCTTGGGGAAGAAAAACAGGAATAGCCTTACTTTTGAGAGATAAGGCCAAATTGGTATTTTTGCTATAAAATGAATTCCTTCAGTCAAAACAAGTTCAAATTCCTTTGTCCTTCATATGTATCAATTCTAAGTAGATTCCATGCATAAACCTCTTTAAATTACCTTGCTTGGGGAAGAAAAACAGGAATAGCCTTACTTTTGCGAGATAAGGCCAAATTGGTATTTTTGCTTTAAAATGAAATCGTTCAGTCAAAACAAGTTCAAACTCCTTTGTCCTTCATATATATCAATTCTAAGTAGGTTCCATGCATAAACATCTTTAAATGACCTTGTATGCGAAAGAAACACAGGAATAGCCTTCTTTTGCGGAGTTAAGACGATATTCAGATTTTTGCTTATAAACACCAATTCCTTCAGTCAAAACAAGTTCAAACTCCTTTGTCCTTCATATATACCCATTCTAAGTAGGTTCCATGCATAAACTTCTTTAAATGACCTTGTTTGAGAAAGAAAAACAGGAATAGCCTTACTTTTGCGAGATAAGGCCAAATTGGTATTTTTGCTATAAAATGAATTCCTTCAGTCAAAACAAGTTCAAACTCCTTTGTCCTTCATATATATCAATTCTAAGTAGGTTCCATTTATAAACATCTTTAAATGACCTTGTATGCGAAAGAAACACAGGAATAGCCTTCTTTTGCGGAGTTAAGACGATATTCGGATTTTTGCTTATAAACACCAATTCCTTCAGTCAAAACAAGTTCAAACTCCTTTGTCCTTAATATATACCCATTCTAAGTAGGTTCCATGCATAAACTTCTTTAAATGACCTTGTTTGAGAAAGAAAAACAGGAATAGCCTTACTTTAGCGAGATAATGCCAAATTGGTATTTTTGCTATAAAATGAATTCCTTCAGTCAAAACAAGTTCAAACTCCTTTGTCCTTCATATATATCAATTCTAAGTAGATTCCATGCATAAACCTCTTTAAATTAACTTGCTTGGGGAAGAAAAACAGGAATAGTCTTACTTTTGCGAGATAAGGCCAAATTGGTATTTTTGCTATAAAATGAATTCCTTCAGTCAAAACAAGTTCAAATTCCTTTGTCCTTCATATATACCCATTCTAAGTAGGTTCCATGCATAAACTTCTTTAAATGACCTTGTTTGAGAAAGAAAAACAGGAATAGCCTTACTTTAGCGAGATAATGCCAAATTGGTATTTTTGCTATAAAATGAATTCCTTCAGTCTAAACAAGTTCAAACTCCTTTGTCCTTCATATATATGAATTCTAAGTAGATTCCATGCATAAACCTCTTTAAATTAACTTGCTTGGGGAAGAAAAACAGGAATAGCCTTACTTTTGCGAGATAAGGCCAAATTGGTATTTTTGCTATAAAATGAATTCCTTCAGTCAAAACAAGTTCAAACACCTTTGTCCTTCATATATATAGATTCTATATAGGTTCCATGTATAAAACCTCTTTAAATTACCTTGTTTGGTGAAGAAAAACAGGAATAGTCTTACTTTTGCGAGATAAGGCCAAATTGGTATTTTTGCTATAAAATGAAATCCTTCAGTCAAAACAAGTTCAAACTCCTTTGTCCTTCATATATATGAATTCTAAGTAGATTCCATGCATAAACCTCTTTAAATTAACTTGCTTGGGGAAGAAAAACAGGAATAGCCTTACTTTTGCGAGATAAGGCCAAATTGGTATTTTTGCTATAAAATGAATTCCTTCAGTCAAAACAAGTTCAAACTCCTTTGTCCTTCATATATATAGATTCTATATAGGTTCCATGTATAAAACCTCTTTAAATTACCTTGTTTGGTGAAGAAAAACAGGAATAGTCTTACTTTTGCGAGATAAGACCAAATTGGTATTTTTGCTATAAAATGAATTCCTTCAGTCAAAACAAGTTCAAATTCCTTTGTCCTTCATATATACCCATTCTAAGTAGGTTCCATGCATAAACTTCTTTAAATGACCTTGTTTGAGAAAGAAAAACAGGAATAGCCTTACTTTAGCGAGATAATGCCAAATTGGTATTTTTGCTATAAAATGAATTCCTTCAGTCTAAACAAGTTCAAACTCCTTTGTCCTTCATATATATGAATTCTAAGTAGATTCCATGCATAAACCTCTTTACATTAACTTGCTTGGGGAAGAAAAACAGGAATAGCCTTACTTTTGCGAGATAAGGCCAAATTGGTATTTTTGCTATAAAATGAATTCCTTCAGTCAAAACAAGTTCAAACTCCTTTGTCCTTCATATATATAGATTCTATATAGGTTCCATGTATAAAACCTCTTTAAATTACCTTGTTTGGTGAAGAAAAACAGGAATAGTCTTACTTTTGCGAGATAAGGCCAAATTGGTATTTTTGCTATAAAATGAAATCCTTCAGTCAAAACAAGTTCAAACTCCTTTGTCCTTCATATATATGAATTCTAAGTAGATTCCATGCATAAACCTCTTTAAATTAACTTGCTTGGGGAAGAAAAACAGGAATAGCCTTACTTTTGCGAGATAAGGCCAAATTGGTATTTTTGCTATAAAATGAAATCCTTCAGTCAAAACAAGTTCAAACTCCTTTGTCCTTCATATATATCAATTCTAAGTAGGTTCCATGCATAAACATCTTTAAATGACCTTGTATGCGAAAGAAACACAGTAATAGCCTTCTTTTGCGGAGTTAAGACGATATTCGGATTTTTGCTTATAAACACCAATTCCTTCAGTCAAAACAAGTTCAAACTCCTTTGTCCTTCATATATACCCATTCTAAGTAGGTTCCATGCATAAACTTCTTTAAATGACCTTGTTTGAGAAAGAAAAACAGGAATAGCCTTACTTTTGCGAGATAAGGCCAAATTGGTATTTTTGCTATAAAATGAATTCTTTCAGTCAAAACAAGTTCAAACTCCTTTGTCCTTCATATATATCAATTCTAAGTAGGTTCCATGTATAAACATCTTTAAATGACCTTGTATGCGAAAGAAACACAGGAATAGCCTTCTTTTGCGGAGTTAAGACGATATTCGGATTTTTGCTTATAAACACCAATTCCTTCAGTCAAAACAAGTTCAAACTCCTTTGTCCTTCATATATACCCATTCTAAGTAGGTTCCATGCATAAACTTCTTTAAATGACCTTGTTTGAGAAAGAAAAACAGGAATAGCCTTACTTTAGCGAGATAATGCCAAATTGGTATTTTTGCTATAAAATGAATTCCTTCAGTCTAAACAAGTTCAAACTCCTTTGTCCTTCATATATATGAATTCTAAGTAAATTCCATGCATAAACTTCTTTAAATTAACTTGCTTGGGGAAGAAAAACAGGAATAGCCTTACTTTTGCGAGATAAGGCCAAATTGGTATTTTTGCTATAAAATGAATTCCTTCAGTCAAAACAAGTTCAAACTCCTTTGTCCTTCATATATATCAATTCTAAGTAGGTTCCATGCATAAACATCTTTAAATGACCTTGTATGCGAAAGAAACACAGGAATAGCCTTCTTTTGCGGAGTTAAGACGATATTCGGATTTTTGCTTATAAACACCAATTCCTTCAGTCAAAACAAGTTCAAACTCCTTTGTCCTTAATATATACCCATTCTAAGTAGGTTCCATGCATAAACTTCTTTAAATGACCTTGTTTTGAGAAAGAAAAACAGGAATAGCCTTACTTTAGCGAGATAATGCCAAATTGGTATTTTTGCTATAAAATGAATTCCTTCAGTCAAAACAAGTTCAAATTCCTTTGTCCTTCATATATACCCATTCTAAGTAGGTTCCATGCATAAACTTCTTTAAATGACCTTGTTTTGAGAAAGAAAAACAGGAATAGCCTTACTTTAGCGAGATAATGCCAAATTGGTATTTTTGCTATAAAATGAATTCCTTCAGTCAAAACAAGTTCAAACTCCTTTGTCCTTCATATATATCAATTCTAAGTAGATTCCATGCATAAACCTCTTTAAATTAACTTGCTTGGGGAAGAAAAACAGGAATAGCCTTACTTTTGCGAGATAAGGCCAAATTGGTATTTTTGCTATAAAATGAATTCCTTCAGTCAAAACAAGTTCAAACTCCTTTGTCCTTCATATATATAGATTCCATATAGGTTCCATGTATAAAACCTCTTTAAATTACCTTGTTTGGTGAAGAAAAACAGGAATAGTCTTACTTTTGCGGGATAAGGCCAAATTGGTATTTTTGCTATAAAATGAAATCCTTCAGTCAAAACAAGTTCAAACTCCTTTGTCCTTCATATATATGAATTCTAAGTAGATTCCATGCATAAACCTCTTTAAATTAACTTGCTTGGGGAAGAAAAACAGGAATAGCCTTACTTTTGCGAGATAAGGCCAAATTGGTATTTTTGCTATAAAATGAATTCCTTCAGTCAAAACAAGTTCAAACTCCTTTGTCCTTCATATATATAGATTCTATATAGGTTCCATGTATAAAACCTCTTTAAATTACCTTTTTTGGTGAGGAAAAACAGGAATAGTCTTACTTTTGCGAGATAAGGCCAAATTGGTATTTTTGCTATAAAATGAAATCCTTCAGTCAAAACAAGTTCAAACTCCTTTGTCCTTCATATATATCAATTCTAAGTAGGTTCCATGCATAAACATCTTTAAATGACCTTGTATGCGAAAGAAACACAGTAATAGCCTTCTTTTGCGGAGTTAAGACGATATTCGGATTTTTGCTTATAAACACCAATTCCTTCAGTCAAAACAAGTTCAAACTCCTTTGTCCTTCATATATATGAATTCTAAGTAGATTCCATGCATAAACCTCTTTAAATTAACTTGCTTGGGGAAGAAAAACAGGAATAGCCTTACTTTTGCGAGATAAGGCCAAGTGGTATTTTTGCTATAAAATGAATTCCTTCAGTCAAAACAAGTTCAAACTCCTTTGTCCTTCATATATATAGATTCTATATAGGTTCCATGTATAAAACCTCTTTAAATTACCTTGTTTGGTGAAGAAAAACAGGAATAGTCTTACTTTTGCGAGATAAGGCCAAATTGGTATTTTTGCTATAAAATGAAATCCTTCAGTCAAAACAAGTTCAAACTCCTTTGTCCTTCATATATATGAATTCTAAGTAGATTCCATGCATAAACCTCTTTAAATTAACTTGCTTGGGGAAGAAAAACAGGAATAGCCTTACTTTTGCGAGAAAAGGCCAAATTGGTATTTTTGCTATAAAATGAATTCCTTCAGTCAAAACAAGTTCAAACTCCTTTGTCCTTCATATATATAGATTCTATATAGGTTCCATGTATAAAACCTCTTTAAATTACCTTGTTTGGTGAAGAAAAACAGGAATAGTCTTACTTTTGCGAGATAAGGCCAAATTGGTATTTTTGCTATAAAATTAAATCCTTCAGTCAAAACAAGTTCAAACTCCTTTGTCCTTCATATATATCAATTCTAAGTAGGTTCCATGCATAAACCTCTTTAAATGACCTTGTATGCGAAAGAAACACAGGAATAGCCTTCTTTTGCGGAGTTAAGACGATATTCGGATTTTTGCTTATAAACACCAATTCCTTCAGTCAAAACAAGTTCAAACTCCTTTGTCCTTAATATATACCCATTCTAAGTAGGTTCCATGCATAAACTTCTTTAAATGACCTTGTTTGAGAAAGAAAAACAGGAATAGCCTTACTTTAGCGAGATAATGCCAAATTGATATTTTTGCTATAAAATGAATTCCTTCAGTCTAAACAAGTTCAAACTCCTTTGTCCTTCATATATATGAATTCTAAGTAGATTCCATGCATAAACCTCTTTAAATTAACTTGCTTGGGGAAGAAAAACAGGAATAGCCTTACTTTTGAGAGATAAGGCCAAATTGGTATTTTTGCTATAAAATGAATTCCTTCAGTCAAAACAAGTTCAAATTCCTTTGTCCTTCATATGTATCAATTCTAAGTAGATTCCATGCATAAACCTCTTTAAATTACCTTGCTTGGGGAAGAAAAACAGGAATAGCCTTACTTTTGCGAGATAAGGCCAAATTGGTATTTTTGCTATAAAATGAAATCCTTCAGTCAAAACAAGTTCAAACTCCTTTGTCCTTCATATATATCAATTCTAAGTAGGTTCCATGCATAAACATCTTTAAATGACCTTGTATGCGAAAGAAACACAGTAATAGCCTTCTTTTGCGGAGTTAAGACGATATTCGGATTTTTGCTTATAAACACCAATTCCTTCAGTCAAAACAAGTTCAAACTCCTTTGTCCTTCATATATACCCATTCTAAGTAGGTTCCATGCATAAACTTCTTTAAATGACCTTGTTTGAGAAAGAAAAACAGGAATAGCCTTACTTTAGCGAGATAATGCCAAATTGGTATTTTTGCTATAAAATGAATTCCTTCAGTCTAAACAAGTTCAAACTCCTTTGTCCTTCATATATATCAATTCTAAGTAGGTTCCATGCATAAACATCTTTAAATGACCTTGTATGCGAAAGAAACACAGGAATAGCCTTCTTTTGCGGAGTTAAGACGATATTCGGATTTTTGCTTATAAACACCAATTCCTTCAGTCAAAACAAGTTCAAACTCCTTTGTCCTTAATATATACCCATTCTAAGTAGGTTCCATGCATAAACTTCTTTAAATGACCTTGTTTGACAAAGAAAAACAGGAATAGCCTTACTTTAGCGAGATAATGCCAAATTGGTATTTTTGCTATAAAATGAATTCCTTCAGTCAAAACAAGTTCAAACTCCTTTGTCCTTCATATATATCAATTCTAAGTAGATTCCATGCATAAACCTCTTTAAATTAACTTGCTTGGGGAAGAAAAACAGGAATAGTCTTACTTTTGCGAGATAAGGCCAAATTGGTATTTTTGCTATAAAATGAATTCCTTCAGTCAAAACAAGTTCAAATTCCTTTGTCCTTCATATATACCCATTCTAAGTAGGTTCCATGCATAAACTTCTTTAAATGACCTTGTTTGAGAAAGAAAAACAGGAATAGCCTTACTTTAGCGAGATAATGCCAAATTGGTATTTTTGCTATAAAATGAATTCCTTCAGTCTAAACAAGTTCAAACTCCTTTGTCCTTCATATATATGAATTCTAAGTAGATTCCATGCATAAACCTCTTTAAATTAACTTGCTTGGGGAAGAAAAACAGGAATAGCCTTACTTTTGCGAGATAAGGCCAAGTGGTATTTTTGCTATAAAATGAATTCCTTCAGTCAAAACAAGTTCAAACTCCTTTGTCCTTCATATATATAGATTCTATATAGGTTCCATGTATAAAACCTCTTTAAATTACCTTGTTTGGTGAAGAAAAACAGGAATAGTCTTACTTTTGCGAGATAAGGCCAAATTGGTATTTTTGCTATAAAATGAAATCCTTCAGTCAAAACAAGTTCAAACTCCTTTGTCCTTCATATATATGAATTCTAAGTAGATTCCATGCATAAACCTCTTTAAATTAACTTGCTTGGGGAAGAAAAATAGGAATAGCCTTACTTTTGCGAGAAAAGGCCAAATTGGTATTTTTGCAATAAAATGAATTCCTTCAGTCAAAACAAGTTCAAACTCCTTTGTCCTTCATATATATAGATTCTATATAGGTTCCATGTATAAAACCTCTTTAAATTACCTTGTTTGGTGAAGAAAAACAGGAATAGTCTTACTTTTGCGAGATAAGGCCAAATTGGTATTTTTGCTATAAAATTAAATCCTTCAGTCAAAACAAGTTCAAACTCCTTTGTCCTTCATATATATCAATTCTAAGTAGGTTCCATGCATAAACCTCTTTAAATGACCTTGTATGCGAAAGAAACACAGGAATAGCCTTCTTTTGCGGAGTTAAGACGATATTCGGATTTTTGCTTATAAACACCAATTCCTTCAGTCAAAACAAGTTCAAACTCCTTTGTCCTTAATATATACCCATTCTAAGTAGGTTCCATGCATAAACTTCTTTAAATGACCTTGTTTGAGAAAGAAAAACAGGAATAGCCTTACTTTAGCGAGATAATGCCAAATTGATATTTTTGCTATAAAATGAATTCCTTCAGTCTAAACAAGTTCAAACTCCTTTGTCCTTCATATATATGAATTCTAAGTAGATTCCATGCATAAACCTCTTTAAATTAACTTGCTTGGGGAAGAAAAACAGGAATAGCCTTACTTTTGCGAGATAAGGCCAAATTGGTATTTTTGCTATAAAATGAATTCCTTCAGTCAAAACAAGTTCAAACACCTTTGTCCTTCATATATATAGATTCTATATAGGTTCCATGTATAAAACCTCTTTAAATTACCTTGTTTGGTGAAGAAAAACAGGAATAGCCTTACTTTTGCGAGATAAGGCCAAATTGGTATTTTTGCTATAAAATGAATTCCTTCAGTCAAAACAAGTTCAAACTCCTTTGTCCTTCATATATATCAATTCTAAGTAGATTCCATGCATAAACCTCTTTAAATTACCTTGTTTGGTGAAGAAAAACAGGAATAGTCTTACTTTTGCGAGATAAGGCCAAATTGGTATTTTTGCTATAAAATGAATTCCTTCAGTCAAAACAAGTTCAAACTACTTTGTCCTTCATATATATCAATTCTAAGTAGGTTCCATGCATAAACATCTTTAAATGACCTTGTATGCGAAAGAAACACAGGAATAGCCTTCTTTTGCGGAGTTAAGACGATATTCGGATTTTTGCTTATAAACACCAATTCCTTCCGTCAAAACAAGTTCAAACTCCTTTGTCCTTCATATATACCCATTCTAAGTAGGTTCCATGCATAAACTTCTTTAAATGACCTTGTTTGAGAAAGAAAAACAGGAATAGCCTTACTTTTGCGAGATAAGGCCAAATTGGTATTTTTGCCATAAAATGAATTCCTTCTGTCAAAACAAGTTCAAACTCATTTGTCCTTCATATATATACATTCTAAGTAGGTGCCATGCATAAACCTCTTTAAATGACCTTGTTTGAGGAAGACAAACAGGAATAGCCTTACTTTTGCGAGATAAGGCCAAATTGGTATTTTTGCTATAAAATGAAATCCTTCAGTCAAAACAAGTTCAAACTCCTTTGTCCTTCATATATATAGATTCTATATAGGTTCCATGTATAAAACCTCTTTAAATTACCTTGTTTGAGAAAGAAAAACAGGAATAGCCTTACTTTTGCGAGATAAGGCCAAATTGGTATATTTGCCATAAAATGAATTCCTTCAGTCAAAACAAGTTCAAACTCATTTGTCCTTCATATATATACATTCTAAGTAGGTGCCATGCATAAACCTCTTTAAATGACCTTGTTTGAGGAAGAAAAACAGGAATAGCCTTACTTTTGCGAGATAAGGCCAAATTGGTATTTTTGCTATAAAATGAAATCCTTCAGTCAAAACAAGTTCAAACTCCTTTGTCCTTCATATATATCAATTCTAAGTAGGTTCCATGCATAAACATCTTTAAATGACCTTGTATGCGAAAGAAACACAGTAATAGCCTTCTTTTGCGGCGTTAAGACGATATTCGGATTTTTGCTTATAAACACCAATTCCTTCAGTCAAAACAAGTTCAAACTCCTTTGTCCTTCATATATACCCATTCTAAGTAGGTTCCATGCATAAACTTCTTTAAATGACCTTGTTTGAGAAAGAAAAACAGGAATAGCCTTACTTTAGCGAGATAATGCCAAATTGGTATTTTTGCTATAAAATGAATTCCTTCAGTCTAAACAAGTTCAAACTCCTTTGTCCTTCATATATATGAATTCTAAGTAGATTCCATGCATAAACCTCTTTAAATTAACTCGCTTGGGGAAGAAAAACAGGAATAGCCTTACTTTTGCGAGATAAGGCCAAATTGGTATTTTTGCTATAAAATGAATTCCTTCAGTCAAAACAAGTTCAAACTCCTTTGTCCTTCATATATATCAATTCTAAGTAGGTTCCATGCATAAACATCTTTAAATGACCTTGTATGCGAAAGAAACACAGGAATAGCCTTCTTTTGCGGAGTTAAGACGATATTCGGATTTTTGCTTATAAACACCAATTCCTTCAGTCAAAACAAGTTCAAACTCCTTTGTCCTTCATATATACCCATTCTAAGTAGGTTCCATGCATAAACTTCTTTAAATGACCTTGTTTGAGAAAGAAAAACAGGAATAGCCTTACTTTAGCGAGATAATGCCAAATTGGTATTTTTGCTATAAAATGAATTCCTTCAGTCAAAACAAGTTCATACTCCTTTGTCCTTCATATATATCAATTCTAAGTAGATTCCATGCATAAACCTCTTTAAATTAACTTGCTTGGGGAAGAAAAACAGGAATAGCCTTACTTTTGCGAGATAAGGCCAAATTGGTATTTTTGCTATAAAATGAATTCCTTCAGTCAAAACAAGTTCAAACTCCTTTGTCCTTCATATATATAGATTCTATATAGGTTCCATGTATAAAACCTCTTTAAATTACCTTGTTTGGTGAAGAAAAACAGGAATAGTCTTACTTTTGCGAGATAAGGCCAAATTGGTATTTTTGCTATAAAATGAATTCCTTCAGTCAAAACAAGTTCAAATTCCTTTGTCCTTCATATGTATCAATTCTAAGTAGATTCCATGCATAAACCTCTTTAAATGACCTTGTATGCGAAAGAAACACAGGAATAGCCTTCTTTTGCGGCGTTAAGACGATATTCGGATTTTTGCTTATAAACACCAATTCCTTCAGTCAAAACAAGTTCAAACTCCTTTGTCCTTCATATATACCCATTCTAAGTAGGTTCCATGCATAAACTTCTTTAAATGACCTTGTTTGAGAAAGAAAAACAGGAATAGCCTTACTTTAGCGAGATAATGCCAAATTGGTATTTTTGCTATAAAATGAATTCCTTCAGTCAAAACAAGTTCATACTCCTTTGTCCTTCATATATATCAATTCTAAGTAGATTCCATGCATAAACCTCTTTAAATTAACTTGCTTGGGGAAGAAAAACAGGAATAGCCTTACTTTTGCGAGATAAGGCCAAATTGGTATTTTTGCTATAAAATGAATTCCTTCAGTCAAAACAAGTTCAAACTCCTTTGTCCTTCATATATATAGATTCTATATAGGTTCCATGTATAAAACCTCTTTAAATTACCTTGTTTGGTGAAGAAAAACAGGAATAGTCTTACTTTTGCGAGATAAGGCCAAATTGGTATTTTTGCTATAAAATGAATTCCTTCAGTCAAAACAAGTTCAAACTCCTTTGTCCTTCATATATATCAATTCTAAGTAGGTTCCATGCATAAACCTCTTTAAATGACCTTGTATGCGAAAGAAACACAGGAATAGCCTTCTTTTGCGGAGTTAAGACGATATTCGGATTTTTGCTTATAAACACCAATTCCTTCAGTCAAAACAAGTTCAAACTCCTTTGTCCTTCATATATACCCATTCTAAGTAGGTTCCATGCATAAACTTCTTTAAATGACCTTGTTTGAGTAAGAAAAACAGGAATAGCCTTACTTTTGCGAGATAATGCCAAATTGGTATTTTTGCTATAAAATGAATTCCTTCAGTCAAAACAAGTTCAAACTCCTTTGTCCTTCATATATATCAATTCTAAGTAGATTCCATGCATAAACCTCTTTAAATGACCTTGTTTGAGAAAGAAAAACAGGAATAGCCTTACTTTTGCGAGATAAGGCCAAATTGGTATTTTTGCTATAAAATGAATTCCTTCAGTCAAAACAAGTTCAAACTCCTTTGTCCTTCATATATATCAATTCTAAGTAGGTTCCATGTATAAACATCTTTAAATGACCTTGTATGCGAAAGAAACACAGGAATAGCCTTCTTTTGCGGCGTTAAGACGATATTCGGATTTTTGCTTATAAACACCAATTCATTCCGTCAAAACAAGTTCAAACTCCTTTGTCCTTCATATATACCCATTCTAAGTAGGTTCCATGCATAAACTTCTTTAAATGACCTTGTTTGAGAAAGAAAAACAGGAATAGCCTTACTTTTGCGAGATAAGGCCAAATTGGTATTTTTGCCATAAAATGAATTCCTTCCGTCAAAACAAGTTCAAACTCATTTGTCCTTCATATATATACATTCTAAGTAGGTGCCATGCATAAACCTCTTTAAATGACCTTGTTTGAGGAAGACAAACAGGAATAGCCTTACTTTTGCGAGATAAGGCCAAATTGGTATTTTTGCTATAAAATGAAATCCTTCAGTCAAAACAAGTTCAAACTCCTTTGTCCTTCATATATATCAATTCTAAGTAGATTCCATGCATAAACCTCTCTAAATGACCTTGTATGCGAAAGAAACACAGGAATAGCCTTCTTTTGCGGCGTTAAGACGATATTCGGATTTTTGCTTATAAACACCAATTCCTTCAGTCAAAACAAGTTCAAACTCCTTTGTCCTTCAAATATATAAATTCTAAGTAGGTTCCATGCATAAACCTCTTTAAATGACCTTGTTTGAGAAAGACAAACAGGAATAGCCTTACTTTTGCGAGATAAGGCCAAATTGGTATTTTTGCTATAAAATGAAATCCTTCAGTCAAAACAAGTTCTAACTCCTTTGTCCTTCATATATACCCATTCTAAGTAGGTTCCATTAATAAACTTCTTTAAATGACCTTGTTTGAGAAAGACAAACAGGAATAGCCTTACTTTTGCGAGATAAGGCCAAATTGGTATTTTTGCTATAAAATGAAATCCTTCAGTCAAAACAAGTTCAAACTCCTTTGTCATTCATATATACCCATTCTAAGTAGGTTTCATGCATAAACTTCTTTAAATGACCTTGTTTGAGAAAGAAAAACAGGAATAGCCTTACTTTTGCGAGATAATGCCAAATTGGTATTTTTGCTATAAAATGAATTCCTTCAGTCAAAACAAGTTCAAACTCCTTTGTCCTTCATATATATCAATTCTAAGTAGATTCCATGCATAAACCTCTTTAAATGACCTTGTTTGAGAAAGAAAAACAGGAATAGCCTTACTTTTGCGAGATAAGGCCAAATTGGTATTTTTGCTATAAAATGAATTCCTTCAGTCAAAACAAGTTCAAACTCCTTTGTCCTTCATATATATCAATTCTAAGTAGGTTCCATGTATAAACATCTTTAAATGACCTTGTATGCGAAAGAAACACAGGAATAGCCTTCTTTTGCGGAGTTAAGACGATATTCGGATTTTTGCTTATAAACACCAATTCCTTCAGTCAAAACAAGTTCAAACTCCTTTGTCCTTCATATATACCCATTCTAAGTAGGTTCCATGCATAAACTTCTTTAAATGACCTTGTTTGAGAAAGAAAAACAGGAATAGCCTTACTTTAGCGAGATAATGCCAAATTGGTATTTTTGCTATAAAATGAATTCCTTCAGTCAAAACAAGTTCATACTCCTTTGTCCTTCATATATATCAATTCTAAGTAGATTCCATGCATAAACCTCTTTAAATTAACTTGCTTGGGGAAGAAAAACAGGAATAGCCTTACTTTTGCGAGATAAGGCCAAATTGGTATTTTTGCTATAAAATGAATTCCTTCAGTCAAAACAAGTTCAAACTCCTTTGTCCTTCATATATATAGATTCTATATAGGTTCCATGTATAAAACCTCTTTAAATTACCTTGTTTGGTGAAGAAAAACAGGAATAGTCTTACTTTTGCGAGATAAGGCCAAATTGGTATTTTTGCTATAAAATGAATTCCTTCAGTCAAAACAAGTTCAAATTCCTTTGTCCTTCATATGTATCAATTCTAAGTAGATTCCATGCATAAACCTCTTTAAATGACCTTGTATGCGAAAGAAACACAGGAATAGCCTTCTTTTGCGGCGTTAAGACGATATTCGGATTTTTGCTTATAAACACCAATTCCTTCAGTCAAAACAAGTTCAAACTCCTTTGTCCTTCATATATACCCATTCTAAGTAGGTTCCATGCATAAACTTCTTTAAATGACCTTGTTTGAGAAAGAAAAACAGGAATAGCCTTACTTTAGCGAGATAATGCCAAATTGGTATTTTTGCTATAAAATGAATTCCTTCAGTCAAAACAAGTTCATACTCCTTTGTCCTTCATATATATCAATTCTAAGTAGATTCCATGCATAAACCTCTTTAAATTAACTTGCTTGGGGAAGAAAAACAGGAATAGCCTTACTTTTGCGAGATAAGGCCAAATTGGTATTTTTGCTATAAAATGAATTCCTTCAGTCAAAACAAGTTCAAACTCCTTTGTCCTTCATATATATAGATTCTATATAGGTTCCATGTATAAAACCTCTTTAAATTACCTTGTTTGGTGAAGAAAAACAGGAATAGTCTTACTTTTGCGAGATAAGGCCAAATTGGTATTTTTGCTATAAAATGAATTCCTTCAGTCAAAACAAGTTCAAACTCCTTTGTCCTTCATATATATCAATTCTAAGTAGGTTCCATGCATAAACCTCTTTAAATGACCTTGTATGCGAAAGAAACACAGGAATAGCCTTCTTTTGCGGAGTTAAGACGATATTCGGATTTTTGCTTATAAACACCAATTCCTTCAGTCAAAACAAGTTCAAACTCCTTTGTCCTTCATATATACCCATTCTAAGTAGGTTCCATGCATAAACTTCTTTAAATGACCTTGTTTGAGTAAGAAAAACAGGAATAGCCTTACTTTTGCGAGATAATGCCAAATTGGTATTTTTGCTATAAAATGAATTCCTTCAGTCAAAACAAGTTCAAACTCCTTTGTCCTTCATATATATCAATTCTAAGTAGATTCCATGCATAAACCTCTTTAAATGACCTTGTTTGAGAAAGAAAAACAGGAATAGCCTTACTTTTGCGAGATAAGGCCAAATTGGTATTTTTGCTATAAAATGAATTCCTTCAGTCAAAACAAGTTCAAACTCCTTTGTCCTTCATATATATCAATTCTAAGTAGGTTCCATGTATAAACATCTTTAAATGACCTTGTATGCGAAAGAAACACAGGAATAGCCTTCTTTTGCGGCGTTAAGACGATATTCGGATTTTTGCTTATAAACACCAATTCATTCCGTCAAAACAAGTTCAAACTCCTTTGTCCTTCATATATACCCATTCTAAGTAGGTTCCATGCATAAACTTCTTTAAATGACCTTGTTTGAGAAAGAAAAACAGGAATAGCCTTACTTTTGCGAGATAAGGCCAAATTGGTATTTTTGCCATAAAATGAATTCCTTCCGTCAAAACAAGTTCAAACTCATTTGTCCTTCATATATATACATTCTAAGTAGGTGCCATGCATAAACCTCTTTAAATGACCTTGTTTGAGGAAGACAAACAGGAATAGCCTTACTTTTGCGAGATAAGGCCAAATTGGTATTTTTGCTATAAAATGAAATCCTTCAGTCAAAACAAGTTCAAACTCCTTTGTCCTTCATATATATCAATTCTAAGTAGATTCCATGCATAAACCTCTCTAAATGACCTTGTATGCGAAAGAAACACAGGAATAGCCTTCTTTTGCGGCGTTAAGACGATATTCGGATTTTTGCTTATAAACACCAATTCCTTCAGTCAAAACAAGTTCAAACTCCTTTGTCCTTCAAATATATAAATTCTAAGTAGGTTCCATGCATAAACCTCTTTAAATGACCTTGTTTGAGAAAGACAAACAGGAATAGCCTTACTTTTGCGAGATAAGGCCAAATTGGTATTTTTGCTATAAAATGAAATCCTTCAGTCAAAACAAGTTCTAACTCCTTTGTCCTTCATATATACCCATTCTAAGTAGGTTCCATTAATAAACTTCTTTAAATGACCTTGTTTGAGAAAGACAAACAGGAATAGCCTTACTTTTGCGAGATAAGGCCAAATTGGTATTTTTGCTATAAAATGAAATCCTTCAGTCAAAACAAGTTCAAACTCCTTTGTCATTCATATATACCCATTCTAAGTAGGTTTCATGCATAAACTTCTTTAAATGACCTTGTTTGAGAAAGAAAAACAGGAATAGCCTTACTTTTGCGAGATAATGCCAAATTGGTATTTTTGCTATAAAATGAATTCCTTCAGTCAAAACAAGTTCAAACTCCTTTGTCCTTCATATATATCAATTCTA